>NC_083764.1:27471615-27842865 GCF_963514075.1 Conger conger
GATCGTCTTATTACTACTGATCATGATCAGGTGTTTGCCAAGAAAGTATTTGTGGTTAGTAACAAGTCAATGGTAAAAGATAAAAATGTAATTATTTTACTATGATATGGATTTTGAACACACACAAAAACAATGTTGTTCATTGGGACGCATTGGGTTTATGAGAGTTTGACTCATTTTATATCCAACACCCAAAGGAATAAAAACACATTCTATGCATATTCGTGTATTACTATCGTTATAGAGCCCTAGATGCAATACTATAAACAAATAGCAAGATAAATACAATAAAATAAATCAAAGAATGTATACTTTTCCCATCTCTGAATAATGTAATCATGGCATGACTAATTATGATACTGGAAAGCTATATTCAGAATGCACTGTATAATGTATAATATATGATGTATAATGTAATGGAGCCATGCATGCATTTTTTAAAAGACATCTAAAATTCACTTGCATATATTCCAATTATATCAGCATAGCATAATGTACAATGTACATTCGACTTCACCTAAACTATAAATGACTTTGAGATCGTGTTGCTTTTCCTTAGAAAAATTGTTTTAAAAAAAAGGTATTTCACATGTTTTACTATATATAGTATGCATACATTTGATACATCACACGTAAGAACATAATACGGATCAATTATGCATATTCTGTAAACACACATTCTAATTTCTAATATACATGCAAGATTGCACATTTGCAAGTCCCCAGGATGTTCCAGGAGAGAGATTTTTAGACAACAGCCAGGATATTGAGAGGTTGTAAAAAATGTCAGCTCCTTTCCATTCGCCGTAATGAATGTGGATTTTACAGCACAGTCCAGTGGAGGTCCGCTGAGGTACACAGGCCTCTTCAAACCTCCTTAATTATATAATCGGAGCTAGTGATTGGATAGAATCCTTTGGCACCTGTTACACCAGGTGCTGAGCAGCTGCTGTTAAAAAAGAAAATCTACAGCCCACAGACCTTTGGGATCAGGAGTGGCCAAATTACAATTTTAAAAGGCAAGACAACCCATATTGAAAAAAAAGCCAGTCTGGAGGCCAAGTATCTTATAAACACACAAAGGGTGGACCCTCACTCACTGTGGCCGGAACAGCAAATGAACGTCAATGTGACAAATCAAGTCAATAATACGTGACTGGAGAACACTGCAGTTATGAGCTGGTCATTAAACCACCTTCATTACCTATGTAACCCTCCTCCATTTTGTACACTCGTTTTCTTCCAAACATGAAATGACTTTGAATCTGACAATTCTGAAACCTCGACTGATTAGGATCAGATGGGATTAAAGTTTAAAATGAAACAATTTGAAACAGTCTGTTCTGCACAGCCTGGTAACCAGACCTAGGTCAAATACGTACTGAAATTGTTTTGGATTCAAACACTTTCCTACACTTTTACTGAGCTTGTCTGGTGTATTGGAACATATGAAATACTCTCAAAAAGTGCAAACCCCTCCTTCTGGTCCTCTTGCTTGGCTCCAGGGAATTGCAACAGAGAAGTATTTAAATACAAAACAATCACATATTTTACTTAATTTGTTCTGCCCAGGCAATAGACTGCACTGACAATGGTTCACAATCTTTAGCTATGATTCAATCTATTTCCTTTACTTTCACCAACACCAAAAAAATGTTAAGTTTGAAACAGAATGCACTCTTATTATAGCCCTCTCAGAAAAAAATAGAGACATGTAGTTCTAAAGAATTCCATAGCAACATTTACTGAAAAACCTGCAGCCAACTTGTTTAGTTAAGAGGAAGCTAAATGATTTGAACATTTCTGCTTATTGCCTTCATCAATAAAAATGCTGTTTGAAAATAATTCTTGACTTTAATCACGGGTCATAATTAGATACAAATTTTGATTGAATTTGAGGCCTTAGACTGCACGGCCATGGAAACTGTATCTAGGCAGTGATTGATTGCACTTCAGGTTGGGCTGGGACTTGCTGGAATGCCATTTCATCCTTCATAACAATGGCTCCTGTGCTAGACACCAGAGCCCCGTTCCTACCAAACTCCACAAATTGAGAGGCCGGAGCGAAGCACAGGCTACAGCAGGTGGGCTGGTGGCGGGGGACTAATAACGGGTGTTCCGTGATGAAAGAGAGAGCACGGTGGCAGTTTTGGTGGACGGCCCTGCTGAAAAAAGCTAGGTTTTGAAACAGCTGGTAGCTGGTTGACCAGTTCAGTTAAGCTCTCAGCTTGATACAGTTTGACCATCTCAAGCTAGGTTTTGAAACCTAGTAGCCAGTTGGTAGCCAGTTGCTCAGCTATCAGCTCATGGTTGACCAGCTCATATCCAGCGAGACCAGCTTTCTTACCAGCTTGACCATGCTGGTTGAGCAGCTCATACCCAGCTTATAAGCAGCTTGACCAGCTCCATTCTCAAGCCATTTTCACTTGTCTATACATTTGTTGGAGAAATGTGTTACCCCCCATAGCCAACAACGTTATTTTTAATTTTAGGGTTATGTCAGGAGTGTTATCACAGTAACCTGCTACAAGCCTTCGCCGCACTTCACCGCACCAGCAAACCAGCCAAGCTAACCATGCTACACTGGCATAGCTGGATTTCACAGCAGGGGCCACTTGACTTTTACTAGCTGGGGTATGAAGCCGGTCTTCCGCAATCATGTGCAAGCTTGAGGCTGCTTCATCAAGGAGGAGAGGAAAAGGCAGTGGGGGGTAGAAACAAGGGGCTGGGTTTACCATCGCCCATTCTGGTTCCAACCTACTTCCTGAATAGTTGTGTCACACCAAAGCCTGTGTGAGCACACACACCCTGTCTGAGGCAACTTGGACAGTGGCGCCCGCAGGATTCTCTACGTGTATTCCATAGATAACGTGAAATTGTTTGTAACAGTACAGAGTTTGCAATTAAACCAAGACGCCTGGATCGTTTTCGCTTCAGTTTCACTTTTGTTCAGTTGCATTTTTGTGTGTTTTCCAGTCCAACTCTTGTATTTATTTAAGAAATTTAAGAAAAGAGAAAAACCCTTGAGGCTTCCGAGTTTATGCTCAGTGCGTACTCGTCATACGGTTGTGCACCTGGTGAGAGAGTCCTACGGGTGCCACTGTCTACTGAGGTAAGTGAGAAAGCTGTGGGTGGAGGTGTCTGCGTTGAGTCGGGTAATGGCCTTGAGAGCTATTCTCCTCTGCGTGACTGTCAGGCGGGAGCGCTTTCTTCTCCATTCTCTTCTGACAGCTTGAAACGGCCTTGCTTTGAGGATACAGACACTGGGACAGGGTAGTGACAGGCCCTGGGCCATCCCTGCTCTTGATCACCAATTACTGGTCTTGGACTGTGTCACACATTGTGTGTGATATATGTGTGTGTGTTTGTGTTCATCTGAGAGAGAGAAAGGTGTGTGTGCATTTGTGTGTAGGTGCATTTGTGCATGTGTGTATTAGTGATAGAGATGTGTGCATGTGTGTCTGTGTGTGTATGGCTGTATGTATTGGTTGAATGTAATTCTACAACAGATATTCTGTATGACGTGTGCAAGAGCATGTTTGGGTATACTATGTGTTTGTATATGTGTAAGATATTCTCTTTGTGTTTATATGTTTTAGGTAGACCTGTACACCAGCTGTGGCGGCACGGATGGTGCAGTGGGTAGCACTGCCGCCTCACAGCAAGGAGGTCCTGGGTTTGAATCCCCCGCCTCTCTGTGCGGAGTTTGCATGTTCTCCCCGTGTCTGCGTGGGTTTCCTCCGGGTACTCCGGTTTCCTCCCACAGTCCAAAGACATGCAGGTTAGGCTGATTGGAGAGTCTAAATTGCCCGTAGGTATAAGTGTGTGAGTGAATGGTGTGTGTGCCCTGCGACGGACTGGCGACCTGGGTTCAGATAATGGATGGATGGATGGATGTACACCTGCTTGTCAGCAACTAAATGCATAGAAGCATGCAGACGTCCTCAAGAGGTTGAGCTGTTTTTCAGACCAAAAAACAGAATAGAGAAGAAATGTGATCTAAGTGATTTTGCAGTGTTGACTGTATGTGTGTGTTTTGTGCATGCGTTTGTGTGTGTATCTGTAGATAGATGTATGTATTGGTTGAATTACAGTTTATATACAGTATGTCTGTGCGTAGATTATTGAAAGATATTCTCTTTGTGTGTATGCGCGGGTGAGAGGAGATATTTGGGGGGAGGGTGCTGTCATCCTCTCTCTTTCACTTTCTCTCTCTCATCCTCTCTCTTTCACACTTTCTCTGTGCTATTTTGTTTGTTGGAGTGCTTTCACAGACCCGGTAGCATGCATTCCAATTTTCTTTTCTTATTTTATGTCTTTCTGGGGTAGTAAAAAAAATGTTTCGATTTCGACTAATAATACACAGAAATGGCAATGTAATTGAGAACCACATATACAGAAATAGCACTGCAGTGTGTGGTTTAACTGTGTGCTACACTGCGATATTCAACATGCTAATGTGTGGAAACTCTTAATTGAGCACAATCATCTCCCTGTGTCTACCAATCAAGCATAATTCAGAGACAGAATACGGTAAACATGTATCTTCACAGGTTATTCACTCAGTCAGTTGTAGACCATTCAGACTTGACATACAGAATGCAAAATCCATTATAACTATATTGGGTTCAATGAAATTTATTTTATTTTAAATGACACACACACACACACACACAGACACACATGCATGCCCATACACACACAGACACAAGTAGACACACACACAAAAACAAACAAATATAAGCGCTCATTTATTCATTTGCTGCCGATTGCAGATTTTTGGCTGCTAAAAATGATCAAAGTCTGGGAAAGCCATCCAGACATTCTGGCAGGTAAGCAACTGAGTAAATAAATAAATAAATAAATATAGTCAAGGGCCTTGATAATGCTTCCTATTAGTTAAAATATGCAGATAAGCATTTCACCTATTTTGTCTGAAAAGCACAGCAACTTATAATTGTATCAGCTCGTCACCCCAAATCACCTTCTAGCAGCAGAATGGTAGGCTCTGTAGGCACCAAAAAACGATTTCTATCAGATGAAAAGCACAGCGAATCCGCCTGCAGGAGGCAGTTACTCAGCTAATGCAAATCTCAAGATGCGCCAAAACTTACGAGACGCGTGAATTCAAATCGGCAGCTGCCTAAATCCTGGCAAGAACTTAGCCTTAATACGTTGGTGGTCGGCTCTGATGTTATTTTTTCCTGACATAAACAGACTGTTTACTGTATTTAATTAATTTGACTAGACCTAAAGATGAACTTTATATAATCAGAAAAGTGTTGCTTTATTTTCTTGTTGTTAAAAACATTATTCTTCCCCACAGGCGAAAGCAAATTAATGCATTATAGTTCCATATAAAGTAGGCCCACTTTTGGTGTTGTGAATACATAGCAGAATTGTGTTTGTTAATCTAAGATGCCACTTTATTAGGTAGACCTGTTAATGACCTATATAACTATATCATCTGCCAATCATGTGGCAGCAGCTCAATGCATGAAAGCATGCAGTCATGGTCAAGAGGTTCAGTTGTTGTTCAGACCAATCATCATGTGAAATTATTCTTTGTGCCAGATAGGGTAGCTTGAGTATATCAGAAACTGTTCATTTCCACATACAAAAGTCTCTAGAGTTTACAAAGAATGGTGCAGGGAAAAAAATCCAGTGAGTGGCAGTTCTGTGGGCAGAAACACCTTGTTAATGAGAGAGGTCAGAGGAGAATGGCCAGACTAGTTCAAGCTGACAGGAAGGTGTGACTCAAATAACCACACATTACAGCAGTGGTATGGAGTGCATCTCTGAACACACAACATGTTGAACCTTTAAGTGGATGGGCTACAGCAGAAGAAGACCAGTAAGTCTAAAAAATCAAATAAATTCCTAAAAAAAAGTGGTCACTGTGTGTATCAGAAAACTAATGATGAAAGATCATGACAGCTCATTTTATGATCATGACAAATAATTTTAGAAAGTAATAATGCATACTTATTTGTTTTCAAATAGTTTCCAATTCAATAGTTCAATAAGAGATATGGCTGGAACTGAAATAACTTTCTCTTCCTGTATTTTTGAGCTTTCAGGCGACAACTTACAATGGCATTTAACATGAATGCAAAAACAGAGTGCTTCAGTAAATATGTCATCATTAAAGTCTCATCTGTGTTTAGGGGAGTGAAGACACTAGAAAGTGGAATTCCAGCATTCCTGCCCCCCCCCCCCCCCCCCCCCCCGTGGTGCAAGGTGAATCTGAATCTCTGCCAAGAAAACATGAACAACTTTGACGTTGAAAATAAATACTTGTGTACAAATCTGCAAAGTCTGAATATGGCCCAATATGTCTCACAATACAAGCTGTGCTCCCTCAATCGTACACATACAGTGCCCTCCAAAAGTATGGCAATGGTAGAGTGAAATAAAAACAGCTTTTTCAGTGAAATTGTACACCATATACCCATGCCATGAAAAACAATCTGACTGTAATTGTATCGCATTCGTCTTTTGCTCTCAAATCCAATCCAAATTCTGTATGTCACAAAAATAACACACTTCTACCATTACCATACTTTTGAAGTGGACTGTAGTGTACCTCAGCAGTATACATACCTATATTGTGACCTTATTTCCCCAGCTGGACCATCCTGCCCTCATTCTGAATGACACATCTTAAATACATTTCTAGATATATAGCAATTCAATTTTTACAGATTTACAATTACAGCTATTAGCAATTACATCATTAACCGCATACTGCAGTGAGTGCATAAAGCACTTATGACCACATTACACTCCGTGATGTTGTGGACACGCCAGGAGAAGCGGCCATCTTATCAGCTTTGCCATGACTGACATATCTGCCTTTTTCAAGCTCCACACCGCACTGTGGACAGTGCAAAGCTTGCGTACAGAGGCTCTGCACTCCCACCACCCTCCAGTGAGCGGTGGGAAGTCTGGGAGGCTCCCGCATCATTAAAGGAGGGGTCATGCCTGGCTCTCTGCCTTGTTATGCTGCTGCAGAGATGTGGCTGCTTTCAGCGGCGGGCTGAGAACTTTCTAGACCAAACACTCCTCGTCCCTCGGAAGCCCAAGGGATGCTTCGAGCGTTTGAACCCCCGTGTCTGATGGGGACCAGGGGGCAAAGTTTCGATAACATAACCAAAGGGAAACATTTTAAAACTGGGAGCTTCCTAAAGATAACTGAAACATAGAAATTGTAAGCATGTTCACTGCTGAAACTGATAGAAATATGCTAATTAAAACATGATACACATGAAATTACTGTTGCATAGTGGAATACAGCCTTCGGCTCCAGACAGCGCAAGACAATAAAACTGCCTCCGCTATATTTGCTCGGTTGAAAACACACATTTTTTATCTGCAAGGTCTTAACGTCTTGCTCGTACGCCATGGCGTACCACCCGTCAGTCATCGTCAGAAATATGAGAAACACACATGATGAATTGCGGAAAATGGAAGCTTCATTTATAATTCAACATTCCCCAGGAGAAGAGCGGCCTGTTTTGCATTTTAGCGCTTCGGTTTCTCCCGTGCTATATTCGGCTGGGGAAACACGGCCAGGAAAGAGAGCGGTTAGATTAGAGTGCGTGATCGCAAAGTGACGAGCTCATCGTCTCCCAATGACAGGAAATGGGGAGTGTGGTTTTTTTACGCATCTTCAGATCAGCGTCAAGCGCAAGCCAGCTGTATTCATTTTACTGGAACCGTTCCGTCTGAAAGAGGATTCAGAGTTATGTCCATTATGGATATGACTAAAAGTATTATGCACAAAGGATAAGATTGACAGTCATTGTAATTTGTATTCATATTTGATCACCCTGCTCCAAGGTCAGTTGCCTTAGGTAAATGCTTTAGTGATATTCCACAGCAGGAGATGCTCACTTTAACATTAGTCTGGGTTTTTCGGGGGTTCTGTCTGTTCATTCTGACATGCTGCATTAGGCTTAAGGAAATGCAGGAACAACAGTTTGATTGACATTTACATCACTTTATGCGACAATCCTAGTGTACCCAGATGTCTTCAGATAAAAATGATTTGTTCTGGGCATGATACAATTGGCTAGGGTTGCCCAAGGAGGGAGAGTTTTAATTGGTAGAGTATCCCCACTTCACTATTAAAGAGTGACTCTGATAGCATGCCTGAAGTTGTCAATCTACACCTGGTAGACTGCAGATTGAAAAAGGTTGAGGGCTGGAATGTATTTGTAAAACATACCCTCCCAAATTTATGGCGTGATAGGGCAGCTCAATACAAATACAACTGAAAATGTAACCTGGGAGAAAGAAATTGAATAAATATATAATGTATTAATGTTTCACGACCAAAATATGCCTTCATTCATTCTATCACACATTTATGCAGGGACACATAAAAGTGGCAGTATTCCTTTTTCTCATTTTTGAAGAATCTAATTTACATAATGTAAAAAATAATAGATATAGTTGACATAGTTTTGCAACCTAATGGGGCTTGTTCTATTGTGATACAAAGTGGCTTGTAGCATTGGCAACAGTAGCCTATAAATACCTTTTTTTTCATTATCAAAATCCTCCATTTTCAGCCTACTTATATTGAAGTGGGCCAAAGAATATTGCAGGCTTGGATACTGTATACTGTCGGAAAACAAAATCAGTGGGCCTATTTTATTTGGATGAAGAGAGAAGGGCAAGTTTCTTGGTTTAAGGGTCAGTTTAAGTTCAATCTCCTACCCTTGGGCCCCCTTCCATATACCTGGAAGGAAAGCCTAGCGATTAGCCTTACGGTGCTCGGTGAAGCCTGCCTTTACTAAACCTGCAACTAGCCAGTACTTCTGCCATTCAGCTTGAAGTACCAGATGCCATAAGAGCGTCGTCCAGTAAACTTACACGGCTGCTTCAGTTCAACAAACTCTGCACTTTTGTTCTGAACGCAAGTGGATTTCTAACTTTTGTGTGCAACAAAAATCTACTTTTTAAGTCGGATAATATTTATCAATATTCTTCACAGGTCTTATTAATTAGTCATTAATTGTGAATCTATTATTAAACCATTATTTGTATTTATTGTATTAAACAGCATTCATGCCGTACACATGCCAAACAAATTTGAGTAAAACAAGTAAAGTATTACTTATAAGTGATAATTAACTGATTCCTGATTGCATGAAATATTACTTGAGGTAACTAGTGTCTTCTCTAGGCCAGGTACCCTAGGCCAAGTGAAGTGTAATAGGACGTATGAAACAATTATGAATGCTTGTTAAATGCATTAATACACATTACTGCTATTTTGTTAAATGCTAATTTGTATGAAAAGTTACCTTTTATTAAACCTTGTATTATTGAGCAGCATTTTATTAAACCTGATAAAGAGAGATGGATTTCAGTTGTTTTTACCATTTATATTACAATATGAATAATTTACCATTTAGAAATCGGTCATTTCAGTATTCGTCTGACAGAAATCATCCTCCAGAAACACACATACCCGCTTTCTCTATTGACAAGGAAACAGCATGGCTGTGTTTTGGTTGTCGGGGTGATGGTGTGAGCCTGATGTTGCCATGCCACCCCACCCCTCTCACGCAAACATAGTCAAATTAGTGTACTTCCTGCTGTGCTGTACAGAATC
This sequence comes from Conger conger, assembly GCF_963514075.1. Taxonomy (NCBI): domain Eukaryota; kingdom Metazoa; phylum Chordata; class Actinopteri; order Anguilliformes; family Congridae; genus Conger; species Conger conger. The sequence continues at coordinate 27,481,241 of NC_083764.1, forward strand.
ATGATGTCATTAAGTGCAGCCTGTCAGCTTTAATTTGAGGGCATTTACATAAACGTCAACTGACCATGTGGAAATTACATCCCTTTTTAATTCATGGCCCTCCATTCTAGGGACTATGGATACATACAACTATACAATTGTTTATTTTAAATCCTATGTACTGGAGTATGGCTCAAAAACAATGAAGATGGTGTCACTGTCCTAATACTTTTGCATTTAACTGTACTGTATATCAAAGTCCATATAAGCACTCTCAAACTGAAAAAGGCACAACTGCCATCTGACTGCAAAGGAGGATTTTCATCGATTTCATCTTGAGTCGCTGTGAGGACTCCAAGATTGCATTAAAGGGTGATGCAAAGAGGCATTCTCTTCTTTAACCCCTCCAAACCTGTGTGGATTGCTTCTGAAGAGTAAACAAAAACACAAGACATCAAACTATCTCTATCAGAAAACACTCCTTCTCGCAGCTGCAATAATATCAAACTGCCTTTCAGGATTGTAACCGTGTCTTGTTTGTATGCTCCAATAGGATACCAGTGGAGCTGGAGCTGGCCTAGCATGACCTCCCTGCTGTAAAATCCAGCTATGCCAGCTTGACAAGCTTGAAAATTGAGCTGGTCAAAGGATCATAAGCTGGTCCAACTGGGTATGAGCTGGTCAACCAGCACGGCCAGTCTGTCTCAAAACATAGCTTGAGCTGGCTAACCATATCAAGCTGGGAGCAGTTCTGAACTGGTAAACCAGCAACAAGCCGTTTCAAAGTCTCGTCTCATGCTCGTGACTGTGATTCTGAGGCGCCTGAGGTTCTTTATTGTGCGGCAATCTACTAACCCTGCCAAGTCCCTCCCTCTGGAGCAGCGAGCCAATTATACTGATCCACATGAGCCGGCCAAACTTGCCTTTTGGCAGGACCAGGAATCGAACTGCAACCGCAAGTCCGCTGCATCTTAGCCTCTTGCGCCACCTCTTCAAATACTTTTTGTAAATACAAATCTGGTGCAATTTAGCCAACCAAGTGGATGAGTAGGCAGGGTTTGAATCATTTTTAATAGGTTCCAATACACCGGACAAGCTCAGTAAAGCGTAGAATTTGAATTCCAGGGCAGAACTTGATCGAAACGCCTGGACATGACCCACCATAGAAACCACTATCACCTGGAATAAACTTTCACACTAAAATGCAAGTGGTTTTTATCGGCTCAGATGGTGTTTATGAAGAAAGACAAAAACAAACTTCTGTTTGATTCAAGGGGATTTAATCAACAGTAGTCCTTAACTTTGATTAACAGTTGCAAGCAGAAATTATTGTTTATCTCTTCATGAACAGACCAATTCAGCAATTGCAAAAAAAGTATGTGAGGGAAAAAATGACTGCATTCCCTGCTGAATAAAACATCTCAAACTAGGTGTTGAAATAGCTGTTTGACCAGTTCCGACACGCTCCCAGCTTAACATGGTTTAGCTGGTTAGCTTAACATGGTTTAGCTGGTTGACCAGTACAGACCAGCCCCCCCCTTGACTTGACCAGCTCAAACTATGTTTTGAAACAGCTCAGACAAGCTACCAGCCCATCTCATACCCACCTAGACCAGCTTATGACCAGCTTGACCAGCACAATTTTCAAGCTGGCATAGTTGGATTTTACAGCAACGTTTACTTGTCAAAGTTAAAAATGAATGTTGATTGAATCCAGGCTCCTGTTACTTCTGTTTGAGTCTGTATGTTTGCGGTGATCAGCCATGTCAGCAAGCTTCTTTCCCCCTTCTGAGCTCATCTCTTCAGTCTTTAGTGAGAGCGCCAATGGAAGAGAGGCACGCGGTCATGCGGTTTTCCGCCACCACGTCTCACAACCGAGCAGGCCGGTGCTGGTAACGCAAGCTGACGCTGCTTCGCTGAACAGCAGACATTTGTCAAAAGGATATGTGACTGAAAAAAACAGCAGGAAACTGTTCTTTGACTGCAAAAATAAAGAAATAAATTAATACGAACTGGCCATGTGAGTCAAACCTGTTCCCTTCACTTTGATCAACTGTTTGGACTGTTTAGCTACTGTACCGTGACTATGTTATACCTGCCCCATTCAAAGTGTTATTCATGGCAGGAAAGCCCATAGAATTAACATCTGTGGTCAGTACACACAACACACAAACACACACACACACACACATGCACACATGTGAGCGTGCACAAACACAAATGCAGTCACACACAAACACACACACCCACACAGACACATACACTCACACAAAGACACATAACACATGCACATAAATACACACATGTGCACACGTTTGAGCTGGCACAAATGCAAATGCAGTCACACACATAGACACAAACGCACACACGCACACAGACACCTCTAGCAAAGCAAGTGTCATGAACAGTAACAGACTTTACCATTCAGTGCCCAAACTATCAAGAATGCACCTCAGAAGACAGCATATGTCTTCCCTAAACTGATAATCCGTTTTGTCACACTTATCAACGGAACAAGTCCCTCGGAGATTAAACGTAAACACGCTTTATGCAATCAGCCCGATGCATCGAACAAAACGGCGCTCAAACAGGAGACAGGATGATGAAACGAAGACTGTCAGACCCCATCAGCGTCAGCCACAAGGCGTGATGATATCGGAGCGCAGGTGCTGTCGGTCCAGCAGTCTGGGTGGAGCCACGTCCGGGGGTAAAGAGGGTCACTCGTAGGCCAGGAGTCCACATCGGACAGGCACGGGTCGGGTGGGGAGGGGCTGGAGGGTCTCGCAAATCAACGCTGTGACAACCCCTTCCTACTCCTCAGCCCTCGCTCAACCCAAGCCCCTCCCACCCCAGTGCCGCCACCAGAAAACGGCTCCGCCATTAATCTCCATTCAGGGGAAGAATAAGGGCGACAGGCCCTAATGAGCCTGTCTGCCAGCCGCCGTCACCCCGCGCAGATTGATTGATTTATTAACTGCGGAGACGGATGGAAACGCGAATGCAATGATGCGAACGCAGCCACGCGGTGGCCCCCCGCACCTTCCCGGTCGTGTTCCTCCACCTCTCCTAAAACACCACAAGACCGGCTCTTTCAACCAAAACGCCCCGCTGAGAAACGCAAATTAATTTTCTTTTCTTTTCGGGCGCAAGGTTCAAAGAGGCCCGCGTGGCTTCCCTTGGCCTGAACGCTTTGTTGACTTTCATCTCCAGTCCATACGCTGCTGTAGCACATATGAAGCAAGGTGATGGGCATGTGTTGCTTTGTAGAGGAGGGTTGCCTGCAGCAGCTCCTCCTTGGCCCGCATCTCTTTAGCCTTTCATGAGCTGCGGAGAGCTGCCCGGCCTTCTCTCACATTTGCCATCGCTGTAGCTGTGGCTGAGTGCATCTTCAAAGGCTGCTGGCTGCAGGGAGACTGTTCTCCACAGCACTCAGAAAGGAAATACCAGCATTGTGATGGTATGCACAGATGCACACACATGCATACATGGACACGCATGCACCCACATACTGTGGTGGCCCGATCAAGGATCAGTACACCACTGAAGGGGAGCGGGCTGTGTGACGGCGCCAGGAGCTGGGGAAAGTAATTCGCAGGGAATATTTCCCGTGGACGTATTTAAGGGACCGGCACCTTGGAGAGAGCCACGCCGGAAAAGAATCAGCACCAAGGTTAGCACCACCGAAACGCGTGCGGAATGCACACCACTAACCTCTCCGAATGAACCAGGCACAGCTGCACCGAGTTGGAGGGGAGAGCAACACCCTACAAAAGGGCGAACTCGGGAGCAGAGCGGGGCTCAGGGGCGAACGAGAGGAGACCCGCGGAGCCAGTGCAAGTGAACGTCACGTGAGCACATCAATCCGGCTAGAAGCCAACTAACCTGTGCATTTAATTCCTAGACGCTTAGGCGGGGGAAGCGGACTCCCGAGGCTGGGACAACACAGAGAGATAACGGCCCCACAGCGGACACAGACGAGTGAACCCCGCCGCATGAAGTCCGGCTTAATTTACCGTTTACCGTTTTTTGAAATCCCTAATTTTTTGAGCACGGACTTATTTTCTAGTTTGCCTTTTTTTTTTTTTTTTTTGACCCTATTCCCGTGTGTGAGAAGGGAATGTTTTTCGTTTGTCCTGGACACTAAAGAAGTGCCCTGAAGGCACGAGCACTGGAAAAAAAAAAAGAAAAAAAAAATTATAATAAATTAATTTTTTTTCCACCAATTCTACTCTCTCTCTCTCTCTCTACCAGCGGGTTACCACAATACGCACACACACACACACACACACACACACACACACACACACATATACACAATTTAAATGATTTAAAGCATTTAGGTCATTCTTTGATTTGTGTTGCAAACAATGTCCAAGCAACTTCACATTACATAAAAAAATTAAAAACTGATTTGTTATAAAACAATTTCAGCTTTTTGTGTCACCAAATCATGAAAAACTGTATGTCCAAAGTCTTACTTTTGCAACGTGATGAGAATTTAACAACACAACAAACTTTGAAAGAACTATTTTCTGGTCCAAATACAATATATATTGTGTACTCATTATCTAGATTAGTTTTATCTAAAAGAAAATAATATTTCATAAAAAAATGTCCAAAGAATTGATGTCTTTGGTCTTACCCAACCAGTAATATCTTTTTAAATAATAAGCAGGAAGAACTTTTAAACGACTTCCTGTTTGAAGTGGGAATTCTGGCACTCACTCATACCTTTTTTCAAATTTAACAAAAACTCAGAATTTTATATGTCCCAATTTATTTTTGTCCATGGTGCTACTCGTTATGACATGGAGTACAGCTTTTGGATGTAAAATAATAATGAATGGTGGATACTTCATGTTTCCACATATCTTCTTGCTAGTTAGCGAAAATGGCTGCATTTTAGCTTTGAAGAAATTATCATATTTGTGTGCAGTAACATTGCACTTTGTAACATGAATGATCTTTAATCAACTGGGTCCTCCCACAATAATTGCCTCCTCCATTCCAGATCAACCCCATCTAGAGTATATTTCAAACAACATTGAAGAGATTGGGTATTTTGTTTTTTGAAGGGGAAATAACTTTGCTCATTTTCTCATTTAATTATTTTTTTTGCCCGAAGTCTCGTTTTGCTTTAAATGTCTTTGAACAAGAGGTCACAGAAAGTGCAACAGAAACCTAATCAACTTTTCACTGAAAGGACTGAATGACTTATAATCAGTTGTTGTACTATTCCATCAGTTTTTGTACCAGTGCTTCTTGCCTGGTAAAGCCAAACACAGTGATGGAACAGGCAGAGCAGTCATTTGTAGCAAGATTACCCATAATCCATTATGCTTTAGGGTTTGTTTCCCGCAGAACTACCACCAGGTAGCAAATTTGAACACTTTACTCCACGGCTGTCGTGAGCCCACCCTTGCAAGCATGATCGACTAAATTTTCCTCACAGTAACAAATAAGAAAAAGAGACAGTGGCCTGGCTATTGGGCTGTTGGGCTATAGGCCGGGTCTTTTTTCATTCAATGCCAAATTATTATGCAAACAATTATCAGTATTGAGAACGCGGAATATAATGTTAAAAGCACAAAAACTGCTCAGGAATGTGAGACATAACCAACCCACCCCACCACCCATAGGTGGAGAGTGACTATAAAATCTATAAGGGTAGAGGTGTGTCCCCCTCCACGTTAAAGTTTTTCTTTTTAAAAAACATTCAAAATCGATTTCCTGCCACCTAGAGCCAAAAAATCCCTAAAAATAGGATATCTACATTCACAACGTTCACACCACACACAAAACAACACTTACTTTTGTAAGTGATATAAATGCAATCAAATCAGTCTAGGCTATAGGACTGTAAGCTAGTTACGCTACTGTCCTTATTTCCGTTATGCCACCACTTTTAGTATTTTATGTTAGTAATCAAGAGTATTCGTAGGATTTAAAGTTATAGCTAACTAGGCTACATTCAAAGTGAAGTATAGACGGTGCAACCCAGTCCTACAGAGGGAATGCAGAGAGTTGCTACAGCAGTGAAGTTTCCCCCCTTTGTTTTCTTCTGTTACAGGTCAACCATCCAACCTGCAAATGAAAACAGACAATTGCATCTTTGATCTCCTAGGTCATTTCAGCGGTACGCAAACACTTCAATTATCATGAGGTATGGACTTGAAAAGATACCTTCTGACAAAATATGTAAATGAGCTCATTTGTAACCATTGATAACATAGAATTGCGATGTGATTGAAGACAGCCCATAAGAGTTAAGAATGTAGCTTCACCAGCCAACAGGCTTATTCATTTGGTCAGAATGAATAAGCCGAGATAAACGAAATTAAGCTGCCTCTTCATCTAAACAGGGCTCGATGTTCAATTGCTCGTTCTCCCATTTCAGAAGGAAATAATTCCCGCAGCTTGGTTTAATGAAGATTAAATGAGGGCTCCTCAGTCCACAATCTTATTTCACCTTTCAGTCTCCACCCGAGGGCCTTTTAGCAGATGCCTAAACCTTATAAACCATTAAAGGCCTCGTGTATAAACAGATATGGTGTTGCTTTAGAGTTTTCATTGGCAAATTTAGATTTTTCATTGGATAATCATTTTCACCCATGGATATTTACAGGACAGACCGTGACAAGCATGCAGAATGTTCATTCAATGTGAATGAACACAGTAAGTATAAAGAGAGCATTTCTCTATTCGTTGGAGAAGATGTGTATGTGTGTGAGTGTGTATGCGTGCGCACAAATGTTTGTGTGTACTGTGTGTAATGTGATTAATTCTATATTATTATGCACAGCCTGTAGCAAACAATGACTTTCCAGTCCTAACACTTAGAAAGCCGATGGGGCGTATTCATTTCCAAACGCAGTGGTTGAATATGGTTTATTATGTGTATGTGCAGAGTCAGTGGTGCGATGCAATGCCTTTCCATCATTATAATCATAAAAATAATAAACAATAATAATGCACATTGATTGATGGGGGTATGCTATTAACATTTATTTTGGAGCACATTTAAAACGAAGCTTTGTGTTTGCCTGATATACAAGTTCATGCTTAATAACCTGGATCATTTTATGATTATTTGCATGGCACACATTGAAAGATGTCATTATAATATAGCTGAGACCATGAAACAAAATATCTTGCATGACAACGTTAGAGCATTCCATTCTTCAATCTACAGGTCCCTATACACTGTGAATATATTAAAATTTGAACAGCAATTCAACCAACCATTTTAGAAATACTTTTATCTGAGTGTGAAAACAAATTTCTCTTCTTAACATTATTTAATATGAGTGAGGCCCCTGTAGCCTGGATTAAAGACATGAAAGAACCACCAACCTCCCCCGCCCCGCTTCAAAAATGAAAATGTGAACTGTTTTAAGAATTAATTGAAGTCATAGCAGCTATCAACTCCCTTTTGAGTTCCAGCAGTGGGATTCTATAGTTTCCAGCAAGCAATTGGTTTCCCCTCCTAAAGGAAACTGATTAAACGCTGAAAAAAAGAATGCACATATTTCAAGACAGCAAATATGGCGGCATCGTTATTTTTGCTGGAAGCTATTTCATTATTTCGCACCAGCGCTATCAGGTTTTGGTCTTTTGTAGTCCGAAGAGTTTAATCTGATTGCAGTGAATATTAATCCAAACTGCTGCCTCTGTTTTAATTAAAAGCCCTTTTTTGCACCGTCTCATCAGATTAAACTTACATAGGTTTTTCGCCTCTAGCAGGGGGAAAAAAACAATGTTTCATTTTTCCCCAGCTTAAACCTGATCATTAATTTTTGTGACCTGTTGCCGTGATTAGCGTTTGTGAAAATAGATCTTCCGCTGCATCCCCCTTTGTCTAAAAAGAAAACACCACATAACTTCTAAATTATGGTAGGCACATGACTGGATCTGGTCATAACAAGAAATAACATAGTGGTGATATTGAGAAATAATCAACAAAATCCCCCCCGCCCCCCCACACACACACAATAATTGTCCTGGAAATAATCTTGTTCTTGTCAGTTTCTTAACTCTGATTTTCAGTTGGCTGCCATTTTAGAATGTTCAGCTGTATTTCTAGGACAGTCTCATTACTGTAATTTCCTCCAGTAATTAGGGAGAGAGAGGAGACAAGTTCATGCTCTCCTCCGCGGTACATGCTACTAGCCACCACTTATTTTCCCTTTGCAGTCTGGTCCATGAAGCGGATCTACGGTTATTGTGTTTTCGGTTTTTGTGTTTTTGCAATAAGGTTACATGAATTGCCGTTATCTAATGTAGTTGTTAATCATGTACAAATGTACAAATGCATTAATTAAGCATTTAAACTTTCATTAGTTAATGTATTTGTTAACGACTGACTTACATGAATATTTATACATTACAAAACCATAGCATAAACAGAGTGAAAGTTAACCATTAACAAATACATCAACTTTTTTTCATTCCTATAGGAATTGGCATTAACTACTGTAGTTTTAACATGAATTAATTGATCTGAGGTGGAGGACAGATATTTTGAGATTTTCTAATAACTTTGGGGAGATCATGAAATCCAGATCGGCCATACACTGGGCAGGACAAGGGAAATATCTTTCCTTTTGTCAACAGTACCACAGTGAGCCAGGAAATTGAGTCTCCAACAGGACAGTTTCCTCAATGATACACACACACACACCCACACACACTGCCCCCCACTAACACCACTTCCAGCAGCAACCTGGTTTCCCATCATGCTTTCCACACAATAACCAATCAGCTTTGCAGCACTTAATCTTTAAGGTTTAACTGGAACTGGGCCATTGTGTGAACCCATTCATAAACTCAAATTATATTGAATACAGCTGTCTTAAAATGTAATGGTAACAGAGTACTTTACAGAGTGAGAGAAGTTAAAGAAGTAGCACAACATAAAGTTATCGTAATGACACTGCAGCGGTGGGAATCCCTGAGAGTGATAAAATCAATGAGACGTGATACATCTATGCTTGATTTGTGTGAAAAGAGGTGTCCTAATGGAACATCTTACCCTTACCTGTGGTAATATACTACATCAACCCTTTGCTCCGGAGGGGACCGGAAAACATCAAACAAAACTTCAACATGTTAACAAAGAGGAAAAAAGTCACACGAGTGACTCCTAAACATAAAGGATTTTATGTTTATATAAAGGATTTTAACATCCGCTGTTAAAATTGGTCTAAATTGTCCAGAGAACAGGAATGAGCTCACTCAAGACAAGAATATGCCACAACAGAGGCACAAAGTTCAGAGAATTACCAGTTTATTAACAACCTGAGCAAGTGAAAGGTACAGGGTAGAACATTCTAGAAAAGAGCCTCTGCACCATCCCACATGCCACCCCCCAATTCCCCAACCCACATATGCGGGAGGGGGCTTTCTGCTTTATGTTAATTCTCATTGATGAAAGACATCGAACATACTACCCTTTTGAAAACATTTTCCCACATTACTGCATGCACCGCGTACCAAAATGAGATTTAAGCACCATAGCACCCAGAACAGCCATTTTCTATTTCCAATTCAACGCCTGAGATCGGGATAAAATGTCGGAGTGAGGAATTGGGGGGGGTTCTCGTTCACGGCTCCCCGCAGCTATGAAGCCATTATCCGCCGAAAAACACACCTTGAAAACGGAGTGTGCCCGGCGGCTGAACGTGAATGGGGATACCTGTTTATTCCCCTGGATACGGTTCCCATTCTCCATCACAAATCAGGTCCCCAAAGCTATTAATGCAGCCATTACCTCGACTAGACAGTACGAGATAAGGGGCCTGGTATGTAAATGATCTTCCGCGAAAATGAAAATGGAAAAAACGGAGAAAAAAACAACAACAACAACAACAACTCTCCGGCGGAAATACATTTTCTCCATACATCCGAAATGAAACCGAACTTTACTACTGATAAATTGCCCCTGTTGCGAATAAAAGTGAATTGGGTTTTTTTTGCCAGGAAACAGGTAAACAGGCAGTACACGCAGATGCACTTGGATGTGATGCATTTCGCCTGAGGGAAGTGAACCAGAGGAAGGGTTTCGAGCTCAATCACGCAGAGTTCAGGCAGGTTCACAGAACACTGACACTCAATTAACAAGCACAAGTACTGCCGCCTCAGAACTGTGCATCAAAATAACAGGTATCACATTAGTTACAACTTTCACCCCGCAGACAATGTCCTTGGTGGGGTAATGGGCATATTTTTCCCACAGGGGTATTTTTCACCTTGAATTCCATTGGTAACAAAAGAAACAGTAACATAGACTTAGGAATAATCAAACAGTTGTAGTGTGTAGGAATGTTGGGCAAATGGAATGCTATCACTTAAAGTCCTTCCATAAATGAAAACACTCCTACTTCTATTCAAAGTATTTGTCTGAAACTTGAATGAATATTGAAAAAGTAATTTTAAATAGTTGTTAATGTTAATGACATAAAACACTTTAGTTCTGTAAACTATTTGTGATCTCACAGCACATACGTACATGTTTGCATGGATTTTGTCCATCACAGCATAGATGATGTGATACATTGTTATTGTGTTTATTACTGCTTTATTAGTGCCACGCAGGGCTTTCCATACTTGGAAAACAAGTCACATTTACATGCTCAAAGGCAGAAGATTGTCATCCTTGTCTAGACATCCTTTGCTCTTCTGTATTAAATGGGCCCTCATTCTTCTATCCTTCTGTTGAGGCCCTTGGGGCCATTAAAGAGTCTGGCACTCCTTCAACTCTTCTGCCATTACGTTGTCCTTGTGAGTGCTTTCGTTGTAATGGTGACTTTTCCAGGCATTCCCTCACAGCTCCAAACAACCTGCGTGTAACTGACAAACTATTCAGCTAAACTGCTCTCTCTCACATTCCTCCTGGGCTGGATACCTGGAAGACAACTGGGTGTGTTAAAAAGTGTGTGTGTGTGTGTGTGTGTGTGTGTGTGTGTGTGCAAGGGTGTCTGCATGAGCGTGTGAGTGCATATGTGTGTGGGGTGTGCGTATCCATGCGTGTGGGCATGCATGTCTGTTGGTGGGCTTGCGAGAGTGTGTGCTTGTGTGTACGTGTGTGTGTCTGTGTGTGAGAGTGTTTGTGAGTGAGTGTATGTGTGTGTGTGTGTGCATGTGTGCCTAAAACATCATAAGGTATGTGGCAGGCAGAGAAAGTACACTATTGCAGTGGAAAGGATTGGTTTGGTAAAATGAACAGAGGATAGAGCTGCCAAATTAAGATGGATCAACTGCCCTGCCCCAGGCTATAGGTTCAAAGCTCTTCATTCCTTTAACATTACTGTCCTCATAATGAGAGAGGGAAAAAAGGAGGAAAGAGAAAAAATAGAGTCCCTTCAAAAGCGGCATAGCTTCTCTCGGCTCTGGCTTCCAGCTTTTTCCCCTTGCTTTCTGTGTCAAAACTCCCCATGGATGATGGAATTTGCATGATAAAGTAAATATTGAGGGAAGGCATTATTTAGGGAGGCAGCATGGTACCTCGCGCTGTCACACCGTCGACTTCTTGGATAGGGCTCCCTGCCATTTCATGCCTAACGCCAGGGTGTTCGCCAAACCACATCCCCAAGCGCCGAGTAGCTAAACAGTAAAAATCAATTTAAAAGTTGCTCCTTTTCATGGGCTGGGCAAGCTAATGAGCGGTTGTCTGTGGCATGTTATTGTGTCTCCGAGCACAAGGTCCTGCAGAAATAACTTATGGTGATGGGAGGACGTGTTCTTCCTTCTGATAGACAGAGAGCCTTAATGGACTTGCGCACGTCGCGGTATGTCCATTAGCTTGAGAAACGGCTTTTTAAAATGAAGAGGGTATCCAGCAAGGACTCTGAAAGAGGTATTCTGAAGTAGCAGCAGAGCCGTAGAGAGCTGAAAGCTTTCTTAGCTTTTGCGGGCAAGAGTGCACTCGTGGTAAAATCTTATACTTTCTGTCAATCGAATCAAATGAATTTAAAATAGCCTACTTTTCTCCCAATGGAATTCTCACAAAGGCAGTTGGAATATTATTTTTCGCACAATGCAAGAGCGCAGAATTCAAATGTATGTTTATGTAGTTTGTGAAAAGCAAGCATCTATTCATGCAAATGATTATAGTCAGTGGTTTCCCTGCTGCATGTAAGCATATATATAATATGCTCTCAGTCTTCAATTTGGAATGTAATTTAGCCGCCACTGGCTGAATTGCTACCTGTGTGAACGGGAAAATATTTAGATAGAATAATCACATCTGCACCACCCACACAGCAAAAAACATATAGGGCCAGTTTCACAGACACAGATTAATTTTAAGACTAAATCACATTTTGAATGGAAATTCTCCAAACTCACTTTAGTCAAGACCTGAGCTTTATCTGTGTCTGTGAAACCTGCCCATAATCTATTAAACTTTTGAATATATTTATTTTTAATTATGCTTTTTTATGAGTTTGGCAGAGTAGAGAATCAGCTATAACATGTGGTGTTGCCACCTGTATCTTCCTGACCTGAGTCAAATATGTGTTTGTTTTGGATTCAAATACTTTTCTGTGGTCGACTAATCTTGCCTGGTGCAATTGAAGCAACTAGAGGATTAGAAGTTGGGGTTTGCAATTTTTTTGAGTATTTCATACTGAAGGTTCCAATGCACCAGACAAGCTCAGCAGAGTATAGAAAATTACTTTTCTATACAATTACAATTACATATTTGACCCAGGCGGCACGGATGGTGCAGTGGGTAGCATTGCCGCCTCACAGCAAGGAGGTCCTGGGTTCAAATCCTGGTTGGCCCGGGGCCTCTCTGTATGGAGTTTGCATGTTCTCCCTGTGTTTGCGTGGGTTGCCTCCGGGTACTCTAAATTGCCCATGGGTAGAAGTGTGTGAGTGAATGGTGTGTGTGCCCTGCGATGGACTGGCGACCTGTCCAGGGTGTATTCCTGCCTTTCGCCCAATGTATGCTGGGATAGGTTCCAGCCCCCCTGCAACCCTGTTCAGAATAAGTGGGTTAAGATAATGGATGGATATTTGACCCAGGTCTGGCTTCTTCTCACACTGGAGACTACAGCCAAGCTCTCACAGAATAGAGTCAGAGGAAGACTTTTCATATGTGGCCCTGAAGTGCCGTCCACAGGCACTCAATCAATCAGTGGTGAAATACAGACCCCTAACTGACTGAAGAATCAAACACAATCTGAATGCAATCGGCGACTATGCATCACCCTACAAAGGTACCGGCCACAGTCAGCACTGGAACATTCTGGATTCGATCTGAGACCATGGGGCTCATCTTTCCCCCACAGCGTGGGGCCTTAACTGAACGAGCCATCTAGTGCCCACCCACTTTCACTTCTCTTTGGGAAACAGAAGATGACGCTATCAACATAACCATCCACACGGAGACACATATGACCTAATTAAGTGGGACAAGGTCTTATTAATGACCAACGTCCGCTGTGACGTGCTTGCAAACTTCAGACCTCGGTCAAAAAAGGCAATGGTTTCAGATTGAAATACACCTTGCTGAGCCCATCTTGTGTATAGGCACCTATGAAATACTCTCAAAAACTGCAAACCCTGCTGTCTGGTCTTCTTGGTTGGCTCAATTGCACCAGGCAAGATCAATTGAGCACAGACAAGTATTTGAATGACGTATTTGACCCAGGTCTAGTCCCTCTGCATGGCTCTGCAGCTCTTTTGGTATGTCTGCATCCTTACTGAGAAGCTTCAGAAATGCTTGCTCAACGTAAAAACAGTGCAAAATCATTACAGAAAAGGTACAGTTTGGGCCAGCAGTCATTTATATGTGGACAGGTTGGTGTTAAAAATCACATCCTGACGCATCGCTGCTGTCCACTGCAGTGGCACAAGTGCTTCTCTCAGCAATAACCTTCCATGGCTGTTAAATAGACAAGGTCACTTTGCACCAAAACTCAGAAACCTAAATGTGCTAGTGATTATCTTCAACAGAAATCATGGCTTGGATTCAAAATTTGTCCATCACTTTTGCATATTGTTAAATTCAGACCTATATAGTATCTTTAAAGTATAACCATTATATGTCTAACTATATTTCTTACAGTAACTTATTACTTATGTACTTCATATATAAAGATGCATATAACTTTTTTTATTCTGAGTGTAGTCCTTTCAGTGTATATTTTCATATGTTTCATTAAGCATTCAAAGGAGTCACCAGAAGTTGCCGTATTACATTATTGCTTTGTGCCATGTGGATGAACACAGGTATGAAAGCAGGTTTAAATTCTCGGCAGACAGATGCGAGAAAAACAGGATTCCAGCTGGCCAAGAGGCACGCTGCGGCTAACGTGCTAACGTGCTCAAAGACTGGAGAGCAGCCTGGCTGGACGAGGCTAGTAAACGGCCGATTAAGCTGTGGATATTGGTTAAAGTGACAGAGTAGCATCCCCGTTTGTCCATGGCATGACCCCGAGTGACAGAGTTTCCATGACTAAGCCATGTTCCCAAAACGGTCTTGCGCCAGAATGACCTAATCTCTCTTGGGGCATGTGTGGTGGGCGGGATGTGTGTGTGTCCAGCCAGGGGGCTGGTGTTGGCGGGGGTTGGCGTTGGATCAGAAAGCAATGACATGATCACTGGGAAGCTTGTTTGCTTGAAGTCAAAATCATTGTCTTAAAATATGACAAAATGTGAAAACTTTGAGCCAAGTATTTAAGTATTTTAGTCAGGGTATAGGTTCAAACCATTTAAATGCATACAGGTGTAAAGTATTCTTATGATTAATCGGTACACAAAAAAAAGAAATTCAGAAGTTTTGAAAAAGGAGAGCCAAGGAGAAGTTCAGTTTGTATTTTTCATCTGTTAAGAAAATACCTTTCTTTCAGCATGACCTGAGAAACTCTGCTGACCTGCAGGATTCATAGGATTCATAGGATGTGAGTTAAAATTGAGGCTAATTAAGTCATTCTGCATCGGAATGACATCATTAGCTGCCATTGTTCAGCTGAATGACATCATGAGATGCTATTGCTCATCTGAATGACAAATTCAAAGGTGCAAACAGTACCACTTAATTGCCTTTTTCATTGCTTGCAATTATCTAAAGGACTCCATAGTCCATGACCTGTGAAGAGCACATTTACATTTATTCATTTTGCAGACACTTGTATCTGGAGTGATTTAATGATTGGTGCATATATAAAAGACTAAATATGGCCACTGTCCATGGCACCACTAAGGCAGTATAATTAGTCCAATGCAACAATGCTACAATAAACATACTGCCATACACAAGAGCCTCAGTAAAGAGAACAGTGAAAGCACTATACATAACCCAAGGGCATTTTTAAAAAGAGACAGAGCCTGATTAACCGAGGTCTCTTCAGCACTTCGATTTTGGGCATGGCTGTAGATGTGCTGGATATTGGGGACTGAGGTATAGCCGGGGGGGGGGGAGTTATCTGGAGATATGAGGAATAATACAACCCCTCCCCCCAAAAAACTTGGAGAAGATCAGTACCATGACACAAGGAAAACAGTACCTTTACTCATCCAGTACAATTTGGTGTAATCCAAAGTTCAGTATCTATGTAGTCACACTATGTAGAGACATTAGGGGTGTGGCTGTAGATCTGTGAGACATTAGGGGTGTGGCTGTAGATATGTCAGACATTAGGGGTGTGGCTGTAGATATGTCAAACATTAGGGGTGTGGCTGTAGATATGTGAGACATTAGGGGTGTGGCTGTAGATCTGTGAGACATTAGGGGTGTGGCTGTAGATATGTGAGACATTAGGGGCGTGGCTGTAGATATGTAAGACATTAGGGGTGTGGCTATAGATCTGTGAGACATTAGGGGTGTGGCTGTAGATATGTCAAACATGAGGGGTGTGGCTGTAGATATGTCAGACATTAGGGGTGTGGCTGTAGATCTGTGAGACATTAGGGGCATGGCTGTAGATATGTCAGACATTAGGGGCGTGGCTGTAGATCTGTGAGACATTAGGGGTGTGGCTGTAGATCTGTGAGACATTAGGGGTGTGGCTGTAGATATGTCAGACATTAGGGGTGTGGCTGTAGATATGTCAAAAATTAGGGGTGTGGCTGTAGATATGTCAGACATTAGGGGTGTGGCTGTAGATATGTCAGACATTAGGGGCGTGGCTGTAGATCTGTGAGACATTAGGGGTGTGGCTGTAGATCTGTGAGACATTAGGGGTGTGGCTGTAGATATGTCAGACATTACGGGTTTTGGCTGTAGATCTGTGAGACATTAGGGGTGTGGCTGTAGATATGTCAGACATTAGGGGCGTGGCTGTAGATCTGTGAGACATTAGGGGTGTGGCTGTAGATCTGTGAGACATTAGGGGTGTGGCTGTAGATATGTCAGACATTAGGGGCGTGGCTGTAGATCTGTGAGACATTAGGGGTGTGGCTGTAGATCTGTGAGACATTAGGGGCATGGCTGTAGATATGTGAGACATTAGGGGCGTGGCTGTAGATATGTGAGACATTAGGGGCGTGGCTGTAGATCTGTGAGACATTAGGGGCATGGCTGTAGATATGTCAGACATTAGGGGCGTGGCTGTAGATCTGTGAGACATTAGGGGTGTGGCTGTAGATCTGTGAGACATTAGGGGCATGGCTGTAGATATGTCAGACATTAGGGGCGTGGCTGTAGATCTGTGAGACATTAGGGGTGTGGCTGTAGATCTGTGAGACATTAGGGGTGTGGCTGTAGATATGTCAGACATTAGGGGTGTGGCTGTAGATATGTCAAACATTAGGGGTGTGGCTGTAGATATGTCAGACATTAGGGGTGTGGCTGTAGATCTGTGAGACATTAAGGGTGTGGCTGTAGATCTGTGAGACATTAGGGGTGTGGCTGTAGATCTGTGAGACATTAGGGGTGTGGCTGTAGATATGTCAGACATTAGGGGCGTGGCTGTAGATCTGTGAGACATTAGGGGTGTGGCTGTAGATCTGTGAGACATTATGGGTGTGGCTGTAGATATGTCAGACATTAGGGGTGTGGCTGTAGATATGTCAAACATTAGGGGTGTGGCTGTAGATATGTGAGACATTAGGGGTGTGGCTGTAGATCTGTGAGACATTAGGGGTGTGGCTGTAGATATGTGAGACATTAGGGGCGTGGCTGTAGATATGTAAGACATTAGGGGTGTGGCTATAGATCTGTGAGACATTAGGGGTGTGGCTGTAGATATGTCAAACATGAGGGGTGTGGCTGTAGATATGTCAGACATTAGGGGTGTGGCTGTAGATATGTGAGACATTAGGGGTGTGGCTGTAGATATGTGAGACATTAGGGGTGTGGCTGTAGATCTGTGAGACATTATGGGTGTGGCTGTAGATATGTCAGACATTAGGGGTGTGGCTGTAGATCTGTGAGACATTAGGGGTGTGGCTGTAGATCTGTGAGACATTAGGGATGTGGCTGTAGATATGTGAGACATTAGGGGTGTGGCTGTAGATATGTGAGACATTAGGGGTGTGGCTGTAGATATGTGAGACATTAGGGGTGTGGCTGTAGATATGTGAGACATTAGGGGTGTGGCCGTAGATATGTCAGACATTAGGGGTGTGGCTGTAGATCTGTGAGACATTAGGGGTGTGGCTGTAGATATGTGAGACATTAGGGGTGTGGCTGTAGATCTGTGAGACATTAGGGGTGTGGCTGTAGATCTGTGAGACATTAGGGGCATGGCTGTAGATATGTCAGACATTAGGGGTGTGGCTGTAGATCTGTGAGACATTAGGGGCATGGCTGTAGATATGTCAGACATTAGGGGCGTGGCTGTAGATCTGTGAGACATTAGGGGTGTGGCTGTAGATCTGTGAGACATTAGGGGTGTGGCTGTAGATATGTCAGACATTAGGGGTGTGGCTGTAGATATGTCAGACATTAGGGGTGTGGCTGTAGATATGTGGGGGCGACATGGCTCAGGCAGCAAGAGCAGTCGTCTGGCAGTTGGAGGGTTGCTGGTTCGATCCCCCGCCCAGGCTGTGTCAAAGAGTCCCTTAGCAAGACACCTAACCCCCAAATGCTCCTGACGAGCTGGTTGGTGCCTTGCATGGCAGCCAATCGCCGTTGGTGTGTGAGTGTGTGTATGAATGGGTGAATGAGAAGCATCAATTGTACAGTGCTTTGGATAAAGCCACTATATAAATGCCAACCATTTACCATTTACCATATGTGAGACATTAGGGGTGTGGCTGTAGATCTGTGAGACATTATGGGTGTGGCTGTAGATATGTGAGACATTACGGATGTGGCTGTAGATCTGTGAGACATCCTTTTGCTAGCTCTTTTCTTCAAGGACTAATGATGAAACTTAAATTAACTTATATAATGATAAAGCACACCTGTCCAAGAAACATTTGAGCAGCCAATTGTCCAATTATTTTCGGTCACCTAAAATCAGGGGGACTATGCAGCGACACTGTTCACCCAGTATGGATCTAAAAATGCTCAAATGAAACAATTTAACTTCATGATAATTGTTTTATTTCAAATTCAATGTGCTGGAGTACAGAGACACTGTCCAAATACTTACGGACTGCACTGTATGCATGCCTTTCAGGTCACGGCTGCAAAACTGGTTTCTGAGGCAGTGGGGATGTGGGAGAGGATGAAATCGTTTGGCAGGACTGAGATAGGTCTGCAGTCAGAGTGCTGGCCCTGCCTGGGCAGTCACTGATAATGTTATCTCCCAGTTGCTCCAAGGCCTGATTAAGGAGACCAGCGATGGAAGCAGAGATGAGTGAGAAGGCGGCCGCGGAATCATACCGCACAGCCGATACCTTCCTGCAATCAATCATATCGCACAGCCGATATCGTCCTGTAATCAATCATACCGCACAGCCGATACCGTCCTGTAATCAATCATACCGCACAGCCGATACCGTCCTGCAATCAATCATACCGCACAGCCGATACCGTCCTGCAATCAATCATACCGCACAGCCGATACCGTCCTGCAATCAATCATACCGCACAGCCGATACCGTCCTGTAATCCATCATACCGCACAACCGATTCCGTCCTGTAATCGATCATACCGCACAGCCGATACCGTCCTGTAATCAATCATACCGCACAGCCGATACTGTCCTGTAATCAATCATATCGCACAGCCGATACCGTCCTGCAATCAATCATACCGCACAGCCGATTCCGTCCTGTAATCAATCATACCGCACAGCCGATACCGTCCTGTAATCAATCATACCGCACAGCCGATACCGTCCTGTAATCAATCATACTGCACAGCCAATACCATCCTGTAATCAATCATACTGCACAGCCGATACCGTCCTGTAATCAATCATATCGCACAGCCGACACCGTCCTGTAATCATCTCCTTGCTGCTGGCCCAGCTACAGCGCAGAGGCTCCTGCACCGCTGGCCTCAATCACACATACACAAGCACACACACACACAGGCACACACACACAGACACAGACACAGACACACACACCCACTACACACACACACACAGGCACACACACACACAGAGACACAGACACACACACACAAGCACACACACACACAGACACAGACACACACACTACACACAAGCACACAGACACACACTACACACACATACACTCACACTACACACACACACACAGGCACACACACACAGACACAGACACACACACCCACTACACACACACACAGAGGCACACACACACACAGAGACACAGAAACTGTATTATAAAGTGACAGCCCAGCCTTGTCCTTACTTTCTGCTCATTTGCTACTTCTGCAAAATGGAGTTGCTCGATTGTCTGCTTTCTTTTTTTATTTTCTGCAGCGTTAATGAGGTCTGGTTTAAAGATGATTGGAAACATTGGAAACATTAATTTGATTTCAGCCCTGGGTAAATAATCATTTTTAAGCTTTCTGGGGAGAACCTTTTGATCTTCACTGTTGGGTAATTATCCCAATCACAGCCTCTCTACATCTCGAGCCTGAGGAAGAGGAGTAACAGAGATGTGGCAGCACTACAGTGTATACGCTCCTCTCTCCACTCACCAACGCTAGATCTTAGCACAATGCCGAATAATTGCATGACTCATTCCTCTATTACTGGATAAAACAATACATTATCCTGTATATGCAATCTTCCAGTGTAATTATGTTGCAATTACTGGACAGCTTACGCAGTATCTTAATACTGCAGTTTTGTTGGCAACAAGCGTTCAATTTATTTTACAAAAGTAATTATACTTATGTAACTATAGCCCAAATATTAACCATAATCAGAAGTTCTACCCAAGCCATAAATTTAAACTTACACATTCACTCTAGCCTTTTCAATAACTGTGTAATTTTTTTCTCTCAAAGTCCTCTAACATCGTCACCCTCTGGATGTCAGGTAGGTCAGGAACCCCAGGTTGGGAACCCTTGCCAAGGCAAGCCCTTAAAGGTCCCATATTGGACACCTTTCCAAAATTTTAAGGACCAAAAGAAAACTATGTTGTTTTTTACACGCCCAATCTCCAGTGCCCATCCTCATGAGCTTTACCAAGAACAGCCTGTTTTAGTAACTGTGTCATTGATATCAATGAACCTCTGTTCTGATTGTTCTGATTGGGACCTTTAACACAACAAAACATAATGTACCAATTACAATATGTGTCCAAGACATCTACTCAATACTAAATAATTTGTTCTGTATTTTATTTACAACAAAACATATGTGTTCATTGGAAATTATGGGTTATGGGAAATGCAGTCATGCAGAGAAGAGTGAGACGTTTTACACCAGCATTAGCCAGGCGCAGCAGTTAAACTCTGCTGCAGCACATCTATGCAAGCTTAAAGAGAACTGCATGGCAGCGCTGCTTCCATTATTCAGTGCTCGCTTTGAAAACGTCAGGGGGCAGGGCCCATAAGCCAGTGAAACTACTTGCGTTTGTTAGAGGTTGCAGATTGCTCATTTTACTGCATTTATTTTTTCCTTCGTAGTTACAGCAGATCATCTAAATGGATTCTGCTGCAATTTTACACACCCACCATGATGACAAATGATAACTCATTGTTGTGCTTTTCTATTCTATTTTTTCTTTTTTCTTTACTGCTGCTGAATTGAGAAATTAACATAATGGGATTAATTTTCCAGCCCAAATCCCTTGCGGTGCTGCTTGGCTTCTGTGCATACTGTAGATGTTTGGTGTGTCAGTTTAATTGCCCTTGAAAAGCTCTCCTATATCCTGGATTTTTTTATTACTGCTAATTGTTAAGGGCACTAAGTGTTTAGTGTTACTTACGGTCATTTGCCAATGTTGTGTTCACACTTATAAAATACACAAGTCCCCTCACTGCTGGCAGAATAATGTTGACTCATTCTATTCCCCTAGAGAATGACTTCTCACACTTCCAGGAACCCACCCAGTCAAGCATTGTCATTTTCACATTATTAAAATATACTGTAACTTTCAATGGGGACTGATTTTTCTAATTTCTCAGCCTCATAATGGCTTTTTTGACTGTCATTGGCACAATTCTGGTCCTTATGTTGATAAATGCCAACAACAGACTCCAAATGCAATCAAAAGCCTAGAATCAAGATTAGATACTGAAAGCTTTCTTATACCTGCAATAAGGAAATGATCGAACACACCTCACTAATCAAGTAAAGCTGAGAAGCCAATTGTCCAATTACTTTTGCTCCCCTAAAATGGGTGTACTATGTTTAAAAGAGGATGTAATTCCAACACGGATCACCCGATCACCCGAATGTGCTGGAGTACAGAACAAAAGAACACAATTACACCACTGTCACCACTTTATGGACTGCACTAAACATGGTTATGTATTTGATCATGAAGCCAGTCAAACATATGGTCAACCTTGTATAACTATTTGCTTTGAAAATGTCTCAGAGGTATTATGGTTATTTCTTCCATAGCTGAACAAAAACATGGAAAAGATATCAACGCTCTGTTCACCATACCGCACCTGTGTTGGGGAATTGAAACCACACAGCCTACTCTGCTTTGACCTTTCCAACTATGCCTATCACCCATTTGGTGAGCAATCACCACTGCCTTCAGTAACCCGGAACCTGAGGTGTACTCAAGGAAGGAGAACAACAGGGACAGCACTCTCTAGAAAACTGAAATAGATCATTTATCACATACAGTAGATGTGCGGGAAATGAAAAGAACAAACGTTTCAGCAATCGTCTTCTGCGTGCTCGGTATGCACAGATTACTAGGTTGAGCACGTTTCTCTACATTGTGCCCAAGTAAGGTCCATGTGTGGGAAAACATGATGTAGCAATCCTGTTGTGGAGCAGAGCGTGACGTTACACATGCGGGGGAAGTTTCACCCTGAAAGCGCTTAGCTTAACCATAGCGGGGCGGACAGCAGTGTGAGGTGAGACCGGCAGCATGTACTGTGGTAACGTGTTCTTCTGGGGCATTGCCACCTACTCAAGTGAGCGCAAATGAATGAGGCAAAAGAAAGAACAACATCAATAAATAACCAAGAGGCTGGTTGTTTTGTCTCTGAATTAAGTCCTGAATAAGGTTTCTCCTATGGTTTATACTAGCAATAAACTTACATTTGGATGAACTATTAACTCAATTCTGCATTTGGTCTCTAAATGGGGTACAATGACACAGATGTCTTTTGAACCACTGAATTCAGGATACTCCTCTAAGCTAATCGTCTAATCGTTAAACTAATGACATCATTCAAACATTCAATTTAAACTATGCAACGGTCAAAAAGACACTATTAGTAATAGAAACAACAGCCAAACGACACTGAGAACTACATTTCAAAGTGCTAGTGATGATAATTTGTATTTAAACTCTAAAGTCAGTGTATTAATAAAGGCTTTTTCAGTAGACAGCATGCATTTAGGTTTTTCCATTTCATCAAGAGTAAAGCTTAGCTCATAGCGAACATGCCTTGCTCTATAATTAGAGCCATTTCCTTTGTGCAGTCTGGCAGGCTGTGGGAAATTTGACTCTTCCCATCAAGCCTTTAGATGTGGTTCACGTGCAGCGGAAATTCAGAGTGGATTTAGACCACAGGAAACCGATAGGACCGCAGCAACCGCGGGTCATGGCCCTCAGCGTGACCGGAAATCAGCATAGAACAGGGGTCACTGCAATGATCTTGACCTCAGGTATCGACCGTAACCGGCATAAACTCTATACCGGAGAACGTCTCCTCATGACCATTCGTTCTGCACACTTGACATTGATCATGGAGAAATCAATCAAATTTGATTAAGTGCGGCCCTCATAACAAAGGCCCTCCTGCAGAATGCTTTGTGGAGCGGCTCACGCTGATACACTGGCGGTCATGGTGGATGTAACGATGGCGTAGGCAGAAAAGAACAGCGACGATGCTTCTACTTTCAGACGAGAAATCGCCTCAAGTTGTTAAAGTATATAATGAGATGTGTTCAGACTGAGTTGGTCTGTAGGCTATAGAGGATGTTTAACTCAGTATAGTTACATGAAGCTATGGTATCATAGCAATGATTTTCTCTTGAAGGAAGGAAGTAGAAAACACAATGACCTTTACACAATAATAGAGGGAAAATGCAAGCTACAAACTGACTGACAATACTCCTGTGAAGGATGGCACTGGGCCTATAACCCCAGAGTCCAAGACTGCAGTCAAATCAAATTTGCGATTTCCACTTGGGGGAAGTCTGATGTTATGCCTCAGCCAAATTGAGTGCTGGTCTAAACTGTTAGCAATGCAAGAGAGGAAAGCAAAATCAGACCCTCAACTCTACATTTGGTTTTCTAACCTTTTCTAACTTCCTCTTGAAGATAATCTGTTGTTTTAGTCTAGAAGGTTAAATACATCATGCATGTGTACATTATTTCATAAATTGTATACATGGGAATATACATTTATTTTGTGGTTTATTGTTGTATAAAGTCAGTTCCAACTGTAAATAATTTTATTTAAGAGTTTATTAATGATTAATAATTTGATGCATACAATTAATTTGACTGATTTCTGTTAATGATAGACTGTTTTATAATCAGCTTATTGCAGTTTAAATAATGTAGCCTTTTAACAGATTAATTAGCCAGTAATAATAATAAATACATTATATTTCTATATTTTCAACCTGTTGATGACAAGCACTATAGAATGACCTGAAAAGTGGTTTACAATAGGCAAACACAAAAGCACATTATTACTCAATCAAATTACATTAGTAATATTATTAATATTGTTTTAACTTATGGCCAATAGAAGATACCATTGTAGAATGACTGCTGTAACTGACCATAAGAAGTAATATGGAGGCTCATCTTGTCAAGCCACTGTTCTCATGCATGAATGGGCCCTATCAAATCAGAGCTGTTTCAGTGCTGACTATGCCAGCAGTCCCGTTGGGTGAGGTCCAGGAATGTGAGGGTTTCATTTGGCTGGGATGACAGCGTCTCAGTGTACACCGTCAATCAGGCTTGCACAAGCTTGTTTGTTGAGGTGCATATTGAGTCTGTTCCACTGACTGAGGTCTGTGCGAGCTTGACTCGTGAACTGGGGGATATATCACAAAGCGGGATGACTGAGTTAGCTGGATAAATTCACTGAGTAAACCCAGAACTGAGTAAAACCAAACCTGGAGCATGGACTGAAGTAAAAACTCCTGTTCCAGGTTTCACTCTGTATACTTATCCAAGCAACTCAGTAATCCTGCTTTGTGTTGTTGTTGTTGCTGTTCCTCTGATTAATATTATCACATATTTAGTTTGTATTATGTTTAATATTTGCTTAACGATTTTTGTGTTTATTTGTTTTTTTCCTTGCTATTTTCTTCCTTCCTTTTATTTGTGTAAAATGCTTGCTATATTTATCATTTAAGGGAGGACTCTTATAAGCCCCAAAGGGTTTCTTTCCTCCCCCGCACAAATTGTCTTACATCTTATGTTTGGCGTTATCCCTGATTATACTCTTTTTTTATCTATGTGAAAATAAATCAAATCAAAAATCAAATCAAGTTTCTTCCTGGTTATAATATGTGCTCTGAATTTCGGGCCAGAACACCCGGAACGACAACAACAGTCTTCATCCATTCCGATAAATTTCTGAGTAGAGTAGTGCATCCAAGTCAATTAATTCTACCCCTCCCTGGCGTCTCCCCCTCAATTAACGACAGCTCTTTGGCGCCCCAATTTAAATTTGCGAGGGCAGAACGCTTAGCAGATGACCACCGACTAAGTTCGAATTATGTTCAAATTAAAGGCTTGGGTTCCCTTAAAGTCCACATTTCCATTTTAATAGTCATAATATGTTGTGGAGCTGCTGTTGTACCCCTGAGCAAGGCACTTAACAGGAATTGCTTCAGTAAATATCAAGCTGTATAAATGGATTGCATGTAATGCATTGAACATCTAGGTCACAGTGAATAGGGTCTATCTGGCCAGCATAGGAATAAAAAGTGGTAATAAAATATGTTTTCATTTAATGTATTAAAATTGAACTTTAATCTCTTCTAGATTATGTTTTTATCATAGTTAACTTGTGCACAGTAAGATGTCCTCAGGCATCTGCAAAAATAATAACAACAATAGTAATAACAAAGAACAACAACAATAATAATAATAATAATAATAATAATAATAATAATAATAATAATGGTGTTGTTGTTATTGTACATAAGGGTACAAACTCCTTCAGTAGTACGCTTCTGGACAGGCCTGAAAATTTGGACTCCCTTCAAATCACTACCGGAAAAGGACTTAAACTTGCCTTTGATCTTCCCTGAAATTTATCAAGGTGCTGGAGGGCTACTCCGGCTATGGTGTAATTACTCTGACAGGCTGAAAGCTCCAGGAGAGGGGCCACAGAACTCTGCTTCGCCCCAAGAGAGGCTCTGCCTCTGCCGGGAACAGACACACTGCCCTGGCCTCCCCCCGCCCCTCCTGGGGATGTCTCACAAGATTAATTGGCGTTATTAAGCGGCACGCTCATCAGACTCAATAATGGAGTGCCTTCGTATCGGGTCACATCGAAAGGGCCGAACGCCGCCATTGGCCAGGGACTGACGGGCAGACGTGCGTTCCCTGGTGGCTGCAACCACCATGGACGCGAGGCTCTCATGGGTTACGCACCCCCCCGGGCAGTGTGGGCAAGTCCAGCCTTGATTTATGGCCATTACCGGCAGGACAAAAATTGCTATGGGGGACAGTTAGCGAGTGAAGCTGATTGATTTTGGGAAGTGTGATCGGTTGTACAGCGCTTGTAATAAATCATTATAATTTGTTATTTTTATCCAACGCAAATTACAGTTGATTAGACTGCCTGGGAGCCACGCCTGGGAGCATTGCGTGGCTCAAGGGCCCAACAGCTGTGTGGACCTTACAAGGATTTAACCAGCAACCGTCTGGGTGCCAGTCATGTACCATAACCACTAGGCTACAGGATACACGCTACAGGGCACCCAGGCAGGCTGCCATAGTATAGAGGCTAATACCTGAACACGAGTGTGTGCAAAATATTTCCCCTTCAGTGTGTACTGTAGGTAGCTCCACCAAGCAGCCATCAGCTTTAGCGGCTGCAAAAATCAATAAGTGCTCGTCTGGTTTCGACCTCTTTGTTTTCTCTTTATTTTTTTTACCACTTATACAACTTTCATTTTTCTTCCTGTGGCTATTATTTCCAACAGTCTGAGGTGGAAAGTCCAGGAGTCAGAAAGTAAAGGTCCTGCCATGTGTTTTTTCCACCCATGAACTCAGCCAGCTGATTTCACTAATTAGTTATACATCCTGACTGAAGAATCATGCTAATTAGCAAATACCAGGAGGGAGTTTTACTTTCTGAACCTGGATATTTCATCTCTGGTGGCAGCTAGACATTTACTCATACTTTTGCCATCCTCAGTGAAATTTCAACTGCACTTTACAATGTGAAACTGTCATAATGAGTTACATTTCCCACAGATTAAAAATAGACATGGAATGCCAAAGTTGGATAGAAAATACTGTGAATTAAACACCTAGAATTAGTCAGAGGCATTACTTAGCACTACTGAAGAGAACTAAAATGTGGAAAAATCACGAGAGTTAAATATAAAGAAGGGTGATAATAAAACCAAACAGTTCATTAAAGAGGCCAAATATAGAAATAAAGGGAGTCAGAAATGAAGATTGTTTCTAAGCCAATCTAGAAAAGATGTAATAATGGGATTCAGAAAACCAATGTCTTAAGTATTTGTTCTCAGAGAATTGAGAACAAATGGCTGTAATAATGTAAATCCTAGCAACAACGGATGCAGTTCTTGAAATTGATACAGATGACACTTTTGATGTTTCAAACATTTCAATGTTCTGAAAGGCCACCATTCGTGATGCGTTTGTGATACAGTATGTCTCCATCCAAAAGGGTTGTTCGTAGTGAAACATATTTCTCCAATCCACCCATTACTGTTGGAAATACTGCTAGAGTTAATAAAATGACATGGATTTATTCCGGGATCTGGAGTGAAAATCAAGAGAATGTCAGACATGATGTTTATAAGAAGTGTTTTGCATGGAGGGAAAACTCAATTATAATGATTATATTTTGGTAAAGGATCACACATATGTTCACAAATCAATGCTATCTGACAAGTTTGGGCCAAATGGTGACTGGCTTATCATAATTTATGGTGGTCTATTGAATAATTTAACCAATTTGAATTTTACTATTGACAAAATAAAGCCAGCTGAAGAGACCATTTTTTCACAGCGATAAAAAAGACATGTTTCATCTGTTCATTCGGATGGATGAAGGACAGAGAAATAACCAGCCTTAATGTGTTCAGATGAATACCTACTAGGTGGCTAATTGCTAGATATGTCCCACTATTTCATTTTGCCAGCAATATTACAATAATGCAAGGCTTTTATCAGAATGATAATTAATTCGCTATTTGTGTCTTTTCCCCGGGTTCTGGAAAGAGAAATTTGCTTTTTGATTTTGGGAATTGAAATTGGCATGTCCGCGTGACAGATTTCATTGGCAAAAAAAAAGAATGAGAAAAAATGTATGAATGATTGATTGGCTGAGCCTGAACCTGTAATATTGCAGGCCATATTCCCAAATTGGGATGTCGCTATTCTTTCCCCGAGTGAAGTACTTAAACAGAATCGATAAATATCCAAATAGACAGCTTGATGTCACAATATAAGCTGCGTAAATCGTTGTGGAATGGCTTTTATATGGCATTAGGCCAATCCCTAATGTAATACAATGGGCTGAAGGGGTCTTTTTCACAAGATATCATCACAAGGGGCAAACACAAAGAGTGAAAGAAATAACTGTGTGAAAAAACATAAGGCATGCAGATAAGCCGAACAGGCCGTTGATCTGAGATAGTAAGGTGGGTGGAGTAGAGATAAGGGGAGAGGGGAAACCAAAGGAAGAAGGGTCTGCATCGTGGTCTATAGAGGCACATCTGCACTGAACATACACTTCTGCTCCCCGGACCGCAGGGGGGAGGAACGCGGCAGTGTCGCTGCCCTGGGCAAAGTGTGTGTGTGAAGTTTAGTGTCTGTGTAAGTGTGTTTTGCTGTGTGTGCATGTGTGTGTGTGTGTGTGTGAGGTTTAATGTTTGTGTGTGTGTGTGTTTTGCTGTGTGTGCATGTGTGTGTGTGTGTGAGGTTTAGTATTTGCGTGTATGTGTGTCTGTATCAGTGTGTGTGTGTGTGTGTGTGTGTGTGTGTGTGAGTGCACGCGTGTGTCTGTGTATCTGGTTTTGTGTCTGTGTGTGCCTTTGTGTGTGTGTGTGAGAGGTTTAGTGTGTGTGTGCGTGTGTGTGTCTGTGTGTGAAGTTTTGTGTCTGTGCCTTTGTGTGTGTCTGTGTGTGTGTGTTTGTAATTGTGTGAGAGGTATAGTGTCTGTGCATGCAAGTTTGTGAGTATGTGTGTGTGTGTGTGTGTGTGTGTGCGTGTTTGTGAGTGCGTATGTGTGTGCGCATTTCTGTGTGCATGCAAGACTGAACATGA
The DNA here is from genome assembly GCF_963514075.1 of Conger conger. Taxonomy (NCBI): domain Eukaryota; kingdom Metazoa; phylum Chordata; class Actinopteri; order Anguilliformes; family Congridae; genus Conger; species Conger conger. The sequence goes on from NC_083764.1 coordinate 27,510,192, forward strand.
CAGCAGAATCCTTCGCCAGTCGGTAAGTGTCAGGCAGTGGCCACAGTTTGCATGAGAGCTAGTGAACGAGGCCAGGAGGTAAGGCCTGTTGGCAGTAGCAAATGCATCGGGCCAAAAAAAGAAAAGAGGAAATAAAATAAGGCAAAGAAATAAAAGATAGCAAACAATGCTTTGTGAGCATCCATCTTCCATACTTCTCCTGGCTTCCCTTGTTATTTACAGAGCTACTATCTGCGAATGCAGTAACACTTGGTGACGCACGCTACCCTCAGACTGGCTCAAAGCATCTCTCGGCACACATTCTCCAAGTACGCACGTCACTTCCAGAGTCTTAGTGCAGCCTGCAGTGAAACGCGCGCCCCGAACCGAAATCTCATCTTACAGTCCCGCCGCATAACTCTTCCCCTCTTTGTTCAGATGGAGATGGATGCCTTTCATCCCGCCACTAGCGATGCCAAAACCACCTTCCTTGAAGGAATGCCAGAGCTGGCTGGAAATGTGAAACATTCCAGAGGCGCTCAGATGTGGCACTGTCTGAACAGGATCCTCAGAAAGGAGCCCTGCTCAAAACAAGTGTGTTGTTCCTGTCAACGTCAGTCAGAGCATCTAATTTTGAACACGGGTGAGAAGAAACTGAAGGAAACACCCCCCACCCCACCCCCCAACCACATACACGCAGTCGCACACACACACAGACATCCAGATAGTCCAGCCACTCCTGAGAACATTCACACTGGTGGTCTCTGTGTTCACTGAATACAACAGTGATTATCAAGGGAAAAGGCACTGGTCTGTTTTTTTAAGAGAACTGTGTTTGGAGTCGGTAGAAATGTTGAAGAAAGCAAAACAAAAGACCAAACCTAAGCTTTAACTGTGAGGGCTATTGTGTGCTGCCTGTTTGGGTAACACAGTTTACGTCACTGGAAAAGATTGAAGGGTGAACCTTATCAGAGACTGCACATGTACAGGGGAAGATTATTTTGAATCAGCACAGTGTGAGATCACCTCTCTGTGATCCACACACAGTATCTGATCTTGAAATCACCGCTCTGTGATCATCAGGCAGTATCTGATCTTGAGATCACCTCTCTGTGATCCACACATAGTATCTGATAATGAGATCATCAATCTGTGATCCTAACACAGTATCTGATCTTGAAATCATCTCTCTGTGATCCACAGAAAGTATCTGATAATGAGATCATCCATCTGTGATCCTCAAACAGGTCATGAAATCATCTCTCACTGGTCCTCACACAGTATAAATTTTACAAGGCAGATGGGTTTTTTCCAGCCAAGGGAAATAAAAAAACAGATCAGTTTGTCGGGTTAATCCAATCTCCAGTTCCATTTGATGTATGTCTTCACGCTTCCAATATGGGCCAAAGTCATTAAGGAAACCTTAAAAATCTATTTTCAAAAGAGAACTTTCAATTCAGATCACAGAGAAAGCAAAATGATACCGTTTGTTACACCGTGTTTTTAGCCCTTCAACTGCAGCAGTCAAGTAAAGGAAAATTATTTTCAACTACGGTACAACAGGTTAAACGGGGGCTATGCCTCTGGTGTCATTGTGATGTTTCAACTCCTTATCACAAAGTTATCACGTGATTGTGTTCTTTGAAACTTAGTTCAGCGCCTGTGTATGTACAGTTTCAGTTACTTAGTTAACCTGATAGCCAATCACTAGTAAGGTAAATATAGCTAAGATGGCAGCCCAACTAGCGAAATAGCAGTTGTGAGCAGTAGGTAGCTAATGTTAGCTAGCTAGGTGGATACACGTAAAAGTGTCTAACATCTTTCTAGCTTGCAATGTAAGGCAAAGGCAGGCTCTGATGACTGTTTGTTTAGTGTGTCTTCCTCCATTTAGCAATTAAAAAAGCTCAAAACATGCAATACAACATGAACCATCAAAGCACATTGGATAATCTATGCTGATTAAAACTGCTGAACCAGTTTCAGCCAAAACAGATATTACTTACAGCCCTTTGTCTTAAACCAGCTACAGTATGTGTTAATATGCACCCAGCAAGCTTCTTAGATCCAGTGGAATAAAAATGGTTTTCTTATAGCTCTCTGTGAAATTGTTCAATATCAGGTCAGCTCCTCTCTTTTGATGTGCTTTACATAACTCGGCAGTCAGTTCCGGGAGGCAAATTAGAACTGACATTAATTCATTTTTTTTTAACTCATTAGCGATGCAGCTCAATAGCACCACATTCAAAGCTGAACCTGTTAAGTCTTCATTTACTTGGTATTTAGATGTGAATTTGCTAAATGTGTGTGTACTTGCTTCCCACACGTGATTTGGAAATGGTTTAACCAGACAATCCACTCAGAGTGCAGGGTGTTCATTTACCTTAAACTTAATCGCTAAGGCAGAAAATAGAATCAAATCAATTCAATTGTATAATTGCCTCTATATGTCACTCATACACAGTGGTTTTGGTGTGGTTTCCTAATGAACACACAGTCACTGTCTTGTGAAGTATATTTCATGCACTGATCATGGTTGTATTCCCACTCTGTAGACCAACTCCGCTAAATGAAACTAAATTAATGCATTAGTTGTTCTGGAACCGATCACCCTCGTCACAGTCCCATATATAAACACATTAATCTGGTTTACTAAAGTGAATGTCGACAAGTCAGCACCACAGTCTCTGGTCTCAGTAGAATTTGCAATTAAATTGTTTCCAGATCCCTAGTTCTTAAATCTGTGACTGTGCAAATAATTTCTAAAAATCATATTATTTCCCACTGAGATCTATCCGCACAAACCGCAGCATCCAGGGTCGAGCCAGGGGAGTCTGAGTAAGTTGGCAAAATATTTGATGGCCGAAATAGAAACTGCAGGAATTCCAAGGGGGTTCAACGAAACTATAAAATGGTCTGAGGTATGCGCTGCATGCCAGACAGGATAAAACACAGAGGAAAGAAGAGAGAAGCTAATCCAAAGGGAATAGACATTCTTTGGAGGAACAGCTCTGGAGAAGTGGGGAATGGGATTAGTAACGTGCACCTTTTCCCTCCCGGTCTATTCCAGAACTGAGACGACCCTTTGTTTTACGCCACAAAGGAAGCCACAAGTGAAAATGCTGAACTAAGGCTGTCGGTGGGATTGCTTTGTATTTGCAGAGAAGCATGGTAATAATAATACATTTGTTTTATATGCCACTTTTCGGAGCAGTTAATACACACTGAGTGAGCACTTTATTAGGTATTTATTAGACTTATTTTTTAGACTTATTAAATCTTCTGCTGCTGTAGCCTATCTAGTTAGAGGTTTGAAATGTTGTGTTCAGAGATGCCCTTCTGCATACCACTGTTGGTTATTCATGTTACTGTCACCTTCCTGTCTGCTTCACCCAGTCTGGCCCTTCTCCTCTGACCTGTCTCATTAACAACACGTTTCTGCCCTCAGAACTGCTGCCATTCTCTGCAAACTCTTGAGACTTTCGTCCGAGAAAATCCCAGGAGTTCCGCAGTTACTCAATCCTCCCTATCTGGCACCAACAATCATTCCACGGTCAAAGTCACTTAGATCACATTTCTTCCCCATTCTGACATTTGGTCTGAACAACAGCTGAACCTCTTGACTACATCTGCATGCATTTATGCATTTAGTTGCTGCCACATGATTGCCTACATATTTGCATTAACACGCTGGTGCACAGGTCTACCTAAAAAGTGATCACTGAGTGTATATTTCAAGAACATGACCCGGTGTTGGCACATTCTGTACAACAGGGAGGAATACATTTATCTGCACTGCCTGAGGGGGGTGGTGTTGCCTCCAGCCACGGAACAACAGTTCAGAATTCATCAGAATCCCCGTGCACAAAAACGTAACTTATCAGCAAGACTTGAATAATTTTCAGCCCCAGTAACGGACTGCGAGCATAGCTGTGGGGCTCCATGTGATGCCTCCTGTGAGCTGTGAGCTCTCCCCGTCTCCTCCAACCCCACCTCCTCTCCCCCCATTCACCAGAGGAGCAGTGCTCTGCAACACTCATACTCAAACATTTTCTCTCATTCACGGCAATCAGCAGACGCAAGTAATGGCTTCGAAGGAGCTGCTTTACGAGTAGCTGGTTTTCATGCGTTTGAGGGAGGGGGGAGGTTAGGGGGTGTAGCGGTGTAGAGAGGTGCTGGAAAGAGGGGGCATGGCTGCCCGCCCTACCCTCCCCCTCTCTGCATTTCGGGATGGGCCGGCAGGCATGCAGGGGCAGACTCACCGTGCCCTCCTCGGAGGGAGGCGGGGGAGCGGTAGACGGAGAGGCCCAGAGGGGGCAGACGGACCCCCTGCCCGTGGAGGCCGGGGTGGGAGAGGGAGGCCTGCGAAGAGGGCGGCGTCCCCGGGACGTGTTCTGGGGAAGAGCTCCGGGCGGGCCCCGTGAAACACCCCACCGCGGTCAGCGCCCACCACATCCAGAGCGCCCGGCCCGGGTGGGAGCAGGAGCGGGGCGAGGAGGGCACTCCGCTGGGGCGCATGGCGGAGAAGCGCGGGGTGGGAAACTCCGGAGGGGACGGCGGGATCATGGCGGACCGTACCCCATGGCGGAAACCCGACTGACCTCGTGCTCTCCCGCCGAAAACGGGCCCAAAAACAGCCTGTATCCTCTTCCGAACGGGAAAGGAAGCCGCCTGACTCGCCTTGTCCTGTCACCCACTTTCCTGGGCGGCTGCTGCTACTGTACTTCCACGCAGTGAAGGCTGCCTGCTGGTTCGGCGCGATGCCCTCTTCGGCACTAGTCACAGGTGCACATGTCAGGAAAAGAGATGCTGTCAGTTGCCTGTGGGCTCAGGGAAGGTGAGAGATACTTGGCTGTGAGCCCCAACAACACGCCCCCTCCCCTCTCCCGCAAAGACGGAATTAAAAAGGTGCGAACGCAGAGGAGGAACGGGGATCTCTGGAAACAGACCGGGATGCCTGCTCAACTCTTTCCCTCCCACTGGCTTTGCCTGCTATCGCGCTGGCCAGAGAGCTGCAACGTGGAAGAGCGTCAGCACAGATCGCACCTCCTTTCCATCTCTCCTTCTCGTTCGTTTTCCCTTTTCCCCCTCTCTCTGCTCTCTTCCTTTCCCAGAAAGAGACCCGGCTCAGTGGTCCTGCCTGGTTAACCCCGCGGGTCCAGGGCACGGAGAGAACTCAGCGGAAAAAAACATGGAAATGGAGAAAGTGAGAGACTGGGAGTGCAGACACAGAGACGGAGGCGGAGAGAGGAGGGGAGAGAGAGAGCAAGTGAGTCAGTGAGTGAGTGAGAGAGAGGCAGAGAGAGTCCGAGACACGGAGAAACGGCGAGAGAAATGAGAAGGAAGCCGAGCGTTCGGCTCAGGTGAAACTACACGAGGGAGGGTGGGACAGGAGTAGAGCGAGGAGGAGGGAGCATTTTTACAAATGGGTGGACCTATGTAAATCCGTACTCAGCAAAGAGCGAATCGGGGAGGCTGGAAACCACTGCAGAGGAGAGAAGACACAAGCGAGTGAGCATTGGAAAGAGAGGGAGAACTGGCAAGAGAGAGGGGGGAGGGAGGTGTCTGAGCAGAAGTAACAGGCTATAACAATTAAGAATGTAGCGACACCAATTTGTGCCTTACAAGGCTATGCACTTTGCCTGGGTATAAACAGCACTGCTGCCTGTACATCTGAACAAATCCTGCCCTCTCTCTACCTTCATAGAGCTAGGAGTCAAAGACTTAAGGCATGCACTCTGACAGTGATTAACAATCTCAAAATGTATCCAGTGAGTAGATTCAAGAGGTTTTCTCACTTATGCATCTTGACAACAGCTGCCTCCCCCATCTATCTGTCCTTCAGAGTGCTTCAGAGAATCTGAGGATATTTCTGTACAATGAATCTGTATATTTCCACATGAATCTTTCAGTCTTGACGGATCAAACTAAACCAGGATATAAATTATTATTGGTTTTATTGGTCTTGCAGAAAGCAATGAAGTAGTCTTATTTGAAGTTTAATCACAAGGTATTGCATGGCTATATTTATATGTTTGACAGAAAGCATTGTAGACAGACAAACACACACACATGTACACTCAGTGATTACTTTATTATATAGACCATTACACCAGCTTGTTAATGCAAATTGGCTACTCTGCTGTTTCTTGGCCAGCTGTGTACAATTGCATCATTAGTTCATGCACAAGAATGCTAAAAGTAGGTATAGAGTTGATGCCAGGTGTGGCAAATGCATTTGGCATCTGTTGCTGCTGTCTCCATGCCAGTAAAGCAGGCCATCATGAGCCTGAAAAAACATTGGGTATGTAAAGAACAAGTACATTGCTAAGAAGAAATAATGCACTGATGTGCCCAGCAATATCAAATGACCTGGTAGACCACGGAATACCACTAGAGTGGATGACCAAAGAATGCATTTAAATGAACCCCTTTTCAACTATCAAACAGATCAAGAAAACTTCCAGGATGTAGACATAGATCTCTCAATGACAATTACAACAGATTAAATAAACATGGCACAAATTTAGCATAAACTCAGAGGGTTCGCTGCAATATGCAAACCACTAGTAAGCTTCAAGAACAGAATGGCCAGGTTAGATTTACTAAACTGTAGAGTTCTGGAACAGAGGTCTTATTGACAGATGAGATTAGTGTTAGCCTGTACCAAGTGAAGGAAAAAGTAAATTATTGAGAAATAAGAACTGTTCATTATCCAGAGCATACAACCTCAAATGTGAAACATGGTGCAGGTAGTTTCATGACTTGGGAATGTATGGCTCCCACTGGAACCGGCTCACTTCTCTTTATTGATCTTCTCTTTAAGTGACTGCTGATAGCAACAGCAGGATGAATTCTGAGGTGTTCAGAAATGTTTTATCTGCTCAAGTCCAACCAAGTCCTCAAGACTCATTCCTTTGATGGCACTTCACCTTGCAGCAGAACAATGACCAGGGAAAAGACCCGGTGTTACAGACTTCAGCCATCAAATGCAAATTATTTCTAAAACCAAGCACTACATATGACGACATTAAGATAATTGTTCATTTGTCCAATTACTTTTGGTCCCCTAAAATGGAGTAACTGTGTATAAAAAGGGCTGTAATTCCTATCCAAATCATCCGATATGGCTGTAAATACCTTCACGTTATAGGTGACAGCACTTACAGTAAACTTCATATTCATTGTTTCACTTTAAATCCAATGTGCTGGAGCAAAAAAGTCAAAATATCAGAAATTGTGTCACTATTGTAAAACTTACAGACTGCATTGTATACAGTGCGTGTGTGGAGTGTGTGTAATTATAACCTAGCAGTCTGAAGATCAGCATGTTATCACCACTGAAGCCAGACTGTGCTCTCGGGCCGGGATGCAGGACATGAGCTGCTCCCTCTGTAGCCCAGCCAGTAGACACAGGCTATCGTCAAACAAACACGGCTGAGCGAAAAACCTGCCTGTCGCCAAACGTCAACCACCAACTGCCACGAAGGATGAGCCGCTCTGGCCTCTGCTTCCGTCTGGACAGCCTGGGCCCCTTCTGTGGATTTCCGCTCTTGATCTGTTAGTCGGATTCTCGGCCCGTTTCGGTAACGGGGGCTTGGGTAAAGCCTGTTCCCCTTGCGGAGGACTTTTGCCTCCTTCCCTGTCATTGATATTCATTGAAAAGCTTCCAAATGAATGGAGCCTCTCAGCCGAATTCTTTCTGGTGAGAACGCAGGGATACTGCAGCGTTCTGGGAACCTGCCCATATAGCACACCTGCATACTGTGTGCTGCCTCATTGACGAGGCACATTCCATTAATACCTTTGTGGGGGTGAGGGGGGAACTTGGCTCGTTAGCTACAGATAATTGTCAGTTCACCTGATTAAGCATAACTGTAGGTCTCAAGGCTTAAACTGGGTATCGCTACTAATAGATGAACACTGATAGTGACAACCAATTAAATGAAAAGCTATAAACAAACAAGTTTGTGAACTCACAGATTACGAAGTGAGAGAGGTGAATGAGGGTCCCCATTTTCATCAACTGGCTTAAATACCTATAATGGTCAGTATGGTGTAACTGCAGCCTATACACACATTTGATTGTGGCTGTATTTCAAGTGTTGCTTTCTGCTAAAATCTCATCACACATAATTAAGTACTAGCAAATGCTGAAATACAGTTTTCATGACATTAGGTATTATACAGTGTATAGGTCCACAGCAGTCACATTGTACCAACAACATATCTGTAGTTACAGTGTACTTACATAGGAGACATTTGAGCCACTTAATGTAAAGTGGGATCTAATGATTAGTCAATAAAAATAAAATACCTCTTTAATCATCATTATGGTAGGTTTAAAGCAGATTTCTACCTGAACAGAACAGATGAATTTCATCTCTCTCTCTCTCTCTCTCTCTCTCTCTCTCTCTCTCTCTCTCTCTCTCTCTCTCTCTCTCTCTCTCTCTCTCTCTCTCTCTCTCTCTCTCTCTCTCTCTCTCTCTCTCTCTCTCTCCTCACACACACACACACACACACACTAAGTGAGTGAGGCAACTGTATTGTGTTGAAGGACCACCCTAGTCCAAACATTTGTGGTTTGGAGCCCCCTGTAGGGAAGAACCGACAATACATGAGGGAGAGAGAGTTACTGTCTCCCTCTCTAAGGAACACCCAGTTAAAAAGCAAGTAAATAAATAAACCCAAGCGGTGCCCAGCAGGTATACCACTCTGTTAGCTTCGCAAAGTTCACATAAGACTTTCAAATGCATTGCAAGATACAGTTCTATTTGTAGTTTGTACAAAGTAAGAACCACCACACTGTTCAGGCTAGTTAAAACAATACAGCAATACTCAGGTTAGGGCACTTTATAAATGTGTATTTACATCATATTTACTGACAACTTTAAATCAATATAATAAAGGATGAGAGTGTAGTAGAAATGCATAATAAATGAGTGTGCTTGGGAAAAATTAAAACTGTTATTTTCCCACACATAACTAAAGCCTCATCTCAGACTTCATCATCAGATAAAATGCTCCTTCTACACGGCACAAAAATCAATGTACATTAAAGTCCGTCAGAATATTAAGTGTAAGAAACAAGTGAGAATTGCCATAACCGCAGACTGACCCTGCTGGGCTGGTAGAAACTTCACCCAGCGATGGTCCTGGTCCAAATGCCAGTCTTCTGTGGCTACACACTGCCTTTCATCACAAAGTAAACATCATTGAGTCTAATAAAGGACATCGCTTTATTCTGAAAGACCCGGAATCCCGTTGAAGAATGATTTATCAAGCCGCGATGAGAATTTGCACTTCTCAACCTTGAACCATCAATACTTACAAAGCGTCGGAACAAAACTCTCCCCAGATCAAAAAAATAATTTCTATTTCCCCGCAAAACCACACACGGATGCATGCACACACACACACACACACACACACACACACACACACACACACACACACCGATGAGAGTTCAATCGAAGTTTTTTCCACTGATAAAAGGGCATTGAGGTTTCAAAAAGGTAGGACAGTGACTAAAACAGTCTTTCAGACCAATGGGCTTAATACCTTTCCAGCTGTTGCTCAGTGTGATCTCAGAGACTTTACATCTGGCTATCTGCAAGACCAACGCGCAGGTGTTTCCGTCATAGTCTGCGAGAATCAAAGAGCAAACAACGTTTTTGTCCCAATCTTTGTTCACTCACATAATGTGTATTTCATAACCAAAGCGATTCGACACCCCTTTAGCACACAGTAATGTCACCACCGCGGGATTGTATGATATCAGAACAAACAGAAAGAAATTCCTCCGTCATTAGCCAGAATGGCAAAAATAAAAACTAAAACAAAACTAAACGCGAGTGAAAACGCAGGGGACCGAACAGTGGGTTTTGCAACGTCGGGTCGGGGGAGTCATGCAATATTAAGCAGCGCTAAGAGAAACTTCCGCGGCATACACAAATGTGACATCTCCTCTAATGTGGAGACACACGATATAAAGTCAGCGCTGGAGAGGCAGCCGCCGGCGAGATGTGGGAGTGCTGTCCGCGTCAGAGTTCAGTACACCGGATGGCTCAGAGGGCTTCGCGCAAAACTCAGGCTCACTCATTCACTCCCTCCCTGTACACTACATATGGAAATGTCCATAGATCACTGGATAGATTCAGTGGTGAAAAGTGAAGACAATTTCGGACAGGTCAGATTCTCAGCAGGTTACTTAGCAACGCGCAACGTTTGCGTAATAGCTGTCAGTGGCTTGGTGAGCAATGGGAATGTAAATTTTCTTTTTAAGCCTCGAACAAGGGTATTCGTGGCTCGTTGTGTAAGTTATTTATCCGTGATTAATATCTAGCTGATAAGGAAAGTAAACAAAAACAGCGCAACAGGCTGAACTGTCCCAATCTTGACAAAAAAACTCCTCCGTGTTCAAGTAGTGCACATCGTTTGTACCCTACATTTTACGATGCATTCTGGGTAATGTTGAGTTAACTATTTAGGGGGTCAAATTTGATACAGAAAAATCAGATACCCTACAAAATGGCACCCTAAATCCCCTAAATAGTGCACTATATAGCGTATAGGGAGCCTCACAGAATGGCCTAGGATGTGAGGAGAGAGAGTGTGCGGGTGGGTGTGTGAGACTGCATGTGTGAGTGTCTGTGTGCGTTTGTCTATCTGTGTGTATGTCAGGGGTATGACTGTGTGTGTGTGTATGTGCAGACAGCTTGAAGGCAGACAAATACAAACTATGCCAATCTCTCAACGCCTACATTAAATCAAATTATGTCAAAATATGCATAAGACAGGAGAGTGTGGGGGTATGGCATTACTCATAAATATCAATGTGTATGAAAGAATCTTAGAAACCTTCAACTGGCCTTAAACATTAGCTGTTGCAACCACCACTGTAATAAACAAAAGCAATATTGCACGTTAACATAGCAAATTAAGTGACACAATCTCTTGCTCTCTCACACACTCACACATGTAAAACAAACATGTAAACAATACAATACAAACATTTATCTTCATTTAGCAAACACTCTTCCAGATGAACACATTTGCTGTAATGCACAGTAACATACAGACATGATATCTGAAACAAAGCTTTACTGTAGAAAATAAGCCCATACATAATTAAAATACATCACTGTTTTTGTGGCAAGATGTCCTCAAATCATCCTATTCATGTATTTTTAATTAAATTTGCTGGTAACTGGGGCTTTCACTGTAATCGCTACTGTAGCCACCTGTATTAGAGCTGGAAGCACCTCAATTTATATTTGTATGTCATTAAGGTGATTTATAAAATGAGAAAGCCTCAAATACCACCCACCTGCTTTTCGGTAGCTTAAGGCTGGCAGAATGTAACTGCCTCCCTAATCACTTCAAAAATGTGCTTTTATACTTTAATGCTGCAGTATTGAAATGCGCTTAATAGATCAAATATGTTTGACTCAAGCTGCTTGAAAAATGCACTAGTTGTTTTTATGCGCGCGCATTAATGTTCTGTGAAGAATAAGGCAATGAAAGGCTGACACTGTTTCGTCAGCCATTACTTTATCATCGTGAGTCTCTAAAAACTACTGTTCCTTTCAAGGTTCTGATTCATAAAATGGTTACAAATGACCTCCATAGCAAAAGGGATGACCTACTGTACAATCTTTTGGGTTTGATGTTGGCCTGTAAATAAGGAATAAGGTGATGCTATACTCTCAGGAAAAAATGGTTTCAAAAGGAACCATGTGATTCCATAGAAGAGCCCAATCTAGTTCAAGGGTTCTTTGTCTGGGAAAATGGTTCTTTGTCTGGGAGCTTTCACACTTCACATCTACAGTATGATAGATGGTTCCATAAAGAACTAAAAAGAGACAAGCCAAAGAGCCTTTTTTTCTGAGAGACTTTCTCTCTTTGAACTTTCTGCATTGGCTTCCAATGTGTTATGTTACAGACTAGGGGAGGGCAGACAACACATGCATACACAGTACTGTTACAATGAACCAGGTGACAGAGCGCTATATAACCTGGAGCAGTAGCTGGGCTGACGTGGACACTGTGCTGTAATATATGTGCTCACTGTGGCCATTGAGGTTCCCATGGCACTTGAAAAAAGTTGTCCTGGTTAAATTCCAATGTTGGCATTCTTAACCTGGCCACCATGCCCTTGTATAATTTGGCTCAAAATGGACAAATTATTTCAAGCTCAAAATGGCTTTTAAATCATGAAATCCACAACATAAATTCAAGTGTATATGTGTGTTGAGTAATAGGCGACTACTTTAAATGTTGTAGAACAACAATCTCAGGAACGAACACGACAGTATCAATGTAACAAAGCTTCTTGACCAGTGTCACATAATAGAGAAATCTTGGTCTGGCTGAAGATTCAGCTGGGGGATGGTGCAGTTGAGATATGAATGTTGATCAGTCATGCGGTGTGAGATGTTTTACCCTGAAACGTGACATTTGTTTGTCAGAGCGAGGAAAGGAACAGAAGTCAGGCATCATGGGAATGGAAGTGTAAAGAGTGAAAAGGAGGGATTGACATGAAAGTTCATATCCAAGGTCTTGCGCAGAAATAAGACCGATCAGTGACTTTTGGAAGATGGAGGGGACTTTACCGTGGGGGAATCCTGGCAGAACTGTTATACACACACACACACACACACACACACACACACACACACACACACACACACCCTCTGCTCTTGCTTCTAAGCAGCAGCAGTGTACTCAGAAATGTCATACAAGTGCTAACCATACAACTTTGGGAGGATACAAAAAAGAAATACGTGCAACAAAAGTTATTTGTCCTCTTTGGGGTTTCAAAGGGGGGATTGCCTGCCACACCGGCTGAAAGAGTATTCTAGAACAAAGGGCAAAAAACAACTGCCTCTTGGTGTAATTATAATCCGCAATGACTTCCATAGTGTCCTAACCCACCTCTCACCAAATAACAAGGAGGAGAAGAACAAGGGAAGCTCTCCAAGTGCAATTTTAAACAGGGGCCCTCTCTACACGAGAGACATATGCAAAGCGATTAAAACACGGGAGCCCTTTAGTGCTAAAATGTTTCTTTTCCTTTTTTTCTCACAGTACACGCCTGGAACATGAAAGACGACAGCGTTGCTCAGATCTGGATCTCGGCTCCACTGAGCCAAAATGTCTCTCTCTCACGCAACAATATCTCAACAGGCCTTTTATGCACACCTGAGCAATCCAGGTTTCACAACCTGATAATGAGAGACTTGTGTCGTCTCGACATCTCGTAGAAACGCTGCCTTTCTGTCCCTGGAGAGACTGTGGTAATACGTCTGCGCTAATACAGCTCGGCAGAAGCCTTTGATGTAGCATCTTCAATATCATCTCCGATGTCGGTACCTGGCTTTTGGCAATCTCTGGTCTTTAATTGATTTGTCTCCATTCGCAATATGCATTCCAGCTGCAGCCTAGAAATCGGAGGCATGGATTTTCTTCAGTAAACTAAATGCAAACGAAATATCTTGTGCTTCAAAGTTCCTCTCCCTGACTCTACGCTTATCTCTGGAAAACAGTTTATGTGCCATAAATAGAATGGCAGCAAAGTCACTGTGAAGCTTTTATGACCTAAAAAACATCCAGTGAATGACAAGTCGTGTACTTTAAGAGGCCTAGACGTTTTTTATTTATTTATTATAACTGAACAATACTTGTTTGTGCTGTATCAGTAAATTATCAATTGATTCTGAACATTCTCTGGAGTAACTCCAGGACGTTGTTCATTAATAAGAAGGAAACTTGACCTGAATGAAGAATAAGAACAATGATATATGCAGCTTTAACACGGTACAGTATGTCAGCTTTTCATTGACCTTTCACTCTCTTTAAGCCTTTCTTTTCCCCATCCTTTTTTTCTCCCTCCTAACCTCTTCTCCCAACATTACTTCACATTCCTAGCCTGCCTCTTCTGTTCCTCATCCTACCCCTCCCCCCATCTCTCCCTCTCTCTCCCTACATCTCCCCCTCTCTCTCTGTTTGGGTTTGTTTTTCTGTTGTTAGTTGTTTTTTGTAAGCTCTATAATTTCTGTTTTTGAATATTGTCCCAATAAAGTTTTAAAATAAAATTTCTCTCTACCACTCTCTCGCTCACTCACTCTCTCAGGAGTCAGTGGCAGTTGGGTAGGGTCCATTGGGGTTTTAATGAGTTGAAAGGGAGGGAATGGTAGTCTGTACAAAGGTCAAGCATGTGAATGTTAGAGAACATCCATGGTGTGCAGAAATGAAGAATGACATAGACATAGGTATTGATGAACAATGCTTTTTAAGCTCCCAATATCAAAAAGGACAGAAGACTGGAGGAAGCTACATGGAGCTACCAACACATGGTGGGCCTGGTTTGATTTCCAGGTGGTGGAAGGGTATCTATTTTGTGATTGACCAGAAACATCACAGCATCTACAGTATGTGTTCATTGTGAATGGCTGGAACCTGTCTGTTGGAAATGGTTTGCTTGAGGGTGTTTTTTTTTTTTTTGGGGAATATGTGATGGGGCCAACACACAATGTTTTCAATAGGTGTACATGGTGGTTTAGCTGAACTTTCTGTATGCGCAGACAAAAGGTGCTATGTGGATAACGCATAGAAATTGGCATCAGGGATACAGAACCACAGATGTGCAGCTGGTATTTAGGGGGTCTCTCCGCACCTTAGGGTAGCGATTGAATATTACAAAATGAATGATGTAGCAACATTGGGGAGAGTATTTGTGTGGCAAACGATGAAGATAAATTATTGACTTTAGTGTTTTATTTTTGGTTTCAGTATTTTTTTTTTTAAGTGGTGGGGTGGGGTGAAGGGGTGAGCACAGAATATAAAAAATCATGTCTTTCTCTGAATTTGTATCTCTGTCTCTCTCTGTCTCTCTGTCTCTGTCTCTCTCTCTCTCTCTCTCTCTCTCTCTCATAATTCATTTGAACTTTCTGGTTGATGTGCTTGGGTTGCCTATAATCATAAATCTCCCATAAACAGGCTTTTATTCTGCAGTAAAGGCGGCTTCTGGTCATGTTTCAGTGTTCCTCCCTAAATGCTGGAAATAACATTTTTAGAATCGCTGTATCGTGCTCGCGGATGGGATCGGGACTTTTTTTTTTTTTTGCGGAAACACTGAATTATGCCGAGTTTTATTGGGAGGAAAAGGACATAAAAGAAAATTGCTTGGTGGATGATTACCAGCTGCTTATAAAACAGCACTATTTGTTATATTTATTGGTCACGGCTGTGCTCTCACAGGTGTTCCTCAGAACGTGCTTAGAATGTAATGAACACAATTCAATGTAAAGCATGCCTCTATAAATTAATGGCATGTTTTAAATGAGTCTAGTTAGTCCATTTCACACCTGGTTGAAAAGTGAGGGCTCCATTTTGAAAACCACCATGAAAATATAAATCTGATAAAAACAGGTTTCAATTGATTGTTTCATCAGTCCATTCTGGGGTTGCTGTTTTTCTCTTACTGCACTAATATGACTGGTCCAAAGGTGTCATGTGGGTGAGTTCGAACCAATCAGAAGAAAGTGCGCTTTGTAGGCACAGTGGGGCAACATGGCTCAGGCAGTAAGAGCAGTTGTCTGGCAGTCGGAGGGATGCCGGTTCCATCCCCCGCCCGGGCTGTGTCAAAGTGTCCCTGAGCAAGACCCCTAACCCCCAAATGCTCCTGACGAGCTGGTCGGCGCCTTGCATGGCAGCCAATCGCCATCGGTGTGTGAGTGTGTGTATGACTGGGTGAATGAGAAGCATCAATTGTACAGCGCTTTGGATAAAGGCACTATATAAATTCCAACCACAGTGGCCCTCTGTATCCTATGCAAATATTGAACTTCAAAAGAAAATGGCAGTGCCAATCTATGCCCTAAAATGTAAAAGCAAAATGTGTGCATGTTCCTTTGTGAGAGAAACTCGGCTGTCAGATTCCTGCTTCTTCCTACATAGCATCAGGCACCAGTCCTGTCTATTACCAATTCACATGACTAATTTCATAGGTGAACATAATGGAGTAAAAAAAGATCTCATTCCATACCTCCAGACATAGCAGACTGTTATTGTAACCACTTTCCAAATAAGCAAATGCTTTCATGGATACATTATGGTGTCATGGTTACTGCAAATTGTTCATGAAGCAGGAAATAAATCCCCATAATTTATTGAGGAATAAGTGACAAGAGCTAGGCAATTTGGGTGGAGACCTGTATGTCTTTTTGGAATTAATGAAGGATATCATGTAATTCATACCATGTGCAGTCTACCACCCATGAGGATACCTCAATCAGCTTCCGGAATATTCCTCTGAGTAACCAAACTAGGTTATGGCTTGATGAATACAGTCGCATTCTAATCTTCAAATGAGTGACTTTAGACTGACCCTGACCTATAGTAGAGAATAAACAAATCCCAAATCTAAACAAGAAATAAAAATGAATACACTAGCAAGACAATAGGTTAAATGTGTGTGTGATTTTCAGATTTTTAGATTCTACAGGAGTTGTTCTGGAGAGGCTACTGCTGGTTATGGCTTGAGGAATACAGCAACTAATCATCAAATGAGTGGCATTAGACTTTCCCTGACCTATAGTAGAGAAGAAACAATTCCTGAATCTAAACAACAAGAAATAAAAACCAACACCCAAGCAGGAAAACTGGTTAAATGTGCAGTTTTCAGATTTGTATGTTCTATGGGAGTTGCTTTGGAGAAGCTACTGCTATTGTTTTCACACCTGCAGTGTTTGTTAAAGGTCTGAGCTGCACATGATTTTGCCAATGAAGGCAAGCCCCAGTCGGATTCCATTCTTTCGTATGAAATCCAATTAGTACCTTTTTTCTGAGATGCTGGTATGGCGTCATCTCGGTTTATAATAGATTCTATTCATGATTGCTGCTCATTTGTTTCATAATTAGCGCTTGACATTGATTTCTTTCCCTGGAACAACATGATAAGCTTGTGGTTGATGCACAAAAGTAAGACAATAGTTGCCAGGGGAAAGGATATGAATATAATATATATCACTTCACAGTCAGGGCTTTTTCTTTGTGGCTTGGGGAGGGGGGGCTACTGGAGAGGGGCTGGTTGACAAGATAGGCAACAAGATATCTAGGAGTTGCTCCCCCTTATCTAGAATAATCACACCCTGTGAAAACTGAACCAAAATCCATATTCAGGCTTAACATGTTTTCACAGCAGGGATATGGAACATGAGGGAAAACACAACAGAACAAGCACCCCACCCTTACAAGAACTAACACCACAAAATTACAAGAAACAGCACCCCAATCCTACAAAAACCAGCACCTAAACCATAACAGGACCAGTACCCCAACCATCACCCCAAATTCACAACTATACCCAACCACACCAGAACCAGCCCCCCAACCAGTAGCCCAACCTCACATTGCAAGATTAATGAAACTGTAACAGAATTGTTGACATTAGCACCAATGTCATACCACAATGGCTTTTTCATTTCTTTCATCAGAGTTCAGAACTGTTAATAATGGGTATCAGCATCAGTCAAAGGCTGTTTATATCTATCTTGTTTTCTAGTTTTGCCAATTGTTATTACTTCAGTAACATTCTATAATAATGGAGAGCAAACCACCCCAGCTACCACCTGTTGTTCGGTATTGGGGGGGTCCAGTACTCCCCTGTTTAGTAGGGGAGATGTATTGTGCTCTCTGTAGATGGGGTAGTGCATGCTGGTATCCATATCCAGTATCCATTCAGCGCAAAACCTAAAATAATTGACTTACATATTCATTAATATGTTTATCTAAATATGTGAGTTGTCCTGACTGAAATGTAATATGGGCTGCCATCAGAAAAGCAATCTACTGTATTGGTCAGCATTGTATCTGTAGTTTATATGAGCTTGTAGTTTGTAACATGACATTTAAAGGAGGTATTTTTACAGTATTCTCCCCACCCCTGTACACTGTACCGAGTGATTTACGGCTGGATATTTACTGAATGTACCGTCGCATAAATAATAAACAGTTTTGAGGAAAAACCCACAGGTGCCAGAGCCAATTCAAATGCTGATATATATAAACAATTAAAAATGAATCAGCGGCGTGGCTTATGAAAGAGTGCACACGCTCCGGCTCTGCCCTGAAGAAATAAGGAGGCCCAGCCCCGCGCCCACATGCGGGTGATGAATGCGCACATAGAGGGCCATATTTTCCGCCATTGGCGTAACTGTCAAGCCCTGGCGGTAACTCAAGGCATGGCCAAATTAAGGCCTGTCCGACTTGATTTCAGTAATTTCGTGACTAGAGGTGGTGACACACCTGCAGGGAAGTTTTAAAAGGGGCTGGTTTAAATGAATAATTCATCTGTGGGTGTGATGAAGGTCAGGTGCTGTCAAGGCCAATCACATAGTCCGCTTTATTTTCCCTTGATTTAAAAAAAATATTTGTAATTTCCTCATCTTTAAATAAAAAAAAAAAAAATGTACATGTAAAAAGCTAAACAATATAATTCCAAAATACCACTTTGAGTTTACCAGACTATTCTATAGATTCTTTCCACAACCAACGAGACCATTGTAGTCCACACAGGTAATTAATCTGAAGTAGTATACACAATGTCAATCAATATGAAGCTCAAAGTTAGACAAATGAGTTTGGGCCCGCACTATCACTAAAGAATTTGGAAAAAATAAAGTGTTGAATATAAAGAATCGAGTTGTAATGGAATTAAAACTATAACAAAATTATATTCAAGGAATGAAAAATGTCAGCACTGTTGAAAAAAATAAATTGTACAGTGTTTATTAGCAACACTCACCAAGCACGGTTACACAGTAGACAAGACAAATGTATGCAAAAAAATTTAAATTAATAAAATTACACTGATAAATAATTACCAGATGCTTATAAACATCTAAAGCAGGGCAGATGAAATACATTTGAGGTATTCTGCAGCTGGAGCCTTTTGTCAGCATGGAGAGGAAAATCTGCAAGTCAAAACACATTGCCTCTACTATTTTATGTGTTTACATGTGACACATCCCGTGTTTCTCCCTATTTAGCGTTTTCAGTTTCAGGTCATGCACTTATTAGGTACTTATTAGACTACCTTATTGTCTGTTCCATAGTTCTCACCTCATTCATTTGTCTCACCTGTGTTTTATTACCATTGTCATGCCCAGTGTTGCGTTCTGTTTTGCGTTGTCAGTTTCATGTTATGTTCTGTCTGAACTCCCGCTCCGTACCCCTCACTCCATTCATTCATTTCACCTGTGTGTAATTCCCTCATCTCCGTTCTCACACCTGATTGTCATTTCAGTTTAGTCACTTGTGTAAATATACTGGTATGTACACACCTTTACTTTGCTATGATTGTTGTGTTATTTGCATTCTCTAAAGAGTTTTCCTGACTGTCTACACCATGTCGACCTGTTTCTGGATAAGTAGACTTCTGATTTCTGAATGCCGATTCTGTACCTTAAACCAGTTGGATTGCTATTCTGTGTATGAACCCTTCGCCTGTGACCACAACCACACCATTGCCAGTCTCCAATACTCTGTCTGACTCCGAAAATAAAATTTCAATTCTACTTACTTCCTGGTTGCTTTTGGTTTCTCTGTTTACCAGCCTGACAATATGCATCTGGTTATTATTTATTTCTGCATTTTTCTGTTGTGTGTATTTCTGTGTATCAATAGGTAATCCTGTTAGGTATACTCTGTGCCTGTAAAATATGAAAACTGCCTAAAAAGGTTCAAATGCTTGTCGCTGGGGCAGGACCCTACAAGTGCCTAAAATATTACCCCGAGCCATATACAGCTAATTTGTACCTTTTTTGCTTGGAAAGAATACTCATTCAAAAAAGAACTCCATTGTCACTTTATTTCTGGGAGTGCCCATAACTGGGCATTAATTATACACTTACGGGGAAAGAGGTCTTCACTGGTAATTTCCCTTAACCACTGTAACCAAATTCGCTGGATGTGGTTTCTTTATAGCAAGAGGAGATTCCGTCACTGGTTTGAGGGGGATTAAGGGATTTAAACTTTGCGGGGCTTGCAGAGTAGTTGTGTGTCAGGTTGAATAGCCATCAGATGATCTCCCTGCTTTGATCTGAGATAATGTATGTGCAAAGGGTTGAGGAACCAAAGGCACCAGGTGATCCACCTGTCCAATAAATCCGCAGCAGGTGTTCCGTGTTACATATGGTACACGTTTGCAATCGGGTGTGTTCGACGTATAATTAGCTCAGTTAAGGGTACAGTAGTTACCAGAGCACAGTGATCACATGCGCAAGCGGAACTGAGTGGCACACTTTAAAGACAAGCTGAAACAGAAGTTAGGGCAGCACTAGTTTCTGCGGTATGAGGTATATGCAAATTAATTTTCCATGGGGGAATTTTTGGAGGACGGGGAGTAGACTGACGTTAAATGAGGAGGGGGAAGCAGAGCTATAGCCTACATATGGTACAAGTTTGCAATCGGGTGTGTTCGATGATTGAGATGATGAGAATTAGCTCACTTAAGGGTACAGTACGTACCAGAGCACAGTGCATGAAAAAGATATTGATTGAAAGGGGAACAGAAAATTGACAGAGATTTAATCTAAATGCGGGCGTGCAGCCCGCATTTAAATTAAATGTATGACAATTTGATACACTTTTTGGAATGTATAACTTTAAGTTTGTATGGTTATGTAGAATTGAGGAAAAAGCAAACATTTTGATTTCAGCATGTCTTTAAAGAGAACATCCTTGCTATTCTTCCTTGTAGATTAACTCAGTGAAAATAATCAAACAAAATGGCGGGCATCCATGTCTGTGCTCTGCGTTTTTCTGAAGCTTATTGGTTTTGGTTATACTCATGGCAATGAATTATGTACTGCAACTAGATGCCAGTAAATTTGTGTGAAAAAACCCCATTACAGACTGTGCAACACACCCCAACCTGCAGCTCTTCAGTGCAACTGCTCTTCTGTTTAATCAAAATTCACTCAATCAAAATCAGCAAGCATCATTTAATAGCAATTCATTCCGCAGCAAATGGTCAGGGAAATGCTAAGTCTTTTAAAATGGAGAGAGAGAGTGTGGAGAGAGAGAAATGCAGCGAAACAACTATTTGAAGACACTAGACACAGAAGAAATATATTACTTTGTGGTGCAACAACAGCGCATTTGCTTTACAAGATATAAAAGCACTTTCCCTTTTGTTGATGTATTTAATAGTGTGTTGAAAATTGAACACATAAATAAGAAATGAGATATACTCCCGCTACTTTTCCCCCGAAGCGGCTGAACTGCGGAGGAAGCTGGGAGAACACAAAGAGGCGCTGACACGGGTGAGTGACGAACGGGACTCGTGGTAAAGGGCTGCCCTGCTATGGCTTTCATTAGCCTTAATTATATCATCTCTCCATTAGTGCATTAACCCCCCCCACTGCCCCCCATTAATATAATGCATGGTCGATATTGTCAACGTTGCCAAGGGTCGCTACCCTGTCTTGACTTAATGTTCCCATACGAATAACTACATTTTGTGGATTTAGATAATTCTTCAATGAAATTGCATCTATATTTTATTTAATATTAGAAAAAGTAAGTAATATATCTTTAAGATTCTACTGAAAATACATGGGGCATGTAGATCATAATAAAGTTAAACAATACATGAGACAATATGATTTATGTGCATTCTGCATGCATTTACAATATAGCCTGACATAAAAAGTCACCAATTCTTGTGTAGATTTTTCATGCATTATATATGAAGTTCATATATATTCATAAAACATGCCTTCTCTACATACACTCATCACTTTATTAGGTACTTATTAGACTAATTTATTAGACTTAGCAGTCATCTGCTGCTGTAGCCCATCCACTTCAAGGTTCAAGATGCTCTTCTGCATACCACTGTTGTAATGTGTGGTTATTTGAGTTACTGTCACCTTCCTGCGTGAGCCAGACTTCTCTGACCTCTCTGATTAGCAAGGCCTTCTCATCACAGAACTGTCGCTCACTGGATTGGTATTGTTTTTCGCACCATTCTCTGTAACCACTATTGTGAATGAGAATCCTAGGAGATCAGCAGTTTCTGAGATACTGAAACCATCCAAATGGGGGGGGACTATGTATGTAAAGGGATGTGATTCCTACACGCATCACCGCATATGGATGTAACCGTATGTCCTGTGTGGTTGGCCCTGAATCTGCCCCCCCCGTGCTGTCAGGTGAGGCGGCATTCTGACGGGCAGGTGCCAAAGAGACTACACGCCCTCGGGTTGTGATTAACTCCCGCCATGAAGCCGGAGAGCGTTGATGAATCGGTCCTGCTGCTTCACCTGCCTTTGATGCTGCTTTGACGTCAACGGACCCTGGGGCTCTTCAGACCCCCTCCAGTGCCTCTGGAGGAATTTTGAAAAAATAAAACAAAAGGGAGACAGAGAGGCAGGGCCTCGCGCCTGTCGATTCTGGAAAATTCTACCACTCTGTGATCTGCATGCCCAGACCTGACGGCCGTGGGTGTTACCATGTGATCTCGCTTTATGCTGTCAGTGACGCCGAATCTTCCATTCCGATGCGTGCTGTATGTCTGTTATGAAGACCTGGGTTGAATAACTGCAACTGGTTTGGATTTAATTAAAACGTTTCAGATTTTCCCCCATTTGTCTCCTAATTTGGTCGGCAATTGCATCCTGTTTATTTCAACCACCTATGCTCATTCAGGAAACACCGCTACGACCCCTTTCCCTGGCGGCCCGGAAGGAGATCATCATGCATTCTTAAAGTCGCACCATCTCAAGCACCAGACCGTGATTCCAGGGCGATCCGGGGAGCTTGTTGTATGTGGCAATCCTCCCCGAGAGTCCCTCCGCCCACCCTCAGAGCAGCAGGCCAATCATGCTGCTCCCTCATGTGCTGGCTGTACTCGGGGCATGAACCGGTGCGTGAACCGGTCCTCAGTATGCAACTGCATCAAACTGATGCCTGGATAAGTCCAATGCCTTAACTGTGTGCCACCGCTGCGCCCGGATTCAAATACTTTTCTACACTTTACTGAGCTTGTCTGGTGTATTGGAACTTCTGAAATAGTACAAAACCCACATTCTGCTCCTCTTGATTGGCTCGATTGCAGGAGTCAAGATCAATCGAGCACAGAAAAGCATTTGAATCTGAAACATTTATTTCACCCAGGTCTTTGAGAATCTTGGGCCGCGGATTTCGGGGGGCTTTGGAGCAGTTCGGTATCATTGGCCTGTGCCACGGAGCACTAGAGCTGGCCAATGGCTTAGTGATGGCACACACAGGGAGAAGGTTCTTGGCACAGTGAGAGATCAGGTGTCTCGATGCCCAATCCTAGAGGGCCGCAGTCTCTTCTTTTCAAACAGCAGTTAAAATAGACCTTGGAAATAAGGTTTAGCCTATCAAGGACATTGGCTGGTACAGCAAAATCCAGCAGTTACAGCGGCCCTCCAAGATTTTGAATGTAGTTTTATATTTTATGACGGACAAGTGTGGCTGTATATGTAGGTGAGCACACAAGCATATGTGTATGTCTGAGTGAGTGAGTCAGTGAGACTGAATGTGTGTGTGTGTGTGTGTGTGTGTCTGTTTGAGTGTCTTGGGTTGAAGCAAAACAGCCACTGTATGTCAGATCTTAGATGATGCAACAAGGCAGAATTATAGATATATTTCGGCAAGGAATGCATTAGTAGAAAACAGAAAGCTGTCATATATTTGATGTGGGTGATTCAGAACACCTTGTTGTGTCGTTGACATTTCCTCCATGTTCTGGATGGGATCCAGGAAAATGCCTGTGGAATAAAAGGAAGATAGATGCTCTTGACAGTAGCACAGCACGCCGTTCTCTGCATATATCATCGGCGTGTCAGGTGTGTGCGCGTGCGTGTGTGCATATTTATATATTCAGGCCTGTGTTTTGCTCCTGATATTAGAATCTCCTCAATCAAAATACCGAAATAATGTCTTATTATCTGTGCCACTTTCAACTGCCTTGCAAGACATTATTTTCTCATTTCAGGATTAATTTAGATAACTGTATTAGCAAATTACCCAGGCATTTTCTTAAGTTACAGTTATTTTCCTTTTTTCTCTCTAGTGCAAGAATTCTTTCCTTTGCCATTTCAAGGATGAATGCAAGGATTATGGCAAAGAAAATGGCAGCATGAAACTTTAATCTGAGGTGTCAAGTGTGTTAAAAAGTCCTAACTGTGATTTTATTAATTTATTTCACAAGCCTGACAGTTAACTGTATGATTAAAACATTTTAGAAAAAGAAAATCCGCCCAGCAACAAAATGACTGCATGTTAATTGCACACACCTGTGCTAACAGGAGAAAATGAGAGCAGAGAGTGTCGAAGAATGACAGACAGAACAATGAGCAATTATAGACAATTGGCCAATATCAAAAGATTGCTCCTTCAATGTGCCACTCTACCTGGGAACGGGCATAGGGGTGGAGGCCAAGCACTGCTCCCTCCATAAATACTTGCTGTAAGGGAATCATTAAACGCCCCCAAAGAACCTGCCCACATATAGCAGAGGCTAAAATGCCATTCCACGAACCGGAAGCTACCCTGCTGTAAAACCCAGCTCATAAGCTGATCAGACTGTAAAGGCTGGGTATGAGCTGTCAACCAGTTAGTGCTGCTAGCTTGACATAGTTTGACAGCTGGTCAAACTATGGCAAGCTGGGAGCTGGTCTAAACTGGTCAACCAGCAACCAGCAGTTTCAAAACCTAGCTTGAACTGTTTTTAAGCTGTTTTGGCAGAACAAACATGGCTCTTAGTTTCCCCCACTCACACTTGTGAGAGAATATGGTGTTCCACAGCTGTGTGCTCTTGCAGAGCTTCTACTACAGGCAACTTGAGCTCATTCTGAGCCAAGATCAACATGTGAGCAACTGTCTATTAAAAGCTGTTGGGATGCTAGACCCATGTAGCTCTACACAATGCAGCTACATGCTGATATGTTATTAATCATTAGTTATGCTATACACACAGTCAGCATGATAATGCATTATTGGTATATGTCAGTCATATCGGAACACTGTTTGGCATCTTGCTGTCACGTTTCATGCTTGTCATGTCTTGTTTTATGTTTAGTTATTGTCTTGGTTATGTTATTGTCATGTCACGTATTATGTTAGTCTTGTCATGTCACGTAATATAGATTATTGTCATAGTTTTGCAAACTTGTTATGTCACAATTTATGCATACACTTTTTTGTGTCTTTCTGCAAACCTTGCATTCCTACTTTCTCTCTCTCCCTTTCTGTCACTCACACCCTAATTGTTTCAATTTCCCTTGTCTTCTTACTAATCTAATAATGCTAGATCAGGATTGGGTAATACTAACATTCTAACCATGTGTTCATGTTACCTTACATTACATTACATTACATTATTGGCATTTGGCAGACGCTCTTATCCCGAGCGACGTACAACAAAGTGCATACCCATAACCAGGGATAAGTTCACTGAAAGAGCCTAGAGGGAAGTACAATTTCAACTGCTACCTGTACAACCTGTTGAACAAAGAAACAAACAGAGCAAAAGTGACCAAAGTTCACTATCCAAACACTGCTTACCTAGCTAACTAAAAATACCGATACACAAAGCAAGTCACAGAGACAACAATTAAGGTTCACAGGAAGGTAGGGAGGGATGGGGAGAGGTGCTGCTTGAAGAGGTGTGTCTTCAGCTTGCGCTTGAAGGTGGGGAGAGATTCTTCAGTTCTGACCTCAACGGGGAGTTCGTTCCACCACTGTGGAGCCAGAACAGACAGTAGTCGTGAGCGTGAGGTGGAGGTTCGGAGAGGGGGAGGTGCCAAGCGGCCTGTGGTGGCTGAACGAAGAGGTCTGGCAGGGGTGTAGGGTCTGATGACTGTTTGTAGATAAGCTGGGGAAGACCCCTTAACTGCTTGGAAGGCTAGCACCAATGTTTTGAATTTGATGCGAGCCATGACAGGCAGCCAGTGGAGGGAAGTAAGCAGGGGGGTGACGTGTGAGTATTTGGGAAGGTTGAAGACCAGACGAGCTGCTGCATTCTGGATAAGTTTCTTGTGCATGTCATTTACTAATTTACTAACGCTAGGGCAGGATAGGTTTATTACTAACGATTACTAATTCCCTTGTTAACTTGTCAATCCTCCACACCTGATTTCCATTCTCATACTGCTCTCAAACTAATTGTCTACACCTGTCTACACCTGCATATAAAGCTCAGTTTCATGTCATGTCTTTGCAAAATTGTTGCCCCCTGTGTGTCAGTGCACGGTTTGAGTGGTTTTGTCAAGCCATTGTCTACCCGTTACGATCCAAGCCTGTTTATTGACCGAAGATTATTGACTTCTGTTTTGTTGACCATTGCCTGCCTGTACCACGACTTTGCCTGCTGTTTTTGTACTTTTGCCTCGCGGAGCAGACTTCGGTCTTGACTCTTGCGCCGTCATCGACCCTGAGCCTGCCTACCGCCCACCTGTACTTCTGCCCCGCTGAGAGCTTTCCTGGCTACCGGACTTCTTGCATGGTGTACCGATTACGAGACTGCCTTTTCCCTCGGTACTGCGCTTTGGTTTCTTGGCTGGATTTTACGTGTACGAACATTGCTTGTTTTTGACTACACTCTCTGGATATTCCCTGAATAAAGCCCTGACAGGACTTTACTATACCATTGTTTCTGAGTCGTGCATTTTGGGTCCAAACCCCCACGCACCGTCTCACTTGCAGTGTAAATACTATCAAATCACTTTTAAAATGGTTTCTCATATATCTCAGGAATAAATAAAATATATATTTATATATATTTTATGGATTCCTGTTCAGTCCTACATTCAAATTAATTCTGTATGATGCAATATCAATGTTTTTACAGAAATTGTTAGGGACTCTGACTATGGGTAAGGGGTTGTATCTTAAAAGTAATTTGCCACAATCTGGGGCAGTAAAGCCATCAACAAAAAAGTAATTTCGACCATAAGGCGAAGAACCGGAAATCATTTAGGCCAGACATCATTTTCTCTGAAAAGGACTACAGAAAATAGATATTTATGAAAATATGCAAAAACTGCAAAAGGAAATTTGAAAGTTAAAGGTTAATATCTCACATCAAGGTTTATGACTTCATTTATAAACTTAAATACTGTAGTACTCAGTACTGTACTGTATGCACCTCTGTTTTTACTTCATGGTTCAATTAATTGTCGTTACAGCAAAAAGAAATGTTCAACATTCAAAACATCAACCTGTTCTTCATTTATCATGAAAATGTAAACATAATTTAATAATTTCTTGCTGAAATGTGCTGCATTATCACTAAGTCACCAAGGGAAATTTTTTTGCACGTGTGTTAAAACAAGACTGTATTTTTTCGGTGTGCAGCATGTGCCAAACTGAAGGATAGAGGATGGATTTTTTTCTTGCTTTGACAAAGTAAGCGGTGATACAGTTTTGATTAGACAGCCATTGTTGCTTCAGTGGTTTCTCAGAATCCACATCTCTCCCTGCGTGTAGGTGAGCGGCAACAACATACAGGTTACACAGGCTACTGTTTATTTTACACGGTGGGGCAAGTGAGGGAACAGAGTGGCGCACTGCCACTACATCAGGTTATCTGTACTGATTCCAGCTGATCCCAGAGTCTAGTGGAACCAAAACAACTAACCCTAAAATAACAAAACAAACTGCTTCAGTGTTACTTAGCAATTCAGGAAGAAGCTTTCTTGCACTTCTCTTTTCTCATACTGCATTGTGAGTTTTGAAAAACTAGTTAAAAAAGGTAGGTAGAAGGAACATGACATCAATGTTTGGATAGTTAACTTTGGTCACTTTTGCTCTTGTTTGTTTGTTTGTTTGTTCAAAAAAATAAATAAAAAAAAATAAAAAAAATGCCCCTTGTCCTTATCTTTGTTGTACAGGTAGCAGTTGAAATTGTACTTACCTCTAGGGTCTTTCAGCGAACTTATCCCTGGTTATGGGTATGCACTTTGTTGTACGTCGCTCTGGATAAGAGCGTCTGCCAAATGCCAATAATGTAATGTAATGTAATGTAATGGGACATGTGTCCCTGTG
The DNA here is from genome assembly GCF_963514075.1 of Conger conger. NCBI lineage: Eukaryota > Metazoa > Chordata > Actinopteri > Anguilliformes > Congridae > Conger > Conger conger. The sequence goes on from NC_083764.1 coordinate 27,538,251, forward strand.
TAACCTAGCCCTGTCCGGGAATGTGCTATAAAGTCACTAATAACAGCTGATACATATCGCCAGGTATCAACTCTGGTGTTGAGCTGTCAGAGGGATTGGCTCTACACTGATAAATAGCAGGAGGTTCCCCTTAAACTATGAAGCCACATATTAGACAATTTACTCAATTTTTTTGTCAGAGAATGAGAGGATGACTATTCATCATACTTTGGGGGCGGATTATGTAAATAGAACATTCAAATTAAAGTGAAATTAGTACGTGTATTTATCACAATACTGCAGGCCTCAGTGGTTTCCGCTAGGCCTTTGATCACCATGGAAACGGGCCTATGATTTGCATGGTAGCCCAGGCTCAGGCGCATGAGAAGCTCTGATAATGTTTTTGTTTTCCTGCTGGCAAAAGTTTGGCTGATGGGTGAACTGTCGTTTGACGGAGAGGGAGATGGGGGCAGCACATGTGCGACAGAACTGGTGAAGCTACCTCTGGACTATCGAGGCCACGACTCATTTGCCCCATGCTGAAAATTCCAGCTAAAACCAGCCTAAACTGGTCAAGCTGGTTTAAGCTGTGTTCTTTTAGCTGGTCAGCCAGCTATTTACCAGCTGATGTGCCCATATAGTCAGCTAGTCGACTAATTATCCACCAGCTTATCCAGCTTTGACCAGCTTTGATCAGCTAGAGACCAGCCACAGACTAGCTCTGACCTCCTAGTGATGAAAACGTAGCTAAAACCATCTTGAACCATCTTAGCTGGTCTTAGCTGGAATTTAGCTGGTCTTAGCTGGAATTTTCAGCAGGGCGGCCTTTTTGTAATGATAGGGGAGACATTTGTGCAACCAAATGAGGAAAACAAAATGCCATGTCCTCTTCATCATGGTTTGTCATCTTGTAGTAAATGTATTTTTTTAGGAAACTGTTTATGCACAAAATATGCCTTTAAGTTCTATTTCTTTATTAGCTTCACTTTAAGCTCTATGGGAATTGGATTTTATCCAATCTCGAGACTGAAAAACGATCTACGCAACGCCATCTTGATGGCCAATCAGGGCAAAGATGCGCTTTAGCGACCAAATTTACATACGGTGGCTATATAAGTGACATCGCAGGCCGTCATTCTTTCTTCTCAAATTTTCAGCGCAAGGTTAGCAACCTAGCTGGAGACTTACGTTTCTACCACGCCAAAGTTCTTCGTCTGCGAGCAGAAACGCGCCGCTGTGAGGAAGGAGCTTTTTTTCCCGACTGAAAGGCCCTCGCAAGACGACGTCGAGCTCGAAGATTCGCCATGAAGCAGTGCCAAGGGTGCGACGCAGCCGTGGAGGGTACGGACCCTCACACTTCTTGCATTATGTGTCTCGGCGAGACCCATGCTCTCGCGGCCTTAACTAAGGTGACCTGCACCGCCTGCGCTGCACTCGGGGCGCAGGAGTTACTGCGCCGGGCAAGCATGCACCGCGAAGACGCCAGTTGGGTTGACTTCCCGGAGCCTTTTGGCTCTGTCGCTATCCCAACGGCGACGGGTGAGTTGGAGCACCACCCCTCCCTGTTGAAAGACTTTCCGGTCGTGATGAAAGAGGCGGCGACCAGAGCGGAGCTCCCCTGGCTCCCTCCTCCTGCAGCGCCTGTAAACCAGCTGGTGGCTCCAGTGTACAGGCGCGACACATCGAGGCACGGTGTGCAACCGACCCCCGTTTGCCCGTCTGTGCAGCACTACGTGCAGCTAACCTGGGACAAGCCTTTCTCTACGAAAGCCCCGGTAGTGTCTTTTTCGCCTTTCACGGTGGTGTCGGGCCGACAAAAGCTTCAGATGGAGGGGGTTCCGCGACTCGAAGATTCCTTGGCTACTCATCTCCTCGCCCCCACAGCAAGGTGGAGCGCAAGGAAGCCTAACCTTCCCACTCGGTCTGGGCAGATATCAGCTGCCTTGTCTGAACGTTCGTTTATCTGCGGTTCCCAAGGCGCCGATGCAACGAACAATCTTGCTGTCCTAGCGATAGCACAGACGAACTTGATCGAGTCCCTTACTTCCTCCCTCGCAGATGATGTTTCTGCCGAGCTGAGGAAGAACGCGGGCGCAATCCTGCACCTCACCCAGGTGTTGGCACAGGATTTTGGACGGATTATGGGCTGGAGTGTAGCCTCTCTCCGGCACTTATGGCTAGTGAACTCGGCACTCCCTTAAGCGGACAAGGTCCCCCTCCTTGATGCCCCAGTCTCTCTCGACGGTCTCTTCGGTCCAGCGGTGACCGAAGCGATAGCGAGGTTTAAACGACTGGATGAGGAGAGACCCACTCTGCAGAAGCACCTGCCTCTTGCTTCAGATGCAAGACGCCAGGATCGCTGTTCGTGGTCTAAGACTCGCCGCACTCCTGTGTCGTCATCCCGGCGCTCAACTGAGGAGCAGCCCAGTGACCGTAGAGACGCTACCGCTATTGCTAGCGGCAAGGCTTGGACGAAGCCGTTCAACCCTGCTGCACCCAGGGCTCACCCGCCTCAATCGAAAGCCCAGAAGCGTTCCTGAATCTCCGTGGGAGAGTGTCATAGAGGCGATCCGGTCGAGTGGACCAGACACCCCTCCTGTATCACTGACTTTACTAGCGCCTACTCGGGAGCGAGTTTCGCCCTTACAGTCACAAAGCACACTCCCCCTATTGTTACACAAACATTTCCCTTGCCCTCTGCCTCAAAGCTGCCATCAGCGCTTGGTGATTTCCCAGTCAAAAGGGGCCTTTTTCCCCGACATTCAGGCAGTATTGGAGTCCTCGCCGGCTCAGAATCGAAGCCGGCCAGGACTCTACGTCAGCCTATCCCAGATAAACACCAGGTCGATGGCTCGAATTCGACCCCGTCCCCACTTAAGAGCCGGGCTTCTGCAAATTCAGAAGCCTGTGGTACAGTCTGCACTGCTTTCAACCAGGTCCGCGTTCAACCTTTGTGCTTGGACTCGGAAGTGCAAGCTGACGCCATGGCTCAGTACTGTAATCAGAGCGCGCTACGCGTTACAGTTCGCTGTCCCCCCTCCTCCTTTTGTAGGAGTAAGGGAAACGAATATGCCCCTGCATCTAAACAGCGCACTTTCCCAAGAGATAGAGACTCTCTTGGCAAAAATCGCGATCCTCCTAGTCCCCAAACACGACGAAATGCGAGAGTTTTATTCCCTTTATTTCCTCGTTCCAAAGAAAGATGGCGGTGTGAGACCAATACTGGACCTGCGAGCACTGAACCATCATTTGGTGAAACGACGTTTTCAGATGCTAACGCACAAGCACGTAATGAGCTCAATCAGCCAAGGGGACTGGTTCACGCTCGTAGATTTAAAAGACGCTTACTTCCATGTGAACATTGTACAGCGCCATTGGCAGTACCTTCGTTTCGCTTTTCTGGGAAGAGCGTACAAATTTACCAAACTCCCATTCGGTCTGTCCCTGGCACCCCGCACCTTCGAAATGGTGGCGTGGGCTGCTATCGCCCCGTTGCGACAACAGGGCATACGTGTTTTAACGTATCTGGACGACTGGCTTGTGTTAGCCCCTTCCAGGGAGTTGGCTGCGAAACACACAGAGATGCTGATAACCCACATCGAAGGATTGGGTTTCACCATCAATCGCGACAAGAGTGTTTTCACCCAGAGCCAGTGTGTTCAGTACCTAGGGCTCCGGCTGAACTCATTGTCAATGACGGCGCGTCTCTCTCAGGAGAGAATTGCTTCCCTGAGAGACCACGCTTGCCGATTTCTCCCAGGTCGCTGCATCAGTGGAATCACGATTATGCACCTGTTGGGTTTAATGGCGGCAGCAATCGCCGTGGTTCTGTTGGGATTGCTACGCATGAGACCGGTGCAATTCTGGCTCAAGCGAATGCATTTCGATCCAATGAGAGACCGCGCAAAGCTGTTTCGCATTCCGCAGTCGGTTGTGAGAGCACTCTCGCACTGGCGAAATGGGCGAGTGTCGGTGTGCCAATGGGCGCTATCTCCACTCATGTCCCTGTATACACAGACGCCTCCACCAAGGGGTGGGGGGCGGTCTGCAATGGAATGATGGCGAGCGGGTTGTGGAACCCTCCTCTGCCTCATATCAATGTGCTGGAGATCACAGCAGTATGGCTTGCATTACAACGTTTCGAACCCCTTCTTCGCGGCAGACACGTTCTAATCAGAAGCGACAACAAAGCGACAGTCGCTTACCTAAACCGACAGGGCGGCACCAAACGTCCACATCTACACCGGCTGGCGGTGAGGATCTGGACTTGGGCATATCCGCGAGTTCGCTCCTTATGGGCGCTCTACGTCCCGGGGCAGCTGAACTGCGGCGCAGACCTCTTGTCTCGGGGCGGTCCCTCCCCCCTAGAGTGGTGTCTTCACCCACTCGTGGTAGCGGAGGTGTGGTCACGCTTTGGGAAAGCGAGAGTGGATTTATTTGCCTCCCGACAGAATGTGCATTGCCCATTATGGTTTGCGATGACAGCAACCGGCTCGCCCCCACTGGGAGTGGACACGCTAGCCCATTGCTGGCCCAAGGGCCTCCTTTATGCCTTCCCTCCCTTTGGTCTGGTACCGCAGGTACTAGCCAAAGCGAGAGAGGAGAGGAAACCCCTGATTTTGATCGTGCCAGATTGGCCGCACAAACAGTGGATGGCCGATGTAGCCCTGCTGCTGACGTCCCGTGGCGACTTCCCCAGCGCCGGGACCTCCTGTCACAGGGGGCGGGGACCATTTTTCATCCCCACCCAAGCAGGCTGCGCCTCACGGCTTGGCCCCTGTTAGGGGCAGGCTCGTGAACATGGGATTGAGCGAGGCAGCTGTAAATACTATACAGCATGCTTGCGCTATCTCAACTACAATGGCTTATAAAGGCAGATGGGAGGCCTTCGAGACTTGGTGTCTCGAACGCTCTCAGGACCCCCTGGTGTGCCCTGTATCCGTAGTGCTCAACTTTGTGCAGAGCCTACTTGATAAGGGGTTATCTTTGTCAACGTTAAGGGGGTATGTCTTCGCAATTTCTGCATGCCATACTGGCTATAGTGGCTCTACGGTGGCTGCCCACCCCCTGGTAAAGCGTTTCATCCAGGGCGTCCGGTGTCTGAAACCTGTGGCCCCACCCCGTGTTCCGCAGTGGGACTTAACGGTGGTACTGAAAGCCTTGTGTAGCCCTCCTTTCGAACCGCTGGAGAGCATTGAGTGGAGAGCTTTGTCCCTTAAGGTGGCGCTGCTTACTGCACTAGTTTCTGCTAAGCGAGTAAGCGATTTATGCGCCTTGTCTGTGCACCCGGACTGTCTCTCCTTTTCAGGATCTGACAGAGTTGTGCTGAGACCGAACCCTGCGTTTACCCCGAAGGTTATCACCACGTCCTTCCGCTCACGGGTATTGGACCTGGTGGCTTTCAAGCCCCCTCCTCATGACGATGAGGAGGATGCTATGCTGCATAAACTTTGCCCAGTGCGTGCTCTGTCGATATACGTACGACGTTCGCAGCCTATTCGACAAGCAGATCAGCTGTTTGTCTGTTATGGTGCTGCTGCTAAGGGAAAACCTGTTACGGCACAGAGATTTTCCCATTGGCTTACTGACGCAATCAACTGGGCGTATGAGTGTATGGGCTTGCCCCCTCTGTCGGAGGTTCGCGCCCACTCTACTCAAGGCATGGCAGCTTCTCGGGCACTTTTTAAAGGGGTCAGTGTGCAGGACATTTGTACAGCGGCGTCATGGAGTTCGCCATGCGCCTTTGTACGTTTCTATCTGCTGGATGCATCGACACCGTCGGTTGCGCATGCAGTCCTGAGCTCAGTGTCCAATCGGACGTAGCTCCTGCTCAAACACATTATGTGCGACGCCTCTATGCGGTGGCTAGAGGCGTGCATGTTTATATTGACCATCTCCCGGCTTGGGTATTCGGTAGCTGGTTTACATGAACCGAGCGCTGGGGATGGTTGTGGCTCCTCGGTTTATACAGTCCCCCTTTTTTCATGCATGAAAAAGGGCTGGCTATTGAGGGGAGCCCCTCTTGATTGGCTATCACTGCCATCGCCTGTTGTTCTGCATCAGGGGGCTGATGTTGACGACAGGGCGTGGGCTATAGGGTTCCCATAGAGCTTAAAGTGAAGCTAATAAAGAAATAGAACTTCCGGGTACAGCGGTACCCATTGTTCTATGAGTTATTAGCGAGCTTTAAGCTTCACAGGCCCTGTCTCTTTCCTTCGCTGAAAATTTGTCTTGAAGAAAGAATGACGGCCTGCGATGTCGCTTATATAGCCACCGTATGTAAATTTGGTCGCTAAAGCGCATCTTTTTACCCTGATTAGCCATCAAGATGGCGTTGCGTAGATCGTTTTTCAGTCTCGAGATTGGATAAAATCCAATTCCCATAGAGCTTAAAGCTCGCTAATAACTCATAGAACAATGGGTACCGCTGTACCCGGAAGTTATGTCTTGCTTGAACCTTGATCTGGAGCATTCTAATTTTACACAAATTTAATGCAGAAGACAAATCAATTGTGTGGGATACACATACCTAATAATAAATATCAACCTGGGGCACTATGAAGATTACCTTACTGGCAGGCAGTAAGAAGTATGTATTTTCATACTGTTATCTTTTAAATTGAGTACAGAGAAATTGACTTAAAACTGGCTTACAGGCATAAAAAAAACAATTTGGCAGCTAAATTATTTCTTTGCTTCGCTGTCTGTATAGTACTCTGCTGTTTGATCTGCTGGATTGTGTTAATAATAAGAATTATGACAGCCAATGCCTAATTGACAATTACTATCCAACTTATCTAAAGTAACTTGTTCTAAACAAAATTTCATTGCCAGCTTTTAGAAAAAACATTGTGTGATTTCAAAACTCAAATATAACAGTTAAGCATTCAAGAAAAAAATGACACAGAACTTCAGACACACAGTGGCGCTCGCATAAGTGCATAATTCCATTCTCTGCCCACTCTCGGTGACAATGTACCATGGAGATTTTGTTCTTACGTGACCAAATTCCGAGAAATTACTAAAAAGAATTACTTCTTTGAGCCACGCGGAAATAATGTGCAGTTATGAAACCGTAGGTCAACTCGTCTTGAAGAAAAAATAAAATAAAATAATGAAATGAAAGTGTGCAATTTAAGATGAATCACTTGACTACAAAAGGCTTTTAACATAAAATTTAAAATGTAATCTTGAAGCTATCCCGCTGTTAGCAGGTGAAGCCTTAGCTGTCAGCATTCACTTCACAGATTTAATGGCCTAACCTGATGGCCAGCATTCTCACAGTCTATTCATCCACACTCTCCTTCATCTTCTGCACATTTCACTCTCCTGAGAGGGATAAGACAGGCTCAGACATGCTCTGAGTTACATTGTGTGCTTTTATGGAAGGCACTTTAAAAGATATATTAAATATATATTAAATATCTTCTGTATTAAATATATTATATATTAATTTTTATATATAAATATATTAATATATTTTTATTTTATTTTATTACCACAGCCTTCCAAGGGAGAGGGAAAATAATATGCAATAATACATTAATAAAGATTCTTATTATTATCATTATTATTAGTAGTAGTAGTTATAGTAGTAGTAGTCGTAGCAGCAGCAGGAGTAGCAATAGTGTAGCAGTAGTATCAGTAGTAGTACTGTAGCATGAATAGGGGTAGTCATTCCTGTTTTTTGTTGTTATATACAGTAACATTTACAGTACAATGGTTATACTGTTGTTTGTTATGGATATAGATACAGAGAAGCAGTTCCTGCCATGAAGCATTGTGTATCTGAATTTAGCATCCCAACCTAAGGGGAGGATGAAAGGCTGAAACGGATAGAGATGAAAGAGGCTGAGCAGCTGATACATTTCAGTTGGAGACAGCAGCTCCACTAATCGGCTTGGTTTGCATCCTGGAATCTCGAACCTGATTCCCAGATTCCTACCCTCTCAGCAATCATACAGCATGCACTGACTGGGACATTATTTACATATTTTGTTATTGCGATATAATTTTCAGAAATGTATTGTGTAACACAGCCTGCAGTTAGACTTTTACAGTCAGGTCCATAAATATTGGGACATCGACACAATTCTCATCTTTTTGGCTCGATACACCACCACAATGGATTTGAAATGAAACGAACAAGATGTGCTTTAACTGCAGACTTTCAGCTTTAATTTGAGGGTATTTACATCCAAATCAGGTGAACGGTGTAGGAATTACAAGCAATTTGGCAGCTAAATTATTTCAAAAGTAACAAACAAAAGTAATGGGACAAACTAACAATCATAAATCAAACTTTCACTTTTTAATACTTGGTTGCAAATCCTTTGCAGTCAATTACAGCCTGAAGTCTGGAACGCATCGACATCACCAGACGCTGGGTTTCATCCCTGGTGATGCTCTGCCAGGCTTCTACTGCAACTGTCTTCAGTTCCTGCTTGTTCTTGGGGCATTTTCCCTTCAGTTTTGTCTTCAGCAAGTGAAATGCATGTTCAATCGGATTCAGGTCAGGTGATTGACTTGGCCATTGCATAACATTCCACTTCTTTGCCTTAAAAAACTCTTTGGTTGCTGTCGCAGTATGCTTCGGGTCATTGTCCATCTGCACTGTGAAGCGCCGTCCAATGAGTTCTGAAGCATTTGGCTGAATATGAGCAGATAATATTGCCCGAAACACTTCAGAATTCATCCTGCTGCTTTTGTCAGCAGTCACATCATCAATAAATACAAGGGAACCAGTTCCATTGGCAGCCATACATGCCCACGCCATGACACTACCACCACCATGCTTCACTGATGAGGTGGTATGTTTTAGATAATGAGCAGTTCCTTTCCTTCTCCATACTCATACTCTTCTCTTCCCATCATTCTGGTACAAGTTGATCTTTGTCTTTGTGGTGAACCCTCTGTATTCACTCTGGTGAAGTCTTCTCTTGATTGTTGACTTTGACACACATACACCTACCTCCTGGAGAGTGTTCTTGATCTGGCCAACTGTTGTGAAGGGGTTTTTCTTCACCAGGGAAAGAATTCTTCTGTCATCCACCACAGTTGTTTTCTGTGGTCTTCCGGGTCTTTTGGTGTTGCTGAGCTCACCAGTGTGTTCTTTCTTTTTATGAATATTCCAAACAGTTGATTTGGCCAAACCTAATGTTTTTGCTATCTCTCTGATGGGTTTTTATTTTATTTTTCAGCCTGATGATGGCTTGCTTCACTGATAGTGACAGCTCTTTGGATCTCATATTGAGAGTTGACAGCAACAGATTCAAAATGCAAATAGCACACTTGAAATGAACTCTAGACCTTTTATCTGCTCCTTGTAAATGAGATAATGAGGGAATAACACACACCTGGCCATGGAACAGCTGAGTAGCCAATTGTCCCATTACTTTTGGTCCCTTAAAAAATGGGAGGCACATATAGAAACTGTTGTAATTCCTACACCGTTCACCTGATTTGGATGTAAATACCCTCAAATTAAAGCTGAAAGTCTGCAGTTAAAGCATATCTTGTTCGTTTCATTTCAAATCCATTGTGGTGGTGTATCGAGCCAAAAAGATGAGAATTGTGTCGATGTCCCAATATTTATGGACCTGACTGTAAAAGTCTTTTAAAAAAAGTAAAAAGCAGGGAGGCAGAGAGGTATTGTGTGAGAATTTTGGAGCAGGGTGTTGGATTTGTATTTATTTTCTGTTGATTCTATGTTCATTTCTCACAGGCTGTAAGGTCTCTCTGCAAGTGTAAAATAACACAAGATATTCTGTGTGGTGCCTGCCTGTAACCTTACCTCCCTCCCTTCCTGTATTCCTGGGGGTCTAAAGCAAATAACCTACTATTAGATATATGAAACCTGTAAGAAATGTTCTCTTATGTACCATACATTATTGTGGCCAATTTTAGTTCCAAATAGTCAATATTAGCCATATACTGCGTAAGTAGCATTATCTTGAATCCAATTGTATCCATGCCCTACTTCACAGACAGAGTTAATAGTTTCCATTATTTGGAAAATGTGGTGTGGGGTGACTTATTACTATACCAAAGACCCATTTTCATGAAAGCTGTGCTTTTATTAACATAATTGAGTATGCGTTCAGTTTATGGAAAAATAGAAGTTGATTCTTTGTGTGTTTCAGAACGGTGCATGCAGGAGGGGCACAACAAGATAACAGGACCTGCGGTGATGGAATATGCACAAGCTGGCTACACGCCTAGAATAAGTTTTATTTTCGTATAACCAGTGAGTACTATTAAAACACATCTGGCTACAAGGGATTCATTTTAATTTAGCACAAATAATGCTGCAAGAATAATAACTGAAAAAGATACAATAGAACCACATAAGACAGTGGCTGAATGACCAGCAAATGGACTTCAATACTTTTTGAGGTAACTTAAAACCTCAAATAACATAATTGGATCATTTCAAATGAATGATTAAAAAAATAAAATAATTAGCATATATTGTATAAATATCTGTCCTCTGTACGATGAAAAAACTTCATAGCAGGAAAAAAGAATAACGGGGGCAGGTTCAAGGTTCAAGATCTTGAAGTGATGACTAATTTCTATCTCCCTTTACCTAAAGATACTCTTGTAGGGAACGTCCATATTACGCATTCACTTTAAGAAAATACTTATTCCGAGTGGTAATTGACATTTATCATTGTGAATTGGGCACACCCTGTATTGAACCCCATTTGAATAATTGAAATACGTTTAAATATGAATGGCCCACATTATTGATATTACTCTGGTAGTGCTGCTGGTGTGCTATGGATGCTTTCTGAATCATACATACTTTATTATTATTTTTTGTTTTAACAGGCAAAAACTTTGTGGATTCCCCATGAGTCCCTGAGACCCGGGTCAAATACTGTATGTAATTGTTTTGGATTAAAATACTTTTTTAAGCTTTACTGAGCCTGTCTGGTACCTATGAAATCTTCTCAAATATTTCACTTCTGGTGTGGCTTGGTTGGCTGAATTGCATCAGAAAATCTCAAATGAGCACAGAAAAGTATTTGAATCCAAAATAATGACATATTTGACCCAGGACTGCCACACAGGAAATTACATAACAACACAGGGGAACTGTCTGAGCATGATGTACAGGAAATTATATTATATTGTATGGTATCTGTTCATGTGGAATATCTTAAGTTAATGCCCATTCCTTTAACAACCACCACAGTCAGGTTGCAATACAATCGAAGACATGCACCCCTCTCTCCAAATAACAGATATATTTTGGTCCGAATTCTGTACTGTTAGGTAGAGTCCATTTAAACATCAATAATAAAACCATTTCTAATGCATTATAGGAAACTGTAGATCAGGTTTAGCAATGTCAGACATTTTTGAGGATTCATGTTGAACCTAATATGAAATAGGACGGTCATATAATCGGTTAGCTACTCCGTGACCTTGTGACAGTTGTGCACTCATTGTGGCGCCATTTTAAATCTGCTTACCCGTGTGGCTGCTGTCTGGGTTCAGGGCATACAAGGGAGCTGTCGTTTTCCAGGAACACAAAGTTGTACTCCTGCTGACGACAAGGAGAGCAAATCGTACACAACCGAGAGGGCATCTATGCGCACGGAAAAACCCACTGTTGTGTGCAAGCTCCGGTCATACAGACAAAGGAAAATGAGAGATGACTGCATTATAAATAAACCTGACTCCCAAAAAACCAATGAGTGTCTTTACAGACCAGCTGGGGTGGAAGGCATCGAGGGGCTTTGTCAGCGATGAGCGGGCACATCTGTCGGTGCTGAGAATGATTCTCTTCCCGGCTTGATTTTCAGCCCTAACTAATCCTTTTTTGTTTCAGTTGGAACCAAATTATTTTATTTCCTTCACTCTCCACCACGCAGATATCTCCCCCCACCCTTGCAAAGTAGACCACGAGGTGCCAACTCCTTTCCTTTTTTCACCTGGCAGCTCAATAATGAATTCATCATTTTAAACGACTTGGCTTATGTGTGCCATTTTTACTTTGTGCTTTGTACTTTTATGGATTTGACTGCAACAACACTCGATCCCAGATTTTCTATGTGACGGAAAGTATTTCTATAAATGCGTCACTCGGGGAGCAGAATAGATGTGATGCATTCTGTCGTCTTAAAGAGGCCTGAGCTACTTGCTTTGACAACAAAGAAGTTAAATTACTCAAATGAGTATTTGTAATTCAAAAATCAGACTTAATAATAATAATAATAATAATTCATCCATCCATCAATTATTTTACCCTCTTATTCCTGGTCCGGATTGCAGGGGAGATCCCAGCATGCATTGCGCAAGAGGTGGGACAGTTAATCAAAGGGCACAATTTATTATTATTATTATTATTATTATTATTATTATTATGAATGGTAAATATAATAATAGTACAGTGTTTTTAAACCCAAAGCAATGTTGGTGTCTTAAGGGATATGTGAGACCACAATACAAAATAAAGCACGAAAAGAGAAAAGGTGGCATGGCCGAAGAAGGCAATTTAAAGAAATGTTCATGGCAATGACCCAGATCAGACCCACTTTAGCGATGGGTGTTGGGGCCAGGAGCCATCTGAGGTAGCAACGCGCCTACTCTACTTGCAAAGCTCCAGATAATAGATAAAGAAACATTTTTCTTCTTCTCAATAATGTTTTAACCTCAGGTGATATTTTATCTACAGGCTGAACCTACCAAATTATGTTTGTGAAGGTGAGGATTTAATTCAAGTTGACTTTAAATTGAATTGTGTTGTTGAAAGTTAAGGACGAATACTGCATGACTCCAGGCCAGGGACAATTTTTATGATAACAAATACATGCAAAAAGGCCTGGCAATTGTTTTAATAAATGGCTGAAACTAAAGTGATTTCCTATGAAAGAGTAGAAAGGCAGAGCCACCAGATTGTGTGCAATGAAACACAGTGCCCAGTTGCTGAGGTAATCGCTATTTCAATAGGAATGCTTATGAGTCAATTTAGAATTTGAAAAACAAATCCAAATCAGCTTCAGGATTCTTGAAAATGAAGCCATGTTCTCGGTCTTCTCGATACATAATTGAACAGTTGATCCGGTTCCTGGATTAGATTTGAGTGAGAAAATGTATTTGCAAAAGATAATGATGTTTGTCAATTATGAGTCTTCACTGAATGTTTCTACTCTCGTCAAAACACTGTCTCATCTTACCGTCTGGTCTGAGAAAACACTACAACTTTGGTATTTGGCAGTGTTAGAACAGTGATTCGCATCTCATAAGTACACAAATTTGTTGCCATTCAGGAAGCAGTGAGAATGCTCAGAGCAGTATTTATATTTTAAAGTAATTTTCTTTCAAACCCCCCCCCCCCATTAATGGTGAATGAATCATACCTTATCCAGCTGAGGAAGTTACTTATTGCAGTTATGTGTCCTGCAGTCAAATACAATCATGACTGTGAATGTGGCTGGGACTCCCATTGGATAATAGCCCAGTGTACTGTTCTATGGTATAGACCAGCCCTGGGTCAAATATGTAATTGTTTTGGATTCAAATACTTTTCTGCTCGATTGATTTTGTCTGGTGCGATTTAGCCAATCAAGAGGACCAAAGGCCAAGTTTACACTTTTTGAGAGTATTTAATTGGTCCAAATATACCAGACAAGTTCAGTAACGAGTAGAAAAGTATTTGAATAAAAGAAAATGATGCACTTAACAACAGCATGGGTATGGTATGGATCTTGTTCCATTTCTAGTTAGACAGAGGGTTTTTTCCTTGTGCCCTCACATAATCAGTGCCTTACCTTACATAATTGAGAGGTAAGTTCCTTTAGGAACCCCTCTCCATCAAACAAAGTCAGTCTGAACACACCTCATTTCTGCTAATTACATAACTCCAGGCGCTCTCTCTCTTCTGATCACATCATTGGGCTACCCGGTCCTCTAAAGATTGTGTTCGTGCGCACCATGAAGCAGCTTGTAGTCTTTCTCCTTTTTTATCGAACAGACAGACAGACTAACTGACAGATGGACAGAGAGGCCAGTCTCCCAAAAAGCTTTTTTGTGGCTGTAAACAAAGGGGCCAGTAGAGGTTTCTTTTCCTCAAAAGGCCCGTAAACCAGCTCAATTTAACACAGCCCAAACAATTATGTTGCACTGCCCAGGGATTCAATTCCAGACTCAAAGCGTCTTCAGGCTCTCCCGGCTTCTCATCAGTATTTTTGAGAGTGGACATGAAGCGTAGAGCAGAGAGGGAATTGTTGTAAACCTGACTTTCCAGTTCTATTTGTCTTTGGAGGGACGGGGAAAAGAAAGAGGCACAAGAGATGATGTAAGTCTCACAGGTCGTTTAATGATAGATAGGCCCAGATAGAGTTCAGTGCCGACGGTATACGTCTAATACTACAAAAAAACAACCCTGTGAATTCAGGATCTACTATAAGTGCTCATTGCAAACAGAACTTCTGCAAATACGGAGCCATGACATGTCAAACGGTAATGAGGTCTGACACAATCCTTAGACTCTGGATAGCCGAATCTTAGCCTCGAGTTACAGAAGGAGTGTATCCTTGATCTGCTGGCTGACAAAATAAATTAGGGTTTGCGAAGCAACTACCGTACCGCTTTGCCTACCAGCAAAATAGCAGACGCCTTTAATTTTTCCGATAAATCTAGCAGGACCATCACCGCCACCTCTGCGTTAATCACATTCAAGGTCGCTGAGAGTACACAGGTCCACTTTCCACAGCATCACCCTGATGATTTGAGGAAATATTAAAATGCAGCATGTATGTGCATTTCACAGCTGCCTGCATACATCAACATATGTTGAGAACATAATGATTACTACTTTGTGTAGCAGTGCAACGTCTAGCAGAACGGATAGGAGAAATGAGAGCCTCTGACAGTGAATTGAACTCCGACTACAGATTCCCTGTTCCCGTAATGAAAATAAATGCAGCACAAATTAAATACTCTTTTAGTACGGAGTGCTCATGCATCAGAATAAAGGAAAGGTAAGCGTCTCCGTGAGGCGCGGTGGACAGCAATAAGATTACCCTCCTCATAATTGATTAGCGATAACCAGAGACTGACTTGTAAATGTGGTATTGTACTACCGAACCCAGGTAGGCAGAATCCATTTCTCAGCTTCTTCCTTTCAGTTTACTTTACAGATAAATCCCTCAGGAGAAGCCCAAAGCCTGTTCTAATCCTGGTCTCTGGAGCAAAATAATACAGAAACTCGGTGAAGAAATGGATGAAAGAAATTTTAGGTTATCTCATTGTTAGCACTTCCAACCATTTATTTGTCTTTCAAAGAACTCAATGAACAGAATCATCTGGAGGGGTCAGTAAGATATCAGGGTTCGATGAATGGCTCAGTCAATCCTAATCAAGAGCAGAGCTGGAATTCAAACCAGCATACAGCTTGGGACCCATAGAGCATACAGCTTGCTGGTAAACATTGGGTGAGATTTGAGTTTCAGGCAAACATGGTGGCTCTGTCCACAGAGCTGGCCCACTGTACTCGGAGCTGAAAACAAAGGGATTTGAAAGCAAAATGTATCCATTTGCATTTACCATGATGATAACCAGAGGGCAAAGGCAATGCACATGAATGGGTCCTCACCCCTCCCGTCCTTATTTTATTAAAAACAAAAACAAATAAATATGTTAATGTGTGCCTCAATACCATAGTCTGCTCTTGAAAAGCAGGGCATTACATGCTTGAAAACTGTAACTGGTAAACAGCAGTCACCTACTTGCTTATAGAATATAATTTAATAATCAACTAATCTTGTGACTGGTGTACATTATGAAGTTGTTTTACTTTTTCTGTGGGATTAGCGCAGAAGAGCAGTTGTCTGGCAGTAAGAAGTGACCCTGAGCAAGACACCTCACCCCAAATTGCTCCCGATGAGTTGGTCGGTGTTATGGTTTGGGTTTTGGTGTTGGTTGCATGTGTTTTCTGTTTCCTTTTTCCGTTCCCCGCTCCGCCAAAATCACTCCGCTTTTCTCTCAGAAATGCGTAAGGTTTTTGATCACCCCGTACGAGGGAGAGAGGCCAGTAACCGGCTCCTCTCCCTCCATCAGGGCTTCACTCCCGTGTCCTCCTACGCTGTCGACTTTCGCATTTTAGCCGCTCAAAGCGGCTGGGATGAGGTAGCTCTCCAGGGAGTTTTTCTTAGCGGTTTGACTGATAAATTAAAGGATGAATTAGCGGTTCGCGATGAGACCTCCTCGCTTGAGGAGCTAATTGATTTAGCCACACGCCTCGATAACCGCCTCCGTGAAAGACGTAGGGAGAGAGAGGGCACGCTGGTTTCCCGGACTCGCTTCCTGACTCCATGCTCTGGCTTCCCGTCCGCGGACAACTCCCCGACGGCCCCGGTCCCAGTACTAGATCCCTCTTCGTCCGACAGCCCTGGAGAGCCCATGCAGCTGGGTCGCATGCGGCTCACCCCGTCGGAGCAACAACGCCGAGTTCGCCAGGGTTTGTGCATCTACTGTTGGCAGGCGGGACATTTCCTGGCGGCTTGTCCCACGCTGCCAAAAGATCAGGCTCATCAGCGGCTGGGAGGGCGCTGATGAGCCATACCACTTCCTCCACGGGCCCCCCCACCAGACTTACACAGAAAGGTATGCTGAAATGGCAACTGAACTCCTCTGCAAGTTCTGATTGACTCTGGCGCCGATGACAATTTTATTGATTCTGTTCTCTCCTCTCAACTAGGTTTAACACTAGAGGCTCTCACTGAACCGAAAGACGTGTTTACACTTAACGGTAAACTGCTGGCCCACGTTACTCACCGCACCAGCCCCCTCTCCTTACAACTCTCCGGTAACCACCATGAAATAATATCACTGTTTGTTATTCTGTCTCCTTCCGTGCCCTTAGTTCTCGGGCTTCCCTGGCTTAAGTTACATAACCCACACATTAACTGGTCCAAATTCACCATCTCCAATTGGAGCGTGTATTGCCACTCTCACTGCCTGCACTCAGCTAACCCCATTAGCTTAGTCACCTCGCCTGTTACCTCTACGCCCGTCGACCTGTCCACCGTTCCATCCGAATACCACGACCTTCACCTGGTTTTTAGTAAAGACCGTGCACTGTCACTCCCACCTCACAGACCATACGACTGCGCCATTGACTTAGTTCCCGGGGCTCCACTTCCCAGTAGCCGTTTGTATCACCTCTCCAAACCCGAAAAGGAGAGCATGACCCAGTACATTAATGAGTCCGTTGCTGCTGGTTTGATTCGCCCCTCCTCTTCCCCTCTTTTTGTGTCCAAAAAGGACAAGAGTCTGCGTCCCTGCATAGACTACCGAGGCTTAAACGAAATCACGGTAAAAAATAAATATCCGCTCCCCCTCTTAGACTCGGCTTTCGGTTTCGAGCACCAATCGGCCATCTTCACAAAACTAGACCTTCGCAACGCATACTACCTGGTTCGCATTAGGGAGGGGGACGAGTGGAAGACGGCATTTAACACACCCTTGGGTCAGTTCGAATACCTCGTCATGCCATTCGGGCTCACCAACGCCCCCACCGTCTTCCAGGCTCTAATTAATGACGTGCTCCGAGATATGCTCAACTGGTTCGTCCAACACGTCCGCCTGGTCCTACAGAGACTGCTTGAGAACAGGCTATATGTTAAAGCCGAGAAATGCGCGTTTCATGCCTCCTCAGTGGACTTCTTGGGGTTTGTCATCGAGAAGGGGCGGCTCATGACGGATCCTAAGAAAGTCCAAGCTGTGTTGGAGTGGCCCGTTCCCGCTACCCGCAAGCAGCTCCAACGGTTTTTAGGGTTTGCTAATTTTTACCAGCGGTTTATTCGCAACTACAGCTTCGTAGCAGCCTCACTCACCCAGTTAACCTCCCCTAAGGTTCCCTTTGTCTGGTCTCCTGCTGCTGTGGCAGCATTTGAACGGTTGAAGCGCCTGTTCTCCTCTGCCCCCATTCTCTCTCACCCGGACCCGGTTCTCCAGTTTGTGGTGGAGGTGGACGCCTCGGACACTGGAGTTGGGGCGGTTCTCTCCCAATGTGCTTCAGACAGCCAGAATCTCCATCCCTGTGCCTTCTTCTCCCGCCGGCTGTCCCCGGCCGAGAGAAATTATGACGTTGGTAATAGAGAGCTGCTGGCCGTGGTGCTGGCATTACAGGAGT
This sequence comes from Conger conger, assembly GCF_963514075.1. Taxonomy (NCBI): domain Eukaryota; kingdom Metazoa; phylum Chordata; class Actinopteri; order Anguilliformes; family Congridae; genus Conger; species Conger conger. Next base: position 27,556,378 of record NC_083764.1, read on the forward strand.
GGAGACACTGGCTGGAGGGCTCTTCTCAGCCTTTTATTGTGTGGACTGACCATCTCCGCTCTGCCCACAAGCTTAACTCTCGCCAGGCTCGGTGGGCGCTGTTTCTGGGCCGATTCAACTTCACGCTCACCTATCGGCCAGGGTCCCGCAACACCAAACCTGACGCCCTTTCACGCCAGTTTGCTCCTCTGGAAAAGGAGGAGGCTGCAGGAACTATCCTTCCTGCTGCCTGTGTGATCGGGGCGGCCAGGTGGGAAGTTGAACGGGTGGTCCAGGAGGCTCAGCAAGACCAACCGCCACTAGAGGAGTGTGCCCGACATGAGGGAGTTTGTCGCAGCCTGCTCCGTCTGGGCCCGCAGCAAGGCCTCTCACCGCCCTCCGGCCGGCCTATTACGCCCCCTGCCAGTTCCTCAACGCCCCTGGTCTCACGTCGCGGTGGACTTTGTCACTGGCCTACCACCCTCGGAAGGTAACACTGTCATCCTAACCATTGTGGATCGCTTCTCCAAATCTGTTCATTTTGTCCCTTTACCAAAACTCCCCTCAGCCTTCGAGACAGCCAACCTACTGGTGCAACATGTCTTCCGACTCCATGGCATCCCCCAGGATATCGTGTCCGACCGTGGACCCCAGTTCTCGTCCCGTGTATGGACGGCGTTTTGCCGGGCATTGGGGGCGAACGCTAGTCTCTCATCGGGATTTCACCCCCAAACCAGTAAGTGCATCATTCTGACCAGGTGTTTAGTATCGCTGCGGGTTTTCCTCTAGACGCGGTAACGTTGATTTTTTAAAATTGCTCATTTGAACAGCAAGGGTTAGGGCTTGAGCCAGGTTGTTTGTCTATTACCTGTTAATCACTTCTACTGGTTGCATACCCGTAGAGTGATTGAACATTTGTCTTAAGTAACTTAAATAGCTGTGGAATTTATCAGTAGATTAGCTTTGATTTGGTATTGCTTGTGAGCAATTGTAGGCCATTTAAATAGGCGTGTCAGAGCGACGCTAGCGTATATTAGACTGGCGAAAGTTGTCCTTAGTCAGTAAGTGCATCATTCTGACCAGGTGTTTAGTATCGCTGCGGGTTTTCCTCTAGACGCGGTAACGTTGATTTTTTTAAATTGCTCATTTGAACAGCAAGGGTTAGGGCTTGAGCCAGGTTGTTTGTCTATTACCTGTTAATCACTTCTACTGGTTGCATACCCGTAGAGTGATTGAACATTTGTCTTAAGTAACTTAAATAGCTGTGGAATTTATCAGTAGATTAGCTTTGATTTGGTATTGCTTGTGAGCAATTGTAGGCCATTTAAATAGGCGTGTCAGAGTGACGCTAGCGTATATTAGACTGGCGAAAGTTGTCCTTAGTCAGTAAGTGCATCATTCTGACCAGGTGTTTAGTATCGCTGCGGGTTTTCCTCTAGACGCGGTAACGTTGATTTTTTTAAATTGCTCATTTGAACAGCAAGGGTTAGGGCTTGAGCCAGGTTGTTTGTCTATTACCTGTTAATCACTTCTACTGGTTGCATACCCGTAGAGTGATTGAACATTTGGCTTAAGTAACTTAAATAGCTGTGGAATTTATCAGTAGATTAGCTTTGATTTGGTATTGCTTGTGAGCAATTGTAGGCCATTTAAATAGGCGTGTCAGAGCGACGCTAGCGTATATTAGACTGGCGAAAGTTGTCCTTAGTCAGTAAGTGCATCATTCTGACCAGGTGTTTAGTATCGCTGCGGGTTTTCCTCTAGACGCGGTAACGTTGATTTTTTAAAATTGCTCATTTGAACAGCAAGGGTTAGGGCTTGAGCCAGGTTGTTTGTCTATTACCTGTTAATCACTTCTACTGGTTGCATACCCGTAGAGTGATTGAACATTTGTCTTAAGTAACTTAAATAGCTGTGGAATTTATCAGTAGATTAGCTTTGATTTGGTATTGCTTGTGAGCAATTGTAGGCCATTTAAATAGGCGTGTCAGAGCGACGCTAGCGTATATTAGACTGGCGAAAGTTGTCCTTAGTCAGTAAGTGCATCATTCTGACCAGGTGTTTAGTATCGCTGCGGGTTTTCCTCTAGACGCGGTAACGTTGATTTTTTTAAATTGCTCATTTGAACAGCAAGGGTTAGGGCTTGAGCCAGGTTGTTTGTCTATTACCTGTTAATCACTTCTACTGGTTGCATACCCGTAGAGTGATTGAACATTTGTCTTAAGTAACTTAAATAGCTGTGGAATTTATCAGTAGATTAGCTTTGATTTGGTATTGCTTGTGAGCAATTGTAGGCCATTTAAATAGGCGTGTCAGAGCGACGCTAGCGTCACTCCGTCCCAGTTTGTGATGTTATGTTTCACCCCATCCCAGTCTGCTCTCTCCCTCGAAGACCCCCCCCGCGACGTGGGCCTCCACGGCGTCGGAACCCCTCAAACCTCAGCTATCCCCCGCTGACCCCCTGTGAGGACTTTGCTGTCACAGGGGGACTATGGAACTGCCAGTCTGCCACTCGGAAGGCTGACTTCATCCCTGCGTATGCCTCCCTCCAGTCCCTACAATTCCTTGCCCTAACTGAGACCTGGATCACACCTGACAACACCGCCACTCCCGCTGCCCTCTCATCCTCCTTCTCCTTCTCGCACACTCCCCGGCCTTCCGGCCGTGGCGGTGGTACTGGTCTTTTAATTTCCCCCTCGTGGAAATTTTCTGTTCTCCCCCTCTCTGACCTGTCCATATCCGCTTTTGAATTCCATTCTGTTGCAGTATCCTACCCTACTAACCTTTTCATTGCAGTTATCTACCGTCCTCCAGGGCCCCTGGGAAACTTCCTTGATGAGCTAGACACCCTTCTCAGCTCCTTCCCTGAGGATGGCACCCCGCTGATTCTCCTTGGAGACTTCAACATCCACCTAGAAGCCTCCCAGTCTGCTGCCTTCCTACCGCTAATCCACTCCTTCGGCCTCTCCCTGCAACACTCTCCTCCAACCCACAAGGCGGGCAATGTCCTAGACCTTGTCTTTGTAAGGAACTGCTCATGCTCCGATTTCAAAAAAAAAAAAAAAAATGGCCCTTGTCCTTATCTTTGTTGTACAGGTAGCAGTTGAAATTGTACTTACCTCTAGGGTCTTTCAGCGAACTTATCCCTGGTTATGGGTATGCACTTTGTTGTACGTCGCTCTGGATAAGAGCGTCTGCCAAATGCCAATAATGTAGTGTAATGTAAAAACCAACGAACAGACGGAGCGGGCTAACCAAGACCTGGAGTCGGCCCTTCGCTGCGTCACAGCCCGCCATCCTGCCTCCTGGTCCACCTATGTTCCCTGGATCGAGTACTCCCATAACTCCCTGGTCAGCTCTGCCACAGGCATGTCACCTTTTAGCTCTGCTAATGGATTTCAGCCACCTCTGTTCCCTACACAGGAGTCTGGTGTTGCGGTTCCCTCGGCCCGGGAGCACCTTAGGTGGGCCCACCAAGTCTGGAGGGAGGGGCAGAAGGTTTGGCTCTCCTCTCGGGACCTACCCCTACAGGTAGAGTCCAGGAAACTTGCCCCTAGGTACATTGGACCGTTTGAAATTACTAAAATCATCAACCCCAATGTGGTTTGACTAAAGCTGCCTCCAGGTCTTCATGTCCACCCTGCCTTTCACGTCTCATTACTCAAACCTGTCGCCACCAGTCCTCTCTGCCCTCCGGCCGACCCCCCACCACCCCCCCCGACTCATCGACAACCACCCAGCCTACACTGTCCGCCGGCTCCTGGATGTCCGCCGGCGGGGCCGGGGGTTCCAGTTTCTAGTAGACTGGGAGGGGTATGGTCCGGAGGAACGTCAATGGGTCTCCCGCTCCATGATCTTGGACCCAAGGCTCATCCGTGACTTTTATGGACGATTCCCGGATAAGCCGGGGGGGGTACTGTTATGGTTTGGGTTTTGGTGTTGGTTGCGTGTGTTTTCTGTTTCCTTTTTCTGTTTCCCCCCTGGCAGTGTGGGTGTGTGGCAGTGGGCGTGGCTGGACTGTTGGTTCTTCTACGAGGCACACCTGGCAGCAATCATCCAATTACCCCACTCCATAAAAGCCTGGCTTCACCCCACTCCATTGCCGAATTATTTCCGACGACAAGTCAGTATTACGGCTAGTCAATATCACAACTGCTTGTTTCCTCTCGTTGGTTTGTCTCTCGCGTTTTCCTGTTGTTTCGAAGATACCAGTACATGTTTTCTCTCACCAAATACGTTTTTACTTACCCGTGTCTCTCCGTTTTCTCCTGTGCGCAGTTAGCCTGTGTGCCTCGCCGACTGTTCGAACCCTCTGGACTCTGAAGCTGGTTCCCTCATTGTGGCTATCCCGGTTCGTGGTGCCGACAGTCCGGTCCGCCCGCTGCCTTCCCCACACGCCAGCGTTTTTGTTATTTGTTTCCTTTTTGAATAAATTTTAGTTGTATTCTCTCGTTCGTTGTTCGTTCGCTGCTTTGGGGTCCGAAAACATTCTACTAAACCCAGACAGTCGGTGCCTTGCATGGCAGTCTATCACTGTTAATGTGTGTGTGTGTAAATGGGTGACTGCCATTCATTGTAAAGCGCTTTGGATAAAACCTCTATATAAATACAGTCCACTTACTTTTGCTGAAATACATTTCAAATAAAATATTTTTTCACTCCACTATCTTTCCTCAAACCAAGTCTGCTACAGTTAGCATGCTATCGATTTGAGTGCAGAAAAGCACGTTCTCCCTCTTCTCTTGCGCGATGTCAAGCACCACTTCTTTTCAAACTGCAGCCCACAAGTTGGGCTTGTGCAGAGATGTGTCAGCGGAAGGCACCAAGGTCCCTATTATTGCAGTCAAGGCGCTAATATCAAGCGCTAGCAGTAACTGTAGGCGCTGGCGAATTAGGCCGTGTTCAAATAATGACTCCAGGCATCAGCACAGTGGTACCTATGGTGCTGCTGAGAGTTTGAGTTGAGAGACTGGTTTTATCAGAATAAATTAACCGTGGATATGATTAATGGAGGATTGGTTTCATTACTGCCAATCAGACTTCCACAATACTTTCCCTTTAAAAACAGTTAGCACCACATCCCACTGCTAATTTCCTCATGGCCAAAGAGCAACTGTGTTCCGAGGTCTGTTACAAGTGTTTCTACGAACCATTACACAAACAACTTAAAATAACCAAAAATAAAATCCTGGAAAATACACAATATGGGATCTTTAAGGCCAGATCCTTTTCTCAATTTCAAGCACAAAGAACCAAGCTAAAGAAATTGTTTTCTGTGCATTAGGTCTGGACATTTAGCAGCAGAAGTATCCAGCTATTTTACATTTTCGGCACTCAATGATAAAAGAATTACATTTTTATTATGACAATTTCATTTGCAGCACAAAGGTGGCATTGCTGCAGTGATTTCTGCTGTCATTTAAGATGTGCTGAAGGGATTGCAATAAATAATAAAGCAAAATTGTCACATTTAAATACAAACGGAACAGGACAAAAAGGCAACATTTTTTTTTACATTTAAACACAAATATGTTTCCAGAATGCTTATTGTTTTGTTGTACCTTTCCTGTTTGCATGTTCCGAGCTTGGCCTGTTTTCACTTGCTGGTGGAGAAGAAAGATTTTTGCACTAGTCACTGAACTCTTTACCCCTTTACGGATATTTATTCACAACTCCACCGCTTGATAGGCCAGTATAAACGCAGTACAAATGCACCCAGGCAACATCTGTTCGGTCTTGATAAAGGGCTATTACGAAGGGAACGTCAAGAGTCATCAATGCTCTCTGCATCATTCCTTTGTCAGAGAAAAGGTGGAGGTGCAGTATTTATTTATTTTCCCTTCCGTTAATACAATTAAAGCCTTTCCTGGTGGTTCATTTGCATATAAATATGATTGTGCAAGAGTGGGGGGGAGGGACATGTATTTCTTTTCTTTTCTTTTTTTTTCTTTTTTTTTCTTTTTTTCTTTATGCAGGTTCAAGTTATGCGAGAAGTCAATGAATGGAGCCTAAAATTAGTGCAGTAGCTAAACAAGCTGTCCCTAGCGGATGACCTTTTCGAAATGCCGAGAGTTCAGGTGGCGAGGTGTGTGGGGGATGGGGGGATGGGAGGGGCAGGGGGGCGGGTGTCAGCAAGGCACTCTGGATGCTGGCAAAAGAGCACCTGTAAACCTGCCTTTTGCACTTTTAGTCTGGATGTTCCAACTGAAAATGAGAAACCACATTGCCCATTGGAGACAATTTACCTCACCAGTAAAACCCTCTCTGTGCACCATCACCCTGTTTTAACTAAATGAAGAGGGAGACCAGGCATCACATACTTTATATTCAGGAAATGAGGAAAGGAGCATTTTCAATTAATATAACACTTGATCATATTGAAATCGTATATATATATTTTCAAATATTATTGTATAGACAAGGCACTGGTGGATCTAATGTAATCTACACTATACATCTACTACAACTATTCTGCTAAAATCAATTACATTTGAGTATGGTTGCAGCACCGTAGGTTGCTTTTCATATTTACTTCTTGCCAGTACACACAAGCATAAAACCTTGTTCATCTAGTATTTTTTTTAAATCAACAAAAGGATTTAATTGCACATTTATTGTGACACATTTTTGTTACTAGCTCATTATCATCATTGAAATAATGAACAATTTAAAGACTAAGCTCCAGCTTAATAAATGACAGACAAAAACATATTGTGCGTGGGGAACGAATGAACACAGTTATAAGGATAAGGCATTTTTTTACTATTTTTATACAGTATGATTTTGTTTAAGAAATGACAATTCCAGAAAATTCCCAGTCAAATAGTCCTTTGAGACATACTAAGCGGTGTGTTCACTGTCATGCTTAGTATGTGCGTGGTAATTACGTTGATAATTGAGATTTACGGGGCCAGCCACCCTCAATCGCAGCAACTTTGCTATTTACAATGTTGCCTCTACAGCTGTGGTTAAATAGATAGATAGATAGATAGATAGATAGATGGATGGATGGGTGGGTGGGTGGGTGGGTAGGTAGATAGGTAGATAGATAGATAGATAGACAGATAGACAGAATGTTCACCACACATCAGCTATGGTAGAGAAGGAGAGAACAATTTTTTTGCCAATTAAATCAGGGGATGATTAGGTGGCAGGTTGAAAGAGCCAGGTTGGAAATTAAGTTATACAGTGGTTCATATTCCTGGCTCTCAAGGGTGTTTGATAAAGGTGTGCGCGATGCCCCAGGCCCCTCGAACGTGGAGAGCAATAACAGCTTAATTTTGAACGGATCTAAAGGCCCCCTGTCAAAGCATGACACGCCAACAAGGCTGAAGCTTTAAGATATCATTAACCTTATTCTCTCCACGCCCCTCGATCTACCACATACGATTAGGCTGCATGGCCTCAGGTTGATAAGCGGTTCACGCCCGCCTAATAAATAAACGAAGGTGTGAAATGAGAGAAGCCATTCGCCGCGGAGGACACAGCCATTGTTGTGCCACTTCAAACAGTAAGAGAGAAATGGAAGCATAGAAAGGCCTTCGTTGGCCTCAAACTCATTTCTCCCACAAAGAAGTAAGCTGAGAGATGGAGGGAGAGTTGTGGAGTCGGGAAAAAACTGTTTCAAAGGCAGTGAGAGGCTTAATGTGCCCTGCTTATATGCACACAAACAGACAGTGTGAAATCTGTTTTATTCAAGTTTACCAATTTCCCTTGTGGCAGAAGAATGCAAGAAAATATATATATTATATCTGATCACGAGAATCAAATTTGGTAGATTACAGATACAACTAGAAAAAATTCCAGGGAAATTTTAAGTGTGCTGCTGCTGGTGCCCATCCCTCACACAAACACAGATGTAACCCACAATTTGGTCCTCACATGGAGAACCTCATCTATACACTTAAGCACCGAAGCTAACGTCAAACAAATCGCTGTATCTTGAAAACTATAACTCACATTTTTTTTAAAATTATTTTGAGTGAACCGAGACTTCAGTGGCGAGATCGATCTATGAGATGTGTCGGTAGGATTTAGAATGCAGGAGTTGTGGCAGTTTAAAAATCTCCATATTTTATTTATTTCACTCTGCAGTTTACCACTCAGATAACATGGGAAGCTAGCCAAGGCTAGCGCTAGCTTCGGCTACTTCCGGTTCTATTCCGGTCACAGGCTGTGAATGCTGCGGTTAAAACGAGTGATACTACTCAACACAAGTATTGTGCTTATTTGTGTCAGTTTTAGACTTCATATTTATGTTGTGGTCGAAGCTAGGGCTAGCCAGGGCCGTTGCTTAGGCAACCAGCACGCGTGCGTGTGTCTCTGGTGATTCGTAACCAGAGAGAGAGAGAGAGAGAGGAGGGGGGGGGGGGGGGGATGGGCGGTTGAGTGAGCTGTGTGTGCAACCAGGGGCTCGTGCATGTTCTGTGTGTGTGAGAGTCTCTGTCTGTTAGAGATCTAGGAACTAACTTTTTTTTCTGACATGCTCGGGTTTAAACGCTTCTCTTTCTAAAACTATACGTCATATCTCTTAGATATTTGAATGTGAGTGACAGGGTGAAAAGATGAACAGTTTGATATATAACTGTGAAAATTGAAGGAGTAGCGGCAGTTTGTGTGTACAACTTTGTGTAAATGTTTAACTGCTTACGGCCTGAATGCTAGTGGTGAAGCTAACTGGCGCTGGTGCCGAACAAATCCATGTATCTTCAAAAGTATAAGTCAGCTCTAATTGTATTTTGAGCGACCCAAGACTTCAATGGCGATTCCGATCTATGAGATGTGTCTGTAGGATTTAAAATGCAGGAGCGGTGACAGTTTATAAATCACCATATTGTGCCTACTTTACGCGGCAGTTGACGCTTCAGATAACATTGGAGTCAATGAGAGCTGGATCCGGCACTCTCTGCACTTTTGGGCGATTTATTAAAAAACCGTGAGTCCTATCTCAATGGAAGTAACATTGAATGAGAGAGGACAAGTTTCTCTACATTTTGATGTATAAGCTGTTGTTGTAGAGTAGAAGCTGTGGGAGTAAGATGAGAATGTCTTGAATATTTTTGATAAAATTTAGAAGGGCTGAATTCTAGAGTGGGTGATGTCACCGCACTCTAAAGCCACGCAATACACACCCATTATAAAATCTGAAAATCTCAAATATTTCATAAAACATAAACTGATTTTGTAAAAACCGTAGAAGATATCAAAAAGTGTCTTTAGGCCAACACAGTTCAAAGTCTTGTGACCCGTTTAAACCTTTAATCACGTTTCTGCGACAAAGTATGACAAAGTGGTGTGGCTCCAAATAGGGGTGGGTTTGATCAATTTGTGAGATTTTTTTTAACGAATTCTCATTCATTCCTATGGGCAAAAATCGGTCGGTTTTTTTTACGCATTTCGTAAGAAAACGAGATGTCGCAGAATTGAGAAAAGTCTTTCCCATCGATTCCCATCTATTCCGGTCGTTTTGATATATATCTTGCCTGGGATTTCTCAAAGCTGTGGGAGGAGTAGCATGCCAAACTTTTGAAGGAAGAAAATTAAATAAATAAAATTATGAAGTATGGCTGAGAATATTAAGGTGTGTGCTTTTGCACTACAAAGCTCTGCTTTGTATTGCAATGCGCAGCACACAATTAATAATTAACATTACATACCTTCTGATTAATGCAGTTACAGAAAATAAATTGATTTGATTTCCACGGAGCATATCTGCCTGAATGTTCACTACTGATAAGCAGCTGCCCCTTTGATGTCCATCCACACACATGGCTATATGATCCAGTACAGTAAATGACATTTATCTTTTTAAATAATACACATAAATATTGCATTCCAGAGGTGACACTCCAGGGAACTGGTTTTATTTAACTTCAGTGCAACGGATACCAGTGGTTATTCAACTTTTACAGTACACGGCTTCAGACCTGGGTCTAATATGTAATTGTTTTGGGCTATTGAACCAACCAAGAGGACCAGTAGGTGGGGTTTGTACTCTTTGAGAGTATTTCACAGGTTCCAATACACCAGGCAATCTCAGGAAAGCGTAGAAAAGTATTTGAATCCAAAACAATTACGTTATGTGACCCAGTCTGCTCAGTTTGGCTTTAGCTCTCTTATGGTGCTGGGCCTTGTGGGAGAACCAGTCACCTACAGACCTAAACCTGACATTTCATGTGGTCATTCACATGATCAGTGACAGTCATGGGCTACTTGTCCCTGACAGAGGCCGGTCTTCAACGTTCCAATCAGAGATTGACCCCTAGTCAACCAGCCAGTATACAAAGTGTTTCTCAGCCCAATCTTGCCACAGAGCACCCAAAAACGCCTCTGTCCCTTGCAGGCCCGAGACCCAATTAATTTGAGCCCCCTATGGAGTGAACCAGGCCGCTCCCTCTTGGGTATGGAGAAACGTATTCTTTTTAAAGCACGGCGCATGTGGAAAACAGAGTTTTTCTGCAGCTGTGGAAAATCAATCAGGGTGATCCGGAGCTCGGCAGGGCATGAATAAAGCCTGCTCATGCGTAAAATGGACTCAGCATCACCCCCCCACCCCCCCCACCCAGGACCTGTATTCAGCTATTACAACTCCATCAGCACACACACACACACACACACACAGATACACACACACGCACACACACACACACACACACACACACCACAGACACACACACACAAGCACACAATCATGCATATGCATGCACGTACACACACACAAACATACACACACATACACACACTTACACACACAAACATATGCACATACTCACAATCACCTCAAAAGACACCACTGCCGATCGCGATGCCTGCTTTCCCTCCAGTACTCAGACTTTCACTCAGCCCTGTTTGACACCCACTTGATACTGACTGCAGGACCCATACACAGAGCTGTTCAGAAAGAACACCTATCCCATCCACAGCAACACACAGAGCTGTTCAAAAACAACAGCCACTCTATCCACAGCCACACACAGAGCTGTTCAAAAATTACAGCCACCCTATCTGCAGCCACACACAGATGTGTTCAAAAAGAACAGCCATCCTATCCACAGCCACACACAGAGTTGTTAAAAGATAACAGCCACCCTATCCACAGCCACACACAGAGCTGTTAAAACAAATACCAAATTCCACGCATAGATACACAGTGCAGCTCCAAAAGAACGCCATCCCATCCACACACATACACACATCTGTTCAAAGAGAATAGCTATCCCATTCACAGATTCACAATTCACTTATTCATTTAGCCAGATGTAGTCAGAGGCATGATTAGAATGGGAAGTAGGAAGAGTTTCCTCATTTCAAGGGAGCTATTTCAAGTCACCATTCCAGTTGTCTGTCTCAGGACAACATTTAATTACAAGTCACAGACATCAGACCCTTGCAGAAAATATTTCCGGAAGACCGACCAGAATTGGGGGTTCTCTTGCACTTTGCCGTTCCTCAATTCGGGACTGTTCATAATTTCTCAACGTGATAATGCAAATTTCTAAACTTCACTTCTGCCTGTGGTTTAGACTGCTGATTTGCAGGAGATTTCTGACCAGGTGCTTTCAGAACTTCTGGAACAGGTGGGATGCCTGAAGTTATTAGGTGTCTCATGCTTTTCTGTTAAGACATCGGGACAGAAATGTGTGCCCTGAACACCAGTTTCTGTTCCTGAGAACAGTTTCTCAAACCACTAGTTCCGATACTAAACCTAATTGCTTGTATCCTACAGTATTAGGATTATGGCCAATTCTAAGATTAGCAATGAGCAAGGAAAACCATAGGTTTATGACCAAGATTGTTTTAGCAAAGGCAGTCATTTCTGGACAGATGTAATTATATCAGAAACTGGAGCTGTCCAGAGATGGATTGGGGGTAATGTACCCTACTATAATCTATTGTATGGTCTGGCAATCTGAATTATCCAGAGGTATGCTGGGAAAACAAATGGGCTGGTGCTCTGCTTGGAAGGACTGAATGGTACACTGAGCACCACACATACCATGATAAACTCCAACCACACAACACATTCAGGGTTTCACACTGCTTTCATTATTCCAGGCATATCTTCCATTTGGCAGGAGGTCCATCCAATCTAGGGGCAATTTAGACTCTCCAGTTATCCTAACCTGCATGTTTGTGGGATAAGACCAGAGTATTGGGAAGAAACCCATGCAGACACGGGGAGGACATGCAAACTCCACACAGAACTCAAACCAAGGACCTTCTTGTTGTGAGGAAATGGTGCTGCTGACAGTGTCAACTTTGGTTACTTTGCCAGTAACTGACCAGACCAGAATGCATGATTCAGTTCAGCCTTCATCCTGCATTATTTAAATTTTTTATTCTCCTCTATATTAATTCTGCCCTGAATATTTATACATACAGGTGTGGTCTGTTGAAAATGTGTTTGGTTAAGTTAGTGGATGTGGATTTTAGCAATTGGGATACTGTAGGAATTCCTCAGGATGAAAAAAGCAGTGTAATCAAGGCACAACATTGGAATCTACTGCAACTCTACTATTAATCGTCAAGCTACACAAAGCTATATAAAATCAATTTATTTCAAATATGTCATATATATCCTTATATATAAATCATTTTTCAGGCAGAGATGAATGTGTTTTATATTGCTGTAAGATACTACAAGAACTTATAATTAATGTTTCCAAGTTTTATAGGCTTACCAAGAAACACAAGGACATTTCTAAGGCCAGAAGGGGTGAATGGTCATCATGTTCATGGAATACATATCTGGTGCAAACAAAATATGTTGATGGAAAGCATTTTCAAGGCCATTTCTGAGCTGAGTCTGTTCATCCCACTGTTCCTCATTGTGGACTGTCCCCTTTCCGCAACATACAGAAAGGTGAATATAAAGGGACATTTTATGTGAGACTGAACAGATTTTAAATACTTCCGGAATTTTCTGATGTGGGATTATGAGTTTTTAGTACACTTCAGGTATCTCCGAAGCAGCTTGGGCAGTGACAATATGCCTCCAGAGTTTGTGTATTACCCAATTTTTGGTTGAACATATTTTTGATGCTTTTGTGATCAATACTGGAGTAATACAATGCTAATATTTGTAGATTTGTGGATATTGTGAGTATTACACCACCTGCAACATTGCCCCTGAACCAAAGACATATAAGAAATAAAATAAAACATCAGAATAAAAGCCACTATAGCCCGCATTCAAAAGAGTATTTTACTTTAACTTACAAAAACTGTCAGGTTCCTCTTTAAAAAAACCCAGCAGCAGCTCAACTCTTCAGTCTTTTCAAGTGAAAAGAATAGTGTCAAAATCAAGAATGCTTGCCTCTCAGCCCAAATCATAAAAAGCGGGAAAAAGAACCAAAAGGAAATAAACACCAGTGGTCCCCTGTGTGCTGATTGCGGTAATGGCGGCTCGACTGCAGCTGAGGTGCTGGGTGTTCGTTTACAGTCAGTGACTGTACATAGCACACCATACAGTGCTTGCCATAAACTGAGGGACACTGGTTGACCACCAAGAATATAGTAATTTTATTCATAAGTAATTTATATTTCTTCTTTCCATAATTTTCTTTTTTCCTATGTTATTATTATTATTATTATTATTATTATTATTATGTTGTTGTTCTTATTACATAGACAGTCAATGTACATATTACCACACTGTTGAAATTGATGTCAACACAATGTTGTTTGCATTTATATTCCTATTAATTTCTGTATGCATGTTTTGGCAATGTATACAAATGGATTTCATGCCGATGAAGCATTTATTTTTATTACTGCGCTGTGGGGAGCTATCGAGGACACAGGGGTTGGGGAAGGCTTACCCCTAGTCGATCCGCGTTTGTTTACCCTACTCTCTTATAAGCCCCCTGCTGCCTCTCTGCGTCTTCTGTGTAGTAATGCAGTGGGAGAAGAGCTAAAATCCCTGGATAATGTCATTTACATTAAAGCGGAGAGGGACACTGCTACTGTGTGTATGTGTCTTGTGTATATACAGGTTTGTGTTTGTGCATCTGTATGGACATGTGCCTGTAGTGTAGTGGTTAAGGTACATGACTGGGACCTGCAAAGACATTGGTCGGTAGCCACAATAAGATCCATACAACCGTTGGGCCCTTGAGCAAGGCCCTTAACCCCGCATTGCTCTAGGGGAGGATTGTCTCCTGCTTAGTCTAAATCAACTGTAAGTTGCTTTGGATAAAAGCGTCAGCCAAATGACATGTAATGTAATGTAAATGTGCTGTATATGTGTATGTATGTTCATATTTACTGTGTGTGTGTGTGTGTGTGTGTGTGTGTGCGCGCACGTATGTCTAAATGGGTATGCACTTTGTTGTAAGTCAATGTAATGCAATGTAATGTAATGTAAATATGTGTGTGTGTGTGTGTGTGTGTGTGTGTGTGTGTAAGCATGGAAACTACAGTAGATCACCCAGGCCCGACTGGAGGGGAAGATGGCGATCGTGGGGCAGGGGGGTGTATGTGAATATGTACATGTATTGAGCTGTGTGTAAAGGTTTGTCTCTGCTTAACCCATGGACTAAGGCGCCCAATAGGAAACCCATGGAAATCCTAGGAATCATAATGCATTTCATCGGTCATGTCTTGAAAAACAGTCATATGATCAAATACAACGCAGGCGTTGCATCCTTCTGTTAAGAGAGATATTACGCGCAAGTTGCATAATGTGCAGGTCGCATCCGCCCATAAGGGATTAAAAATGTTTGTACAATACATGAATCTGTGTGCAAATGTGTGTTTATGTACATCACAGAATGTGATTGCCTGTGAGTATGTACATGCTTGTATGTATGTGCATGTATGTGTACATGAGCTCCACAATCACAGTCACACCAGAAGGCAGAACCAGACTACTGCAGTAACAGTAACTGTGATAACACTGAGGTCTGGGGTGACATTAGCTCAGGAGGTAAGAGTAAGAGTCTAGTAGTTGGAGGGTTACCGGTTCAATCCCATCCTGGGTGTGTCGATGAGTCCCTGAGCAAGACGCGTAACCCCCAAATGCTCCTGACAAGCTGGTTGGTGCATGGCAGCCAATCGCCATTGGCGTCTGAGTGTGTGTATGAATGGGTGAATGAGAAGCATTAATTGTACAGGCGCTATAAATACACCGCTCAAAAAAATTAAGGGAACACTTCATCATCATAGTGTAACACCAAGTCAGTTAAACTTCAGGGATATCAATCTGTTCATTTAGGAAGCACAATTGATTGTGCAATTTCACCTGCTTTGGTACAAATGAAAGTGACAGCAGGTGCAATGGTGATGCAAAAGCAAGACAACCCCCAAAAAAGTAATGTAATGCTTTGGCATGTGGCGGCCACAGACAATTGCTCTCTCCTCATCCTTCCTGACTGATTCTTCTCTAGTTTTGTGTTCTGCTAGTGTCCTTGTCATTACAAGAAGCAGTACCTGCAGCCCAATCAGGTTGCACAGGTAGTCCAGCTCCTCCGGGATGGCACATCCATACATGTGGTCAGAAGAAGTTTGCTGTGTCTCCCAGCACAGTCTCAAGAGCATGGAGGAGATACCAGGAGAACGGGTGTTACACAAGGAGAGCTGGACAGGGCCGTAGAAGGGCATCAACCCGGCAGCAGGACCTGTATCTGCTCCTTTGTGTGAGAAGGAACAGGAGGAGCACTGCTAGGGCCCTACAAAATGACCTCCAGCAGGCTACTGGTGTGCATGTTTCTGACCAAACTGGCAGAAACAGATTCCATGAGGGTGACATGAGGGCCCGATGTCCTCTAGTGGGACCTGTGCTCACAGGCCAGCACCGTGCAGCTCGATTGGCATCAAAATTGGCAGGTCCGCCATTGGCGCCCTGTTCTCTTCACAAATGAATGAGAAGCATTCACACTGAGCACGTGACAGGCGTGAAAGAGTCTGGAGACGC
The DNA here is from genome assembly GCF_963514075.1 of Conger conger. Taxonomy (NCBI): domain Eukaryota; kingdom Metazoa; phylum Chordata; class Actinopteri; order Anguilliformes; family Congridae; genus Conger; species Conger conger. The sequence goes on from NC_083764.1 coordinate 27,572,270, forward strand.
CGCGGTGAACGTTATGCTGCCTGTAACATCATCCAGCATGACCGGTTTGGTGGTGGGTCAGTGATGGTCTGGGGAGGCATATCCTTGGAGGGTCGTACAGACCTCTATGTTATAGCCAACGGTACCCTGACTACTGTTAGGTACCAGGATGAAATCCTCAGACCGATTGTCAGACTTTACGCAGGTGCAGTGGGCCCTGGGTTCCTCCTGGTGCTGTCACGTTTCATGTTTGTCATGTCATGATTTATGTTTAGTTATTGTCTTGGTTATGTTATTGTCATGTCAGGTTTTTATGTTTCATGTCATGTTATGTTTGATGTTTAGTTGCTGTTATGATTTAATTGTTAGTCTTGCCATGTCATGTAATTTAGTTTATTGTCATATTTCGCAAACTTGTTATGTCACAATTTATGTTTCATGTTAAGTTGTACTGGTCATTGATTAGCATACACTTTTTCATGTCTTTCTGAAAATCTTGCATTCCTGCTTTCTCTCTCTCCCTTTCTGTCACTCACACCCTAATTGTTTCAATTCCCCTTGTCTACTTACTAATCTACTAATGCTAGATCAGGATTGGGTAATACTAACATTCTAATCATGTGTTCATGTTACCTTACATTTCTTGTGCATGTCATTTACTAATTTACTAATGCTCGGGCAGGATAGGTTTATTACTAACGATTACTAATTTCCTCGTTAACTTGTCAATCCTCCACACCTGATTTCCATTCTCTTACTGCTCTCAAGCTAATTGTCTATACCTGTCTTCACCTGCATATAAAGCTCAGTTTCATGTCTTGTCTTTGTGAAATTGTTTGCCTCCTGTTGGTCAGTGCAGCGTTTGAGCGGTTTTGGCAAGCCATTGGCTACCTGTTATGACCCAAGCCTGTTTATTGACCAAAGATTATAGACTTCTGTTTTGTTGACCATTGCCTGCCTGTACCACGACTTTGCCTGCTGTTTTTGTACTTTTGCCCTGCGGAGCAGACTTCGGTCTTGACTCTTGCACCGTCATCGACCCTGAGCCTGCCTGCCGCCCGCCTGTACTTCTGCCCCGCTGACAGCTTTCCTGGCTACCGGACTTCTTGCATGGTGTACCGATTACGAGACTGCCTTCTCCCTCGGTACTGCGCTTTGGTTTTTTGGCTGGATTCTTTTGTGTATGAACATGTTTTTTGACCACGCTCTCTGGATATTCCCCAAATATAGCCCTGACGGGACTTTATTACACCACTGTTTCTGAGTTGTGCATTTTGAGTCCAACCCCCCACACATCCGTCTCAGGTACAGGACAATGCCCGGCCTCATGTGGCCAGAGTGTGTTGGCAGTTCCTGGATGAGGAAGGCATTGATGCCATTGACTGGCCCTCACATTCCCCTAAATTCACCGAAATTGAGCACCTATGGGACGTTATGTATCAGTGCATCCGACGCCGCCAAAAACCGCTACAGACTGTCCAGGAGCTCACTGATGCCCTGATACAAGTCTGGGAGGAGATCCGCCAGGACACCACCCAGCGACTTTTAATCCAGCCCTCAATGGGTTAATGATTTTGGATTCCTTTGACTGTTGTTACTTCATTTTGTTCTCAACAAATTATAAAATATACATCAGTAAAGATTTTCAACTTGAATAAATTCATTCATCAAGATCTGATGTGTCCCTTAAGTGTTCCTTAAATTTTTTTGAGCAGTGTATAAATGCCAACTATTTACCGTTCAGGTCTGTATCACAGAATCCTTTCTGAAGACCAGGCAGTGAATGTCACAGGCCTCTCTGATGTACTAGAAGTGGGGCCACCCTGCTGTTAAATCCAGCTATGCAAGCTTGACCAGCTTGAAAATTGAGCTGGTCAAGCTGGATATCAGCTGGTCAACCATGTGCTGCATGTGCATCATGGCAAGTCCAGCCCTCTGTGAAACTAACACGGCAAACAGCAGGATGGAAGCTACTCCCAGAAACTGATAATTCAGTAGTAAATTATTGTGAGTGTGAGAATGCTTGTGTTTTCATGGGAGCTGGCTGTCAATCAGCATTATTGCACATCATGGCACAGTTTTTGGGAGAAGAATAATTAGAGTGTGTCATAAGCAAACGTCAGGCGTTAAATTGAAAGCAAGTGAAACACATCCACTTTGTCCCCTTCTCCTCCGCCACCATGCATTAGAACCCATTTTGAATGAAGAGGCAGGTTTGATGAAGATTAATGGGAGTCAATTAGTTTTCCACTGCAGAGCAGGTGATTTGATATTACGGTACAACCAATGAAAAAAAAAACCCAAAACCGTCTTGAATATGAATCCCATGGCTCATTATCAGGATACATTATGCTGCTCAGACTAAAGTGGGTGTATATGAACAATGACACACTGAGAGCGTTTGTTTTTTATTTGGAGGGATTAAGCTCAAAGGCTCACCCGTCACTGAACACCAGACCTGGATAAAATACATAATATATTTTCAAAAATACAAACAAACTTTAAGTTGACAAACTCTGAAAAGTGTCCTGCAGAATTTTCAACAAAACATGTCCCTCAACAAATTAGCCAACTGTATGAAAGTATATTGTTTTTGAGAATACTGATAACAAAATGTTTCTTAGAAAATTCAGTTTTTTCAGCAATTTACTGGTATCTAAAGGATTCAAGTATTTCAAATGTGTCTGACCCAGGTGTGCCACACCACACATTAGCTGAGGTAGAGTAGGAGGAATTATCGAGGCAATTATAATGGGGGGGGGGGTGATTAGGCGGCCAAGTTGAGAGACCTTTTACTCATTGCGATAGGTTCCAAAGGATCTTTAATGACTACGGAGAGCCAAGACTTTCACTTTAATGTCTCCTTGGAAAGAAGGTATCCTTTTAAGCCCCCCTTCATTTCACCCGCAGGGTCAACATCCTTGCTGGTTTTAAGTAGGCAGCCACGCACCCCACAGTTCTGAGCAGATAAAAACCCTGTGACTGGCACTGGCGAACAATGGGTTTCGCAAAAGTTAATTGCCAAAAAAAATAAGAAGAGAAAAATCAATCAAACGCTGGCGAACGTGGACCTACCGCCAAGGCTGACAAAGTGTCTCTCCCTGCAGGACGTTAATTCAACCCAGCGACCGGAGTGCGTTTCTCCCAGTGTAATCCATTGATCCGTGTCGGCACCTTAAGTGGCCAGCTGCCGTTGAATTTAAGCCCTTGCCACATACTGTTTAAAGCAAGCATCTGCCGTCAAAATGACACGTCAAAGTGTTAGAACGATTCTTTGAAAATGCAGCTGAAGCAAAATGGCACCACTGGACTGTGCTCTTCTTTCATTCATTCAAATGCTACTCTTGTATATGAGTGTTGCTAGTTTTGAAAACATTGGACAAAGATGACACTTCCAAGTGATTTTTAAGCTCTTCAATACAAAGCAAAGCAAGGCAAGGAGAAGTTTTAGGAAGAGTAAACATTGTTTCTCTAACAAGTGTGCTGTGGGTAGTATCGGCATTTCAGAAAAAAGAGATATGATCAATATATTTTTTTAAATGTTCTACCTGCCCTTTCTTCTGCACACGTGGATAGGGATAGTACATCAAAGAGCAGCAGAGGGAGACAATGAGAATCTCCCAGCTCATCTTGCCAACATAGACCTGCACTAAATAAAACACAAGGAGCTCTGTGGTTTCCTGAGTGGTGTACAAATAGACAAAAAGAGGAGAAGCTGTTGAAATGTTCATTTCATATCACATGTATTAGCGCCCTTGTTTCTAAGATCTTACTTTTTCTCTTCCCATCTATTCAGTCTATTGAGCAGAAGTGGACATTTTCACACTCTTTAGACACTCTTTATTCACTGGCGTCTGGATCAAATGGCTGGGTACCCAAGCACCAGAGAGCAAACCTGGGTCAAATAACTACGTTATTGTTTCGGATTCAAATACTTTTCTACGCTTTACTAAACTTGTCTGCCATATTAGAACCAATATTAATATATTAACTTTATTATGGTTAATTAACACATTATGGTCCTCTTGGTTGGCTCAGATGCACCAGGCAAGGCACGGTGGTGTAGTGGGTAGCACTGTTTCTTCGCAACAATAAGGTCCTGGGTTTGAGCCTCGCCTGGGTCTTTCTGTGTGGATTTTGACCCCAGGAGGGATTTTATTTTCAGGCACAAGGGCATCTTCTAACTCTGTCAATTGGGTGGCCAGCGTTCAGAGATTTCTGAAATAGACACCAAACTTTCACCTACTGTGCTTGGTTTGCACAGCAAAAGCGGAGGGGCTTTTCGTATTTCAGAACGCTATACTTGCGCAGCTGGTGATAAATCCTGGCTCCAGTGCTTCGACCACTGGCTCGCAGACAACTAGAAGACGGGGAGACTTTAAATTGGCTGCTCTCCGCCTGGCGCTTCGTACCCTCCAGACAAATACATAACCTTTTTGGATTCAAGTACTTTTCTGTGCTGGATTGATCTTGCCTGGTGCAATTGAGTCAACCAAGAGGACCAGAAGGCGGGTTTTTCACTTTTCGAGAGTATTTCATAGGTTCCAATACACCAGACAAGCTCAGTAAAGCATAGAAAAGCATTTGAATCCAAAACAAGGACATACAAAACAAGGTGAGGTCCCTTTGGCTCATCCCTGGACTGGCTCAGGCACCCGCTCGCTCGGTCTGGCGTCGGCGTTCCTCGCCCTCGTTTCTCCGTCCCCGCCTGGCTTTCGCGGGGGGAACACGGCATCCATTACGCGCTGCCTGCATGCAGCGTGCCTCCTAATGAAGGAGCCATTCATCTTTTAAATTGCTCCTGCGGTTCCATTCTTCACCGATCCACTTAGGGGGGGGGGGCAGATTCACCTTGCCAACTCCACACCTGGCAGAGGGGAGCCCTCCATCTCGCCTCCCCTCCGGTTTTTACGGTTCGTCTGCGACATACCTCCCTACACCCAGCTGCTGTTCCCTCTCTTTCTCCTGTTTTTCCTCTCACTGCAAGAAACACAGCTCAAGCTAGGTTTTTAAATAGCTGATTGCTGATTGACCAGTTCAGACAAGCTCCACGCTCACGTTTTAGTCAGTCAAACTGGCTCACCAAGCCGGCCATAATAAAAAAATATTTGGGCAGCCAGTAGAGCGCCCAGCCCCACCCCCAGCTATGCGAAAACAGCGCAGGCGCTGACGGATCGGGGGGGTGGAAACCACGCTTTTATGATTAAATCTGCAAGGGGTGACCAACTCGAAGGCAAGAGCCAGGGGAGTACGCGTTTCGATGAGCAGGAGAGATTACCACAATCAGGAAAACATTCAAGCTATGGGAAACAGCAGCAGCAGCCGCAAAACAAAAAATAGAAAGTGTTCCAAGAAACCATCGCGGTAAAAAGCTACCGACTCCAGGAACTGCGTCCAAAGAAAACCACTGAACATCATCCAGAGTGCTCTTCTAAAACAGTCTGTGGGTGAAAAACAGTAGCAACAGACCTGGGTCAAATATGCAATTATTTTATATTCAAATACTTTTCTGCACTCGATTGATTGTGCTGGGAGCAATTGAGCCAACCCATATGGAAAAGTCCTACAAAAAACTAGCAATACAAATCATATAATTAACACATATGGCAGCAAACACACATACGAAATGTATGTTAGAATATAGGAAGGTCTCACAAATATGTCATGGCAAATCTCAGGGAGCATTTTTTTAGGTATTTTGTCGACCAATTTTTTTTTTTTTAAGATATTTTTTAGGCCTTTTTCAGCTTTATTGGACAGTATATAGTATAGAGAGACAGGAAGAATGGGAACGAGAGAGAGGGGAAGACATGCGACAAATGTCGGACGGTCGGATTCGAACCGATAGTATAGACCTATTTTTGACTTTTGTTGTATTAAATGTATCAATTGTACAATACACATTACCGTTAAAATATACTTTAAATATGAGGAAACCTACAAATCCCCTATATTTGTAGTTTTCCTCATATTAGAATCCCCATATTAGAAAGCATACATATATTCATGTATGCTTTCTAATATGAAAGTGGACATAAACAGGACATGAGTAACATAAGTCATGATTTGAATAGCAAGAATCTTACTAGATTTCTGTAGGTTTTTTCCATATGGTTCCAATGCACCAGACAAGCTCAGTAAAGTGTAGAAAGGTATTTGAATCCAAAACTATTATGTATTTGACCCAGGTCTGAGTAGAAAAGGATGACTGTGAGGAACAGGAGCAGAGAGATGTCACTTGAGATGGCAGGCGTCAAATGGTTGGAATGGTCACAGATAGCCATGTGGATGGTGTCTAGAAAAAAATATAATAGAGATAAAGTACCCAGCAGACCTTGCACTGACACCCTGAAAATGAGCCATTGACCACTGTGTGTTTATTGGACTAATTTTACAGCCACTCTGTGCTCTGATTGGATTTGGGGGAGGCGGGCAGGTTTTCATAGTCAACTCTGATTGGTTGAACTACTGAATGTCTTAATTCAGTGTTACCTAGGGCTGCAGGTTATGAGGAAAATATGCGATATGCGATGATATTGTTGAATATTGCAATGATAAAATGACTCACGATAAACCAAAATTTAAGTGTGCACAGTCCTAACGTCTTTCTGTTTCAGGTACGCTGCTAACATACTAGACCCCAGACAATGAATACCCTGTGCCCACTGAATAAAAAGCAATTAAGTCCATTATGTCCTATATGCTTTTATTGAGCAAAAAAATTAATTTAAATAAATACTATTCACTGCAGTTCCAGTAGTCTTTTGCCATGTGTTTATCTTGCATATGTTCATATGTTCATAGTTTTTTTTTTTTTGCTCCAGACCTCTTAATTAATTAGGACTGATTGAGCGGTTGATTGATTTTGCATACGTGATTGCCATTTCCCGAGAACTGTCTGCTTCAAGTCTGATCTGCGGTTTCAATGAGATGCAGAGCAACTGGAACTCTGACCCAATTTTATCTGTCTCCTCTAAAATGGCAGCAAGCCGCTTGCAAGGAGACCATGAAACGGATAGCTCTGGAGGTGAATTTTGTGTCTCTATTTGTGTATTTAAAGTAAAAAGAACTGAGAGGAATGGTTGGGGCCACAAAACATCTGACACCACTGGTGCTGCAGTGAGAGAGAGAGAGAGAGAGAGAGAGAGAGAGAGAGAGAGAGAGAGAGAGAGAGAGAGAGAGAGAGAGAGAGAGAGAGAGAGAGAGAGAGAGAGAGAGAGAGAGAGAGAGAGAGAGAGAGAGAGAGAGAGAGAGAGAGAGAGAGAGAGAGAGAGAGAGAGAGAGAGAGTCGCATTCGCAATGTGGGCCTGCAACAGTCACTTTTTACCTATGTGTGGCAGTGGTAATTAAACCCAGCTGCTGTGGATGCACTGTGGCTATTGCTGCCAGCGCTATACTCTAATCTCTAAGATTTCTCTATGAAGGTGAGAGCGGAAAAAGAGAAAGAGAGAGCTACAGTACTTCTGCACATTTGCATTAAGCATGTTTTCTCCCCCCTATCCCCTCTCCCCTTCCTATCCCTCATTTTTTTCCCAGCGTTTAACTGGGCCTCATCTGGCTTCGCCTGTGGGATGCATAACATTATTTCGTAATGATGGCGTCTGTCGCAGAAGCCTCCCGCGGACTAGTCTCTTAAAACTCGCTCATTGCTCGATCTACTTCATTAAAATGTGCAAGTGTTACCTCTCTGCCATAGATTTTGCATGTGTTGGGCTGGTAGCCGGTGGAGAGAGCTGGCACAAAAACATGGACACGGACCTATGTGGAAATGGAACGGCATACTGTATGAGTGGAGAGGGCCTACGCATGTCTAATTATTATCTTCGTTGACAGTAGAGCCGTATGTGTGTGTGTGTGTGTTGGAGGGGGAGGGGCAGAAGTAATGGAAAGGAGTGCAACGGATACTGTAGAATTATCTGTAGCATTTTGTGTAGCATTGTATCTTACTGCCATGAAGGCCTCGCACTCACTCTCACACACACACACGCTCAAAGCATGAATGCACACACATATGCAATCTTGAGTGCAGGCTCATATACAGGTGCACAAACAGGCATGAATAAACACACACACATGCTTGCATGCACACGCCTGAACTGCGCTCAACCCAAAAACGGAGACGACAATTGACAAGACCGCTGTTCCGAAAAGTAATTACAGGGAAAGTGCATTAGGCGTGGGGCACATACCATCTTGAACGTGTGCCACATACAGAGAGAATATTAATTTCCCTGTACATGATTAAACCTTTTCGCCCTTAGATAATTTATCTCCCATTTCTTCTGCTCTCAAACATGCCATATAGGATGATAAATGCACATCCAGGCACAGATTAGATTCTGTTGGCTGTTGTTTCCATTATCGGTATTCTAGTTTAATCAGAGCTGGGGCCCTACCTTATCTTTTACATCGCGGGCAACAGAGGGATAAGCCTGATTGCAATTAAACGGACATGTGCTACTCTCGCTGATAGCGGGAATGTTTCCCCGGAATAGAGCCGGAATAGGGAATGCCGCTCCGTCACGGTGACTCTTCCAAGTCCTGGTATCTCTGACACGATCTTCAAAAGCGTGTCGGAAAAGCGCAGAGCCGAAGAAACCGGGAGCCGCAGATAGTGAGTTGGTTTCACATTCTTCTTCTTCACACTTGTGTGTATGCGGTTCATTTTAAAGATACTATGTTATTTATGTGTTATTTGATTGGAATTTGTTGCTCGCGTCGCATAAACCTTCATGAAGCGAGGAGAGGGTCACGCGAGTGTCATGCTGATACGTTTGCCAGCCTTGATCGGGATCGCCTCTGTGTTAAATCCTGTTTGCATTGCAGATGACAGCAGGCGTGGATACATGCCGCGCTTTCTTCAATAGATACTTTGATGCAGTAAGCTTTCGGGATTAAAGCATATTATTATCTCCCTTTAGGTCTGCTCGCTTCATGCCGCGAACAAAACTCCTGGCGGAGTCGACTGGGCTCAGTCCGCCCCCTCCCCGTTGCCCAACATGCAGCGGAACGTGCGAGAGGAAGCCAAAGGGACACGCAGTTTGCGGTAACGTGCAGTAATGTGACAGCGAACGACAGGATAAGCGACGCTGAGAGAATTGGCCAAACGAGAGCCCTGACATCCAGCTCGGTGAAGCTCATAAGCGTGAGGTGGTGTGCCGTGCAGCCAGACAGTCAGTGCAGCTCAGGAGCAAAAAAATTCATAAAAAAGACTGGGATATGCGCTATGAGAATATGTTTGTGTTCTCATGTTAAGCAACTCTCTTTTGAGAGTGTGTTTCTGATGGGTAATAATGGGAAAAGGTTGGAATAAAATGGATATGAGCCAATATTTCTATCTAAAAACTTCGTGTTTTTATACAATATATAAAATGTACAATCATTTGCACGTTGAATCACATAAGCCATACAATTAGCATGACCTGGCATGTACTTAACAATGAATTGTGGGAGGAGGACAGGGGAGTTGGGTAATGTGAGAGTAGCAGAAAATAGGGGGATGACTAGGTTGAATGCGGCGGTTGCGTAACCACACGAAAGACAGGCGTGTCCTTTGCGTGTTCACTCGGTTCAAAAAAATGTGACGATCAGCGCTAATGTGACAATAATAATGTGACAATTAGAGCAGTGGGACTGCCGTCTTTCCAGTTTACTTTCCAGCTCCCGGTCGTCTCCGCCCTCGAATCTCGCCGCCTGCCATCATTGTCTTGACAGTGGTGCCATAAATCATCGAAAACAACTACGGATTAAATCTCCGGCCCCCTCCCGCTTTAGCACATTAACCGTTTCTATTTCTATTTCTATTCACAGATCCTGAAATTCCGTGGGCTGTAATGGAATATGCTGGAAATTAAAAGGACATGTTATGTGAAATAAGGAATGAGGAGATTCTGGTTTCAGTTGAAACTTTGATTAACACATGAATACAATTTGTATTTCTTACTTTCCCATTCAGACTCATGAGATAAGGTTCCATATTTTACACCTTTCCAGTTATTTTAGGTCCTGCTATCAATAAGATGTTTGTGTACTTTTAAGTACCAAAAACAATCTCTGTCTGGTTTTACATATCCATTCTCCAGCACTTCTCATGAGCTTTACCAAGAACAGGCTGCTTTAGTGACTGAGTCTTTAAGGCTCATTAATACCAATTAACCGTGGTTCTTGGCTGGCTAGATCCACAACAAAACAAGCGCTAGGATTTCTTCCACCGACCAGGTGGGCCGTGCTGAAGGCGGAGATATGCAAATGAGCATATAGTTGTGACATCATAAAATTATGGAAGTCTCATTTAAATGCTATTTCTTAGTAGGAATTGTGTGGATTTATTTGGAGACAGCACAATCACGGTGTTTTTATAGCGACTACAACTCCTACATCGTAACACAATCTGTACATTTTCTTTCAAAATCAAATGCATGCACTTATGGACAAGGCCCTAATATAACAACCATGGGTCACACATTTCCAAAGGAGGTAGGTGTATACCTGGTCTTATGGCCTACAAATGCATTATTTGATCAGGACAGTGTAACATACCTACCTATGTAACCTGTCTGCTTACCCCTTCCTTGAGACCCTTGAAATTACGTCATGCAAATGAAACAATCCCATTACCTCAATAACTATCAGAATTTAATTTAGTAGTTGCGAAATGAATGTAATTTGCACTTGAAAGAATGGTGGTTCTCAACATAGTGAACATGGCTGCATTGCCAGCCTACTTTGAGCTTACCTGAATGATCCTCTGCTGGGGTATTACATTTCAGCCCCTACTTTGGGCGTGTTCCAGACCTGGGTGAAATACATAACTGATTGGGATTCAAATGCTTTTCTACACTTTACTGAGCTTGTCTGGTATATGAAACCAATTAAATACACTCCAAAAAGGGCAAACCCCACCTTCTGGTCCACGTGGTTGGCTAACTTGCACCAGGCAAGAACAATCGAGCACAGAAAAGTATTTGCTTTGGAATTTGACCCAGGTCTGATTTGAACCCTTATTTTGAGTGTGTTCCAGACCAATGGCTGGCTCTCTTGGAACCGACTGCATAAATGGTCAACTTGGCAGAGAAGAGATGAACAACATACAACTGACAATTTGCCAGATTTGTGCAGGAGCCATAATGGAGAACCAGTGAAAGAAAAGGGTCATGTTAATTTCCTCACATATTATTCTTATTGCAAATTCTTTCTTAAAAGGCAGACGTGGGAGCCAGACGGGGAACCAGATGCCCCGTCAATGGACTGGATCCCCACCGCAGCTTTTCCACCACTCCCGGAAAACAGGCACAGGGGGGCGGCAAGAACCTCAGTGGCGCACAGAGGGTAGGGCAATGAGCCGCGGCCCACCGACGCAGCAGCCGGTGAAAACCCTTCTGTTTCTCAGTGTCGAGGGTTTACCGGGCCGTGACCAGACAGTGGGGGACAGACTGGGCCATGAAAGGAAATACCCTTGCATACGGGCTCACACTGTTGCCGGAGGAGGTAAAAGGCTTCCAACAACACACGTGCAGAAAGAATGTGACAGTGGATGTACAATTTTTGTTATTGAAGAATCAACTTTCCCAAATGTACCCTGAAAGCACAGTAATGTTCTCTTTCTCTTTGGGTACAAATGAGAAGTCATGGTCATTGTAAGACAGGAGTGGTGGAGACAGAGATGCACTTCCTTGAGACCATGATAAATATTGTGAATTCCTTCCCTGAGAAACACTGAAAAGCTGAAAATTATTCTGGGAGAAGATAAAAGGTACAATGTATTACATCATCAACTTCTATATATACAGTGGGCTCCAGAATTATTGGCACACTAACTGCGAAGTAAACTAAAAAATAATACAGTTATTGACATAAGCAATATGTGTGCATTTACTTTAGTATGCTATATTAATGAAACGGAATGGAATTCAATGGAATCAACCAAAGTCACATTTTTCAAATAAAAAACAGGTCCCACAATTATTACCTCTGGCAAAGATGACAGCCAAGAGTATACATACTCTTCCTTGTATTCCATTTTGCTGCCAAACATGTTGATGGTGTGTATGGCCAAAATGTTTTATTTTTGTTTCATCTGACCATAGCAGTCTCTTCTACTCATAATTCCTATGAGGTTTGGCAAATTTAAGATGCTAGGTTTTCTTTATTGTGCTCAGTCTTCGTGCCATGACTGTTTGTATGGAGGTGCCATTTTATGACTTGGTGAACCAAGACACTCTGCAATTCTTAAACTGCGATTCATCATATTCATCAAGGGTGCCCATAATTCTGGAGCCCACTGAAAGCTCTCTATTACTTTACTAGTAGCTATCATAGGCCATGTTCAGATGCTAAATTCTGTAAACCCTCCCCACACACATACTTTTCTCAAAGGACTCATAAATGGTTCCCCCATTCAATGTATTTTTTTCTAATGAAATCCATCAAATTGCTAAAGGCATAATGAAATATCTGAAAACCTGAGAGCAATCTAAATGGTGATAAGTAACTCCCCAACCTTAACAGCATCTAACTTAATTCCTTTCTAAAATTATCTTGCCGAAAAATCTCTTCAGGGAAAATATGTGTTCACCCTATTTTCCAAAAAAAGAACCCTGAATGTGTTTAAAAAATTTTTTTAAAGATGCCCAAAGCAAAAATGACAGCGAAGATATGAAACGTGTTAGTTATACAAAGGGCTTAATATAGCTTGTCTAAGTGCTCCTGCTCAAGAGATGACAGTGGTTAATCTGATGCTGGGCACTCAAAAGGGGCATTAAACATTCAAATTCCTTTTGTGCTCAAGGAGCGAGTGTAAAATTGACCATTTTCTTTTCAATAATTCATGCAGATGTGAGTCACGGAGAACAAAATACCCTACTGTATGTGCAGGTTTTAATTTTGTTTGCCAGAGGAATGTGAGAATTTTTGATGTTTGTTTCGTTTTCCTTACTGAAGAGAAGATCTGTGGTGTCTGAGGACAGTGAAGTAAAGCAGAAGGAGAATGGAATGGTGGGTAATTACTCACACTAGCAGGGCGTTTTGTTTCTAGCAGGGCCATGCACAGTGGAGATCCACTAATTACAAAAGGCTCATTATCAACCCCTAGCACCCAGGTGAATAGCTGGTAAATCAAGACCTGTGTATGAATCAGTAACTCTTAAAACCGTGGACACAGGTGCTGGTTGGGGTTTGTTGGCTGTTAGATTCGGTGACAAATCAGAGTAAAAACATGTTGCTGGATCTGACTGTGAACACTCTAACAAGTAAACATTGCTGAGGCCAAAAACAAGGGAGTGTCCTTGTTGAAAGGGTCAATATAACAATAACAGCATTTGGATGCCAATGGTCATGGGAAAGGTTGTGCAATCATAGGCTGTAATGGAGAAACCATAATGGCCCTATTATGAGTAAAAACAAAGCTCGAACCCAGACAGTGAAAGAAACTTAGTAACATGTTCCAAGGAACAAACTTAAACTCTAAATAGCCTCTGCCTCTGCCCACCTAAGCAAATGCTATAATAACATTCCATCACAATGGCATCTTGATATTCCTCCCTTATTTCTCAACCCTGAGACCCCTCCTGCATTGGTGAAACCGTGAAATAAATACATACAACATACCACTCTTGTGCCCTGGGACTGCAGATATTGATGGTCCTCAGCCAGTCTTTACAGAGACAGTATTCTGTGAGTCATAATGCAAAGTGACAGGTGTACTTCCAGGTCATAGGTGACCGGATGATATAATGACCTCTGACAGTACAAGTCAGACCCAAACACCCAACATGCCTATGTGATGTGACGGAGAGGGAAAACAAAAGCCTACTGACTGGCTCTTGTCTTCTGCTATTTTTTATATGTCTCTTCATAAAGAAAGGCTCTCTTAATCACTTCTCTGTTAGCTACACATCAGACGTGCATTCAAGACAGCGAACATTTGGAGACATTTGCAAACTATGCAACAGACAGTTAATGTTGGACAATGTTAAATGTACATTCCACAGTTTGCTACCAATGCCTTTTTAATACAAATGGATGCAACTTAGGTCTAACAATGCCAGCTAGCTGAGTCATTGCATACCTGTGCTTTATTTTTAAAGGTAAAAACTAATATTACATTCATCAAAGAGTATTATAACAGCCAAATAATTGTCAACTTTTGTTCTCTCTGCATTTTCCCATCAGCAGCCATGTTTGTTCACTGCGCACTACCTTTTCAAACTGTTAGCTCGTGGTGAACACAAAAAAGTTTGAATATCCTGGCCAATGTTAGCTAGCATTAAGTAACTTTCGCCATCTTGAATGCACGTCTGATACCACCTGCCCTCACTGCACATTGTTTGTATATTGGATTGTAATATGAGCGGTCAAACAAGTTTGACTCCATGTAAGCCATTCCAACACGTATCCTCAGTTGTTCGACCACTGTTCTTCAGTCTCCAGGATGGTCCATAGACTGTCCAAATACAGTGCCAGGAAAACTTATTTCCTCACTGAAGATAGAGGCATCAGCAGATGTATGTACACTTCTTACATCCTGGGTTTATCAGTGACAGCCAGGAAAGACTGGGTGACAACCATGAAAGTGTGGTGACGACTGGACAGTGAGTCAGTGACAGCTTGGAGAGATGACATCTGGGGCAGAACAGGCTGGCAACCCAATCTGTGTCCTCTGAGAGACAAATAAAAGCTACGATGAATCTAATGGAAAGATACCAGCAGGGGTGCCCGAGAGGGGGGGAGGATGAGCACCCCAGTCGGACACAATAGCATCAGACCCAGGCAACGAACAAACGACTATGAGCAAGCAGTGCGCATGTGGAAAAATCAGCAAAAAGGATCGCACTTTGAAGATCCACCAAGTGAGGATGTAGTGTCTGGCGGGAGCAGCACAGTGCACAGGTGTCCAACCTGGTGACATGCAATAGGTGCCAGGCCAGAAGTCACCCATATAGTGCCCAGAACCTCCAAGTGTTGCAAAGCAATCCCTCTAACATCAAGTCCAATAGGAGGTGGATTGCCTGCAGCTAACACGACTTCACTGTAGAAGCAGTTTGATGAAGATGTCAAGCGAATTCTGAAGGCAACGATGAAGGCAGAGGCCGATAGGAAGCTAGAAGCCATGAAAACAACTATTGTCAGCATCACAGCTGAACGGTTCGGAGAAGAGGAGATGGAAGGCTCCAGAACTGGAAGGATGTAGGAAGATATAGACCAAGACATAGACCAACATCTGAAGAAGACATACAGCAAATCCTGAAAGAGAGCAGGAGTTGGGAGAGGGCAACATCCCAAGGGAAGTCAGAGGTTGTCTGAAATGCAAGGGCATGCTCTGCTCCAGGACCAAGCAGCACCTTGTACAAAGTGTACAAGAACTGTCCCAAACTGCAGCATCTATGGCTGAAGGGGTGAGGATCCAGAAGGAGGAAAACTCCACCAGCAATGGCTGAAGAGCTGGCACAAGATGGACCTCACAGTCAACACAGAATTAGTCCCAGACTGCCAGTGGATTATGCAGGGGCTAAAAAAGCTGGTGGAGTTGGCCTGGATGTGTTTCAAACCAGCCAAATCAAGATCTGTAGTAAGGTACAGATTTTTCCCTTCAATCAGTAGCCAAAACATTAGACTTCCTGCTGAAAAAAACAGAACTGGGAGATGAGTCCAGACCAGATCCCAGTTTAACATGGTTTAGCTGGTTCACCAGTTCAGACCAGATCCCAGCTCAACATGGTTTAGCTGGTTCACCTGTTCAGACCAGCTCCCAGCTCAACATGGTTTAGCTGGTTCACCAGTTCAGACCAGATCCCAGCTCAACATAGTTTAGCTGGTTCACCAGTTCAGACCAGCTCCCAGCTAGACCGGCTTATGACCAGCTTGTTGATCAGCTCAATTTTCAAGCTGATCGAGCTGGCATAGGTGGATTTTACAGCAGGGCTCTCTTTAGCTAATATATACAAATGAAATGAAACCTTTAATTCCTAAAACATGGCAAAAGATCTGCAGAGCCAGCATTCACTTTACTTCTCTAGCATTTAACTTATCCAAAGCGCCCATCAGGTGTTGAGTTAGAAATCCCTGGTCTACAGTGTTCTTTTGTAAAATGAAGATGGATAGAGCCATATTTCTTTCATAAACAGAGAATTGTTTCTATCGTGGTTTAGAAGTTTTGTTCATGGTGAGATTGCTTTTCTTCCACTAAGAGCTGGCTGCAAAGGTGGTGAATTAAGTTTTGCTCACCTCCCTGGCCTATGGAGGTAGACAGAAGAGTCCATCACTCTTGGCTTTGTGCATATCTAAATCAGGCAGAATGGAGGTGGAGAAAATGGAGGATCTTTGAAAGTCTTGCCAGCTGTGACAACTGACTCTGTTTTATTTTCCAGTCCTGTTTTACTATAGATCAAAGCTATGTGCTGCTTCTCATTTCAATATGAAACAGACAACAATTTATTCTATTGTCTTTAGTAGCTACAAACACAAATGTAGCCACAAAGATGTGTACACAGACACATGCGCACATACACACACATGCAAATATACGAACACACAAATAAAAAAATATATATATTCAGCATCACCACACGTGCAGTAAATCATATTTCCTATTATTTTCTAACATATATAACTTTTCATGCAGCATCATACGATCAGAAAGCACTGGTTCTCAGTTTGACATCGGCCTTATGTAACAGATTTAGCACCAAAGAAAAGGAACCTGACATTCATGTAAAACTATCCCATTTTTATCTGACATTTGAAGCGCAGGCACTGAACTAACCATTTCCGACAAGACATTTAGTCAGGCACTGTTGTATTCTTTAAATTTTCCCTTAAACTTGTGAGAAGAATCGATGACCCCATGTTAATTCATCTGTCATCTAGCAAGATCCTCTTTATTGTCTCAAAGCCATCTTAATTATTACCGTTCTCAACATCATCATCACACATCACTAGACCTACTATACTGTACCACTATCATAAAAGCCTCAGAGCTCACCAATATCCTAAAATGAAATGTCTTAAATTACCTTAGATTAATCAGTCATTAAATGTTTTTTCTATGTAACATTTTACTACCTCTCTCTCTCTCTCTTGCTTGCTCTCTCTCAGAAGTGTGCGTGCGCACACACACAGACACAGACACACACACACACACACACACACACACAGACATACACACACAGCAAATTGACAAACCTAAATTGACTGAATGGACTGCTCTCATTCTTAACATTCTTATACTCGTATGCTCATAAGTCATAATTCACAAACCTGACAAAAACAGATGGCACGTGTGACTGTGAGATATGAAGAACGTTAACTGGAGTGGTCATATATCTTCAGAGTAGGCTTTTATCAACAGGAAGGCAACATTATTCTTAGCCTTTTCAATCCCAGAAGAACAGAAAGTAATCTAGAAAATAAGCCCATTCAATTTGGACAAATGGACAGACTGGATCCTATCACACCTGCAATTACTACAATGCTCCTCTTTGTACCATATAGGTTTTTATTGTAGCCCACATGTAGCATTCAGCTATTTGCTATTTAGCTGACACTTTTATCCAAAGTGATTTACAGTTAATTAGACGAAGCAGAGGACAGTCCCCCCTGGAGCAATGCAGGGTTAAGAGCCTTGCTCAAGGGCCCAACAGCTGTGCGGATCTTATCGTGGCAACACCGAGACTTGAACCACCAACCTTCCAGGTCATGGACCTTAACCACTAGGCTACCCATTAATTACGACACTCATAAAATATTGAATTACTGCCATAGCTATGAGTGCTTAGGTGCAGAATACAAATTTCAAGTGGTTTTAACCACCTTTGGCAACACTTACACAGAGGTTCCAATGTTAATATACTGGTTAATATTTAATTATTTAATTATTAACTATTAACAAAATTTTATGGCCTATTTATTGTTTTGCAGTACCTGTTCTCATCAGAACTTTAAAACATAATAGACACTACTCACCCCTGTGTTTACTGAGTGAATGCTCCCAAAAACAGTAATCAGCTAAAAGCATTTATTGATGTGCTCTGAAATTAGGTTTAAAGTAATTTGCAAGGAGAGACTGACTTGAGAAAAAGCACTTTCATGATTTGAAATAATAAAGCATTAATTGATGACTGATGTGCAAATATGCAACAGGTTTGTAAAAACATTTTACCAATTGACACACACAGAAAACATATTTATCTTTACATGATTATGGGCCCCTTTATGCTCATGTGCAATATCTGTAAAATAATAAATAAATACAAGACACAAATGGAGTATACAGAAAATAATACATACAGTATGTGTTGGAACTGTCATATGTAAATCCTAAATTAATTGACTCGGTTATTTATACATAAAAGGCACTTCAACTGATTTTTTTTTTTTTTTTGGAGAATTGCATATGTTTAATATGTTATGTGATACGATATGTGAAAGGGGCCATAGTTATATAAGAATAAATATGTTTTCTATATGTTTCATTTAGTAAAACATACAAATGTACTTCCAAGATTTTTGAACCTTTTGCATGAGGGTGACCTTGGTATAAAGTGCTATATCAGCTTATAACCTGTCACCGCTTCTAAACAAACCCAATTTACTTATTGTAGGACAGGCTTGTGCCTTTATTGAAAAAGAATGGTCAAAAAGAGGTCATTTTTTCTGTCAGACTGACATTCTTCTATGGTTCGGTTCTCTTGACCAACCCACTGGCCTGACCCAATGCCACAACATGGATTATTTATCCTGTGTCCCCAGCAGGGGATGCTCACATTCTCCCCAAAACATGGTAAATGGTCTGCATTTATATAGCGCCTGTATGAAAGCACTGTACAATTGATGGTTCTCATTCACCCATGCACTCACACACCAACAGCGATTGGCTGCCATGCAAGGCACCAACCAGCTCATCAGGAGCAATTGGGGGTTTGGCATCTTGCTCAGGGACACTTCGACACACCCAGGGCGGGATTGAACCGGCAGCCCTCTGACTGCCAGACAACTGCTATGACCTTCGGAGCCAAAGTCGCCCCAAACAGGCTTCCTGCTCATGATCCCCCGCCTCACCCACGGATTGAGGTTAACAAGCAACTAAATTTCACCCCCACGTGGGGTGGCAGGGTGGTGGTGGGTGAGTGAGGTTTGTTTGGAAGGAGGAAACGGAACAGCAGAAGCTTAAAACAGAATACATTTGTTTCTACTTATGCAGAAATATATCTGGATGAGGCAAACAAATGAACAGTGAAAACAAATTGCATTCCCTGGCATGTCACCTTCCCCAACCCCCATTTTTGAATCGATAACAAAACATGGAAAATTACCAAATTTTTCTCAGCGCAGGAAAATATAACAGCTCACCAATGTCACATCCAGAACTGTTGCCAGCCTCTCCATTTTGTTTTTGTACCATTGTATTACAGATTGAGTCTGCAGTTGACAATATATTACACAATGGCACTTTGGGGAGAAAGGCTTTATCCTTAATGAAGAGGGGGATATGTAACGCTGATTGAAAATGTGAGCGCCAGCTTAACGTAGCTGCCTCCGCTTCCCCTCGTCTAAACCAAATATGAAGGGAAAAAAGTTATTTCATTACCAAGATCATGTTCGCATCACACCACACGACAAAGAAAGAGAGATAGGAAAAAAAGTCTTGCCCTAGGTTTTATACATCTTATCTGTTAATATATTTATTCATGGATTTATTTATTTATAAACAAGGACAGAACGCAACACAACACCTGGAGGCATCATCAAAAAGTGTAATGATTCTTATTAACCTTGGAAATGAACACCGACAGCAACGTTAGCAATTTGTGCGATTAGCAGTATTAGCGGTTCACCGCAGAAGCAAATCCCAGTGTCATCCAGCGCTAATCTTCTCGGAAGGTGGCTCCGGCAAGCAACAAGGAAGCCTCACAATATTCCCCCGCCGCCTTTTCCGTTTTTGAAAACGGTGTGCCGTACTGCGGAGAGTAACGTGTAGGGATTTATCTCACAGACGCACGACGGAGAGAAGTAAGGTCAAATCTTTGCTCCTCCTGACACAAACGCTGACAGTCCGCTGTGAATGGTAACCCAGGGTGACAGTGCAGTCCTGTTCGATAAATGAGAACTGAGTGAGGGGTTCACAGATTCCCCACATGGGGGAAACACAACACACTGCATAAATGGGAAAGGGCATATTTCATCATTCATAAAGTATTCATTCAGCGATTACATATTGTTAAAACAAAGTCTTGTTTACAGTGGCTCAGGCACTGGCTCCTACTGTAGATGGATATAATATTCAGTATTAGACTCACCCATATGAATTGTTATTTATTATTATTCTGGTTCAAAGCTCACAAAGACTTTAATTTAAAATAAGCTGAGGAAAAGTGACACTTATTATCTTTAAGTGAAATATGTTACACGGTTGGTAACAACTTTACAATGAATAATGTAATAACTCCCTGAATATGCAATAAACTTGTTGAATGGATAATGTAATAACGTTTTATGGATAGCATAATAACTTATAACTTTATCCAGTAGTTATGTTATACAGCGGGTAACAAATGTACATTGAATAATGTACGAACTTCAATGAATATTGTAATATCTAACAAAAATCCCTGTCATTGTGCATTGTCTAATTAATTTTACTGCACACATGAAAATCCTTTGTATTTTTTTCTCATGAAGCACATATAGAGTATACAGTACAAAGGTAATGGATAGTAGTGAATAATTGAGGGACGGAGAGTATTTTGAAGGATAATACTTCCCACTCCATTACATTAACGGCATTTGGCAGGCGCTCTTATCCAGAGCGACATACAGTTGATTAGACTAAGCAGGAGACAATCCTCCCCTGGAGCAACGCAGGGTTAAGGGCCTTGCTCAAGGGTCCAACGGCTGTGCAGATCTACACCGGGGATCGAGCCAACGACCTTGCAGGTCCTAGTCATGGACCTTAACATGGACCACAGTATCTGTTTTTCAGTTCTGACTAATTTGTGAAATCAGGTGGTGTAGCGCACGGTTGAAGCAAATGCCTGCAGACACTGCGGCCTGCTGGACGTGGAGTTGAGTAGCGCTGCTCTAGACTTGGGCCTATCATGCAGACAGACATGTTCAAAATGCCGTACAGGCCTGGTTTCTTGTAATTATGGCTAACATAGCAAGAAGATGAGGCTGCAGTGAATTTGAAAGTGGGCAGATTGTTGGGGCACATTTGATAGGAACTTCAGTGATGAAGACAGCTCAGCTTGCTGATGTTTCATAAGGAACGGTGTATAAGACCATAAAAGACATCATCAATTAAGCAAGTACTCCTAGACCGTGATGTCCATGTATTGTTTCAAGGCGCAGAGATAAAAAGGCAAGTGACTCTAAATCAATCAACTTCAAATTTTAGTATATGGTTGCATGAAATATTTAGTATAGTTTCATGAAGAATGGTTCATGAAGAACCCTACAATGCAGGATGAGGATGGCATGGTAGGGTTAAATGCACAGACCACTTATTACACCCAGAAATGCACATTTGTGAGTAAAGTGGTGCAAATGAGCACAGTAGACTACTGAGAAGTAGAGAAAGGTGAGATGGTCAGATGAATCATACTGCACCATGTTCTCATGAAAGACAGTACAGGTTTGTGGTACAGGTTTAAAGGGGAACATGCGTAGTGTGCTTGATTCCAGCAGTAAAGCATTCTGGCTCTTTCATAAATTAGTAATGTAATGTAATTTTCCAGATGTGGTTTTGTGCACTCATCTCCTTAGAAGCAAAGTTAAATGCTAATGACTACTTTATGGTTCTGAGCAAGCGCCTTCATCCCATGTCACAATCTTTCTTACCTGGGAGAAAATTGGCTCAGTTGCACCAGGCAAGGCCAATTCAGCACAGAAAAGCATTTGAATCCAAATCCATTGCCAAATGGTAACAATGCCAAACAATGCCACGTTCTTCTCTGAAACCAGATCTGAACCCTGCTTTACTTGGCAAGAATAAAATCTAGCATTTGTTGGAGACTTTGAAATGATGTCTTAGAGTGTCCTCCGCCTTCATCCCCAAGGCACGATTTGATTTCCTTGTGGAACAATAATGCCACAACTCTCCTACAGAATTCTGAACACTGGTGGATTCTACGCTACGGTGGGTACAAGCTGTTCTGGCAGCATGTTTCCCTAATGTCCTATTAAACAATAATTCTTCTTTGTGTTTCCACTTTTTTGGCACTACCTGTAGCTACAAAAAGAGACTTATACAAAAATTAAGCAAGTGATGCAAGCAACGATTCCCAAAATTATAAAAATTGGTGTATCCCGACCTTACTTTCAAAGCCACAAATATTTAAAGGTTCTGAATGGGCTTCATTCCTAACAAATGTATAACTCCTAGTAGGAGAGGACAAGCTAGTGTGCAGGGAGCACACTAGTAAGAAATGTGTGAAACACAAGTTGTGTTCTTGCTGCTGCAAGCACAAGAGTAATCACTGTAGTCAACTTTTCAATTGGACTGTCTTTTCTTTATCAAGCAAAAACTAAAGCCTGTACTCACCTCTACGGAACCAGCTGCAAATCATTCTCTACCACACACAAGCTCCTGTATACTGTTTTCAGAAATCCGTAAAAATGAACAATCAAATTTTTACTTCATAAAATCACATGTTTGTGATGATTTTTGTCCCTGACTGTTCTACCTTCTTTTTCAGCCTCATAATATCTTCCTTGACAGTCATTTGCACAACTCTGGTCCTCATGTTGACAAACATCAATAACAGACTCCAAAGTCAATCAAAAGCCTAGAATCAAGACTGAATACTGACAGCTTTCTCATACCAACACGAAGGAAGTGATTGAATACACCTGACCAGTCAGAAACAGCTAAGAAAACAACTGTCCAATTACTGTACATTTGATCCCCTAAAATGGGGGGGAATGCATATTACAAAGGCTATAATTCCTACATAGATAACCCAATACGGATATAAGTTTCCTGAAATTAGAGCACTCTGATATTAATTGTTTTATTTCAAATTCCAATGTGGTGGTATACAGAGGCTAAACAACAAATATGTAGACTACCTTAAAGAGAAGACAAGACCAGCAAAACCTCAGAGGGACAATGGCCACAAACATCCTGCTATGCTCACAGTGGTTCCAAACCTCTCCCATCCCGTCTGCCTTTCATAATTGTGATCCCATCTGCACACGCTCTAGTGCGGTTAGTCAAACTCACTGGTCCTCCGTCCTGGTCCCGGAGAGCCGTAGGGTGCGCAGGTTTTTTTTTTGCCTTAATATCAGCAACCGATTCAGACCCAAGAAACCGAGTGAGGTGAGTTAACTGTGTAATTAAGTGCTTCAATTGATCAATTACGTGCTGAGTAACAACAAAAGCCTGCACACCCCAGTGAGTGAGTGAGGACCACTGGTCAAGCTTATTCCATTTAACCACATAAAAGCAGAAAAGTTATTGTTCAAAATTTGCTGTTGTAGTAATCCTCAAATATTTACAAAGCAAAAATCATTCTTTATTTCCTTATTCCCCGATCAGAGCAAACATATGAGTGTGACATATAAATAAGTAAAAATTTATCATATTTCATATACTGTTAATTACTTGTGCTATTAATTTAGTTTCCTCTGGGTACTCCGGTTTTCTCCCACAATCCAAAGACAGGCATGTAAGGCTACTTGGGGGAAATTAAGATGGTGTTGCTGTAAATGTGTTCAGTCAACCTAGCCTGTATAAATAAAGGTTAAATTACATGAACATTCAATTACCTATATCTTGGTGTTTTGTGATTAAAGCTTTCAATAATTTACTAATCTCAAGGCCCCCATAGCCCACTTTTGGGCCCCTAACCCCCTGTTGAGAATCACTGTGCTAAAGCAACCAAGGCTTTTCTTCGGGCCAAGCAATGGGATGTTCTTGACTGGCCAGGTCATTCACCCAACCTGAATCCAATTGAACAAGCATTTCACTTACTGAAGACAAGACAGACTGAGTCACTGTGTGTTTATGTGTGTGTCTGCGTGTTTGTGTGGGTGTTTCTGCAAGGGAGGATAGGTCCTCATGCTCTATTTCTCCATTTCCTGTCTCCTTACAAACGCTAAACGTGACCTTTTGAGGGGACAGATAATCATTAAGAACTCATTCAGTTGAATAAACAGAATAATTAGCCAGGTCAACAAGCCCAAAGCCTGTTATTCAGTCTGCCCAAGGTTCACAAGTCCTGGGAAAGAACAGGATACTAATGAGACTAAATCTGGGGGAAACACTGCTTTGAGAGGCTTTGAAGGGAAAAATCCGATTAATATACAGTACATACCGCAGAATGGCTGAGAAACAAAAGCATCAAAAGTCAAGGTCATTCAGAACACTGAGATGAAAGTGCTGCAAAAATACACCGGTTAAAGGAATCTGAATATCATTTATTGATCATAATTATGTGCTTTGCTGTGCCCTTATTTTTTCCTTAGCAGGCTACTCTTATTTTGTAGCTTTGCTGTGAGCCTTAATTTAATTTATCATTGTGAACAATACATACAATGCCTACCCTTGGTCTTTTTAATTCCGGCTGTTTTCCTGTGTTGTATTATTAAATGGTTGGCATTTATATAGCACCTTTATCCAAAGCGTTGTACAATTGATGCTTCTCACTCACACACCGACGGTGATTGGCTGCCATGCAAGACATCACACTACCCATTTGGAAAATTATGGAATTTTGGAGTTTCTAATGTATTTCGGTGCATGTGTCTGCATAGCCTACATACAAACAAGAAACTCTGCTGCTGAAATTTTGAAACGGTGCTGAAAAGCAGACCTGGGTGAAATACATAATTGTTTTGGATTCAAATACTTTTCTGCGCTTGATTGATCTTGCCTGATGCAACTAAACCAAGGAAGAGGACCTGAAGGTGGGTTTTGCAGAGTATTTCATAGGTTCCAATACACCAGACAAGCTCAGTAAAACGTAGAAATGTGACCTTTTCAAAACAGTTACATACTAGACCCAGGTCTGCTAAACAGAAGCAGAAAATGGAACATTACCAATAACACTACACTTTTAAGTCATGTGCAGACACAGGCATAGGATTAAAGTCCAAACTGAATGCACACAGATGCCAGTCAGATGTAATCTTTACATGGAGGGGAAAGGGCTGCTTGAAGACTGTGGTGGGAGTGGGGGGCCATGGTGCATGTGCTAATGTCAAGAGGATGGCAGGCGGAGGCAGAGAATCGATCCGTCAGAGCCTCGGAAAAGCAGCCGAGTGGCTTCTGAAATTCAGACTGTGGCTTCGAATGTAGGTCAGAAAGTGATTACTCTGCCAGGACCGCGATTACCGCCACCAGAAATCGCACAATTGCAATTTCTTCACATTATTATTATTTATTTTTGAAAAAATACAATACAATTTATGCTTCATGATGGCATGGTATTGTATTAGATGGATTTAATATTATTCCGCTTTACAATTTACTCACAGCCATTTTTAGAATTTTCTGCATAAGTCCTGTTCACGTCTCATCAGTTCACAAAGCTGTGAGAACGTGGTGACTAACATGGCGTGCTCTTAACACTAATGCATGGAACACTACAGTTAATAACAGTGACATTCTATTACTGACATACATTTTAATGATGTGAAGAATATATTGGAGGTGACATCATGTTGAGATAAGAATAGGGTTTGATTTCTTGCCAGTGTGACTGATTTGCAGCCGCTTTGTTTACCGAATCCTTCAGAACAGCACTCTATTGCCACCTAGTGGCCAATAATTTAAAGGGTAATTAGATACACCCTACATCAAACTGTTTTTGGTGTAAACGTTTGTATGCCTACTTCATAGTGAAACATTAATACATGCCTATATTTAATCCATCCATCCATCCATCCATTATCTGAACCCGCTTATCCTGAACAGGGTCGCAGGGGGACTGGAGCCTATCCCAGCATACATTGGACGAAAGGCAGGAATACACCCTGGACAGGTCGCCAGTCCATCGCAGGGCACACACACCATTCACTCACACACTCATACCTCAATTTAGACTCTCCAATCAGCCTAACCTGCATGTCTTTGGACTGTGGGAGGAAACTGGAGGACGCGGAGGAAACCCACGCAGACACAGGGAGAACATGCAAACTCCGCACAGAGAGGCCCCGGCCGACAGGGATTCAAACCCAGGACCTCCTTGCTGTGAGGCGGCAGTGCTACCCACTGCACCATCCGTGCCGCCTCCCCATATTTAATCATTTATGCTTAAATATCATTTTAGCTTAAAAAAATATATTTTTTTAAATGGTTGAAAAGTGTATTCTGTTGCATACAAAGTTTGAAAAATGCGATCTGCACCACGCTCTGACCCCGCCTGATGTCACTCATTTCAGGTTACAGTGATGTCATATATAGATGTCAATCAGATATCCATTTGGAAAATTGTTTGTCCTGTAGTTATGGGTCAATATGAAACGGAAAACTGCTGGCACTTGATTGGTTAGAGAACACTTTATACAAATGAGATGGACACACTTACTCTACCCACCCCAGAATATATATTTTTTTTTAACTGTGTAGAAGGTGGATTAACCACAAATGTGAATGTCTCTACAAGAGGATCATACTGGTAGTCTGTTCCATCATGGTCATTTTTCACTATGTGATGGGAGAGATGTTCAATTCACCAAGGATAAAACAAACACCTCTCTTCCTCCTCCATATCTCTTGGTGGTCTGCAGGTGCATACTTGGAAATATGTGGTGCTTCCATTCTTCTGTTGAATGATATTAGTGAGGAAGATATGCTAGGATATGGTTTCACACACCTCATAACATACTCCAGTCCAAGTGTGAAGCAGCACATAGTGAATGCCTGAAAAGCCATGAAAACCAAGTCGAAATGCAAAGCCAAAAACAGAGCACAAATCTATTAAAAACACTAAAAATCAGCCCACAAAGCCATTGAAAACCGTAAAAGCCAAATTGCAAAGCCATTGAAACCTGTAAAAACAATACAACAAAACCATTGAAAACCATGAAAACCAGACCACAAAGCCATTAAAAACCATTGGAAACCAGACCACAAAACCATTGAAAACCATGAAACCCAGACCACAAAGCCATTAAAAACCGTAAAAACCAAATAACAAAGCCATTAAAAACCATTGGAAGCCAGACCACAAAACCATTGAAAACCATGAAAACCAGACCACAAAGCCATTAAAAACTGTAAAAACCAAATAACAAAACCATTGAAAACCATGAAAACCAGACCACAAAGCCATTAAAAACCGTAAAAACCAGACCACAAAGCCATTAAAAAGCGTAAAAACCAAATAACAAAGCCATTAAAAACCATTGGAAGCCAGACCACAAAACCATTGAAAACCATGAAAACCAGACCACAAAGCCATTCAAAACCGTAAAAACCAAATCACAAAACCATTGAAAACCATGAAAACCAGACCACAAAGCCATTAAAAACCGTAAAAACCAGACCACAAAGCCATTAAAAAGTGTAAAAACCAAATAACAAAGCCATTAAAAACCGTAAAAACCAAATAACAAAGCTATTAAAAACCATTGAAAACCAGACTGCAAAGTCATTGAAAATAGTAAAAACAAAACAACGGGAGGGGGGAACTGCGAGGGAGGACGGCGCCTCCTGTTGGAAAACACTCACGGTCGTTGCACTGCGTTCCCACGTAGGACGTCATGGAGCAGTCGCAGGTGAAGTTCTCCCACTGCTGGATGCAGACCCCCATGTTGGCACACGAGTCCTCCTGGCAGGTAGTGCTGGGGCCTGTGAGGGCAGAGGAGCATGCTATGACTCCGGCAGCCAGGTGGGGGCGGCAGAGAGCTCAGTCAGGAGGAGCATGTGGGAGGGTCAGTAGTTGGGTTTCCATCCAACCGTTTTCGTGCAAAATTTGTATTGCCGCATAAGAAAGCCGCAGCGGAAAACACTTGAAATTCGAAAAACACCAAAATATTGCGAAGATGTTACGCTTGGCCGAGGTGGAAAAGTTGGCATATCAATAGAGAGAAAGATGTGAAAAAGATGGAAACTGATGGAAACATATTTTTCCAAGAAATGATGACATGTCGTGGACCTAAGTCACATGCTCCAGAAAGCCCAAAAATGCCAGCTGGCATAGACACCGTCCCCCAGATCTCTGGCTGGCCCCAGCTGGCGGTCCTTTGATTATGTAATCTTGTTGTGCCCTCTTCAGAACATTCACAAAACAGTAGTTGTTGGAAACCATTGAAATTTGCTTAACATTTACAAAACATTTGGATGGAAGTTAGAGAGGCATACGGCCAGGTCAGGTCACTGAATCCCATAACATGGGTATTCACACAGGGGTCAATCACAGAACAGTCACTTGCTTCCTATTTCCTTTTCTTACCAGTGCAGGTCTTCACCTATAGTAGGGAGACCCTGGCACAAACAGGGGATGTTTAAACAAGAGGACTTTGCGTAGTTGCATTTGTGCAAGATAGATAAGTCTGTTTTCATTCATGTATTAATGTTTTCTGACATTTTCCGACATTTTAACGTGCCCCAGAGCTGTTTGAACTTTTTGTCCTGAAACGCTGCAACAGTTTCACGCCCACTACTTTTAACTGAATTGTACTGGCCAGGAATAGGTCTATAGTCATATCAAAGACATCTATCTTCTGGGTGAAAATATTTGCTCTAATATGTGTATATATTTTTGAATTAACTGAAACCACTTGTGAACCAATCAGATAACTTTTCCTCTCCACATAAAAAAAACCCCAAAAAAATACTTTGATTGGTTCTAATTAGTGACTAATAACACATAGCATTACATCCAATTTCAAGGTTCGTGAATTCACACTCCCTTGGCAGCATGTATCCCGGCGCTTCCATTTTAGAGGGAAGTCAGAAGATCCAGCGTGAAAATAAAACTTTTCCACAGGAATCGTGGAAATGAGAGTGTGATGTAGAAGGATACAGAGATAACTGCAAATAAAGAGTGTAAGTGCATTTTTATGCAAGCCCTGAAGGAAACAGAAACTGTGAACAAAATTAGATAGAGTAAAAGTGCATTTATCGTGTAATGTGATACCGGTCTCTCTCAAACAATGATTCATTTCAGGAAAAACACCTCATTTCACTTTTGGAAGAAATGTCTTTTTAATGTTGCTTACATATTGCACGGACTGAAAAAACAGGGGTATAGATTTATGGAGGAGCATAATATTTTTTTGTGCACTCTTCAAAATGGAATCCAAATAATTGTACCAACCACAGTGATTCCTTAACTGTTGACCTAAAAATGTTGTACAAGTAATGGCAAATACTAACTACAGATTTTGTTTCTTTTGAGGAAAAAGGAACAGTTAAGTATCCTATACTCTCCGAAAAAATGGTTGTTGGGCTTGTCTCCAAAGAGGAACCATTTTTAGTTCTTTATGGAACCCTCTATCATAGTGAAAGCTGCCAGACATTTTGGCCAGATCGGGTTCTTCTATGGAATCAAAGGGTTCCTTTTCTGAGTATAGCAAAAATGTTTACCTAATTACTCTCTTCATAGTATACTGACTGGAGTTGTTCTGAGCATTTTAACTTGAACAGAATGATTCCTACTTTAATCTATTATCATTTCAATAATAAACGTATGAAACATCAATGTCCCACTTCCTTGTTTTATTTTCATTCTTGCTCCTACATATATACAAAACTGATTAATAATAACAAAAAAATTAATAATAATAAGTAATAAATGTGCAGTAAATGTGCAGAGTCATTTGTGGAAAAGCTGGTCTGCTCAACATCAATTATAGAGAAAGCAGATAAAACAGGCAAGCAAATACATTATGATGAAAATCATGACTGAAACCAAAAAGATGAGAAAGGACTGGCATTGTGGTCTTTCTTATTTGTTGCCCCTTGATTAAATCAGCTCTGGGAATGGGCTGTACAAATTGAATTTCCATCACTTCTTCTAATTAATGTGCTAATCGTGTTCCCAATCAGCTCTGATAAGAGTTGCAGTTCTAAACAGGCGGACAGCATACCACTCGAGGAACTCTCAATACAGTCCAGAAATTTTAATGAAGTCTTGGTACAGCGGTTACGGAAAAAGAAAATAATAATAAAACTAATAAAATAAAATAAAATAATAGCTTGGCAGAATGAACATTAAGTAAGAAAAAAAGCAATGCTTTAAAACATGGCCTAGTAGTAAATGACCTAAAGACATTCAATAGACAGACAGACAGATAGATTGATAGGTGGATGGATAGATGGATCACATGTTAACACTACCTAATCCCCCCACCCAAAAAACTAATTAGTCAGGACATAATAGAAGAGCAGATATGTCAATCGTGTCCCATTTTTCTGATTTATATGAAACTGTCATTATGTACTCATTTCTACTCGCATCTCTTGGAGTGCTGCGAGCCCTGAGTTTGTTCAGGCTGAAACATGATTAAAACGTGTTGCTAGCTTTGTAAGTGCAAATTAAAACAACAGTGCCATCTTGTGGCTATTTAACCTTCCTACACTACATGAATGAAGTGAAGCCCATGTCAAATATGTTGCCTCTGTGACGTAGGTTGACTGCATGAAAACTGCTACATCACAGAGTTATCCACTGTTCTGTAGGAACTCTTAAAGTGATTTACAAGGAAGACCACATTTTCATTCAAGAACATCTGCCGTAATCCTGCTGCCTTACAGTCTGTTGTTTTGTGCTGCATAAATGAAAAACATTAGAGCCAAGCAGAATTTCTTTCATTATTTGAGGTTTTCATTCTGGCTATGTTATTTCCAGCTTATACAGAGGATAAGGAGGAGTGGTTTAGAATTTTGTCATAGCATGTTGTCATAGATTACCAGATGGCTGTTTGAATAATGTGGGTTGATGGGCGGGCAGGCGGGAGACTAGAGGCGGGGCCGCATTAAGCTGAAGAGGAAGGGTCTCTGTCAGCGAGCATCACGACACCAGAGTAGTGTTACAAGTGTTGAGACCATTATAAGGTTCTAACTGATATTTTTGACAAAAATGAGACCCAGGAGCAAAAAAGTTTAAGTGAAAATATTTTCAAAATATGTTCTTATGTGAAGAGAAACACTAAATAGAGCTCAGGGAAGCCAAAATGTAACATCCTCATTTGAAGACAGAGGGTCTCAGGAGGTTAAAGGGCACTAAATATACTATCTGTAAGGTACACAAAAAGACTGTTTAAAAGTGTGAAAAGATGCAACATTTGAAAAGGTGTATGTGCTTGAATACCGTTCATTTTTGTTATATTTGAAGATCAATATCTCACAACCACTCAGAACTGTATAACTCTGAGGTCACGGTGTTGGGGGAACGTACGGACCTTCACAGCCACGCTCGATCTGGCTGCTCCGGAAAATGGCGTCGTTGACCAGGTCCGGCAGCCGACCATTGAGGTCCACGGAAGCCAGGCAGCCTTGGAAACCATCCCTGGACACCACCAGCTTGGGAAGGGTGCCGTACATGCCTGGACCCAGCCCAGCTACGTAGAGCTCACCTTACAAGGGGACAAGAAAGAGAAACATTGTACGAAAGCAGCTAGAGAGTTAAAAATGAAGACAGCAAGCATAATATTTGTTCTTCCATTCCTTCCATTATTTCTGGTCCTTTAAAAAAAAAGGATTAGTGTTGTGTGTGGGGGCCGTGGGGGCAGGCATAGAGCATATCACATAATCCAGTGGTTCCAGGCATAGAGCATATCATAGAATTCAGTAGTTACAGGCATAGAGCATATCACATAATCCAGTGGTTCCAGGCATAGAGCATATCATAGAATTCAGTAGTTACAGGCATAGAGCATATCACATAATCCAGTCGTTACAGGCATAGAGCATATCACAGAATCCAGTGGTTACAGGCATAGACCATATCGCAGAAAACTCCTCACTTATCCAACATGTAAAATGAATATATTTGACTGTATCTGTTAATTATTCTGATCTAAATTATCAATTCAATTGAAGAATGTGTTGATAGGCAGAGCAACTTTTTGGATCAACCTTCATCAAAATGTACAACTCACAACCAGATTAGAATTAAAAGTATGTTTCAAATACGGCAAGTATTCAACATCTGAAGCTAAAGGTTCAACTACCTTAACATTGAATGTTACAGACATTTACAGACAAGCTATAGTCACAAAATAAATGAAAGAAAGACAACACCAAACCACTACTTGTCTCTACCAAGGTAATGGCAAAACCAGAATTCAAAAACCAACAGACAATATTCCAAAAAGACTAGGGATGAAATGTAGAACACCAGACCTAGATGCACGACTCACATTCCAACTGCCAACCAAAAAGTAATGCCAGGACAATATTTTATGTAGTTGAAAGAGGGGGAGGGACACCCTCTCTTTTCCTGTCTCCATGGCACTTGTACATGAAAATCCCAGGATATCAGCAGATTCAAACCACCCTGTCCGGCACCAACAATCATTCCATGGTCAAAGTACCATTTCTTCCACATTCTGACATTTAGTCCGAAAAACAGCTCAACCTCTTACCCATGTCTGCATATTTTTTTCAATAATTTAGTTGCTGCCACATGATTGGCTGATTAAATATTTGCATTAACAAGCTGGTGTACAGGCCTACCTAATAAACTGCTCAGTAAGTGTACAGTCTCATGCATTGCTGGGCTTCTGTGAAGAAAGGGAAAACTGAGCAGCAAATTGGCATTTCCGAAGGAAAGCGTGTAGGAGAAAAAATGGCACAATAGCATGCGGGTTCACCTTTCAGGTCCAGGTTTTTGGCCCCGTTGACCACCTGGCTGACGGACTTGGCATCCACCTTCAGCGTGTGCGTGTTGCCGTTGTCTCTGGTGATGACCACATTATGCCACTGGTTGTCGTTGAGAGCGCGGTCGCTGTTCCCCTTCAGCAGGCTGGGGCCGTTGCCCAGGTCGAACACATAGTGGATGTAGCTGTGGGAAGACAGTTAAGTGTGTGACCGCATCCTGACCTTCCTGTGACCGTGGAACATCCTCCGGCCATTTTAAAACTATCCAGAAAAAAGACAGTCCTAATGGACTATGATCATCCTCTGACCATACTAATACCTTAAGAAGCCAGTCCAAAGACAATACCTAGAATATGCTACAGGATTTTACTCAAGGTTTTGTAGTTTAAGATCTTAAAAGGCCCACACGCATCAATGTTCTCTTCCTGCTTTCAGCAGGAAACGATCACAAAGAGCAATTATGTAGGTTTTTTTTTAAGTTCCTAACCCTCCCCCTACAGCCAAATTCCCCATCCCCTTCTGCCTCCTGTGGCCAGCTCTCAGTGTTAACATTTAGCAACATCATGCAATAATTATGCAAAAATATATGTCATATCACATGGAAATTTGTTTTACAAACAGCTCGGAAAAATAGCATTGCATTTTCTACCAAAATTGCCATTGTTTTACTTGAATCAGTATGGAATGCAAATCGACTGTTCCAGCATGAGATGAAAAGCTGAAAATGAAGAAAAAAATATTTGCGTGGGCCTTTAAGAAAATCCACAATTTCTGTGTGATTGCTGCATGCAGCTGTCTCGAATGGCCATTTAATGTAAGACGGTCAGGCACTGAATTACAGCCCTCTCAAAACCAAGCTAGACTGCCACGCTTGCAAGAATATCAAACTGATTACATTTTTCCACAAGTCTTTAGGCATGGCTTGTGTGTGTGACCCCTGTGACCTTAGTGATGGACGGAAATACCAGTGATTTTTATAAGAAATTGTCAGTAAATGTCAGATGCATTCTGTTGTAGACCCTATGGTTGTGTTACGGTGTGAGGGCAGGTGTGGATTAAAGCAATGGCATGCCTGCACTACAGTACAGTGTGTGTTGTACTCTCTATAGCTCTTCTCTGCAAATGGTCACTACTGCGTTTGAAATAGCACACTACACACTATATATTTATACTTTCGTTCAGCATACATGCATTTTCGAAGATACCAAGTCATCATAGAACATAGAACCACTTTATGCAGAGTGCGCATTGATGATGGTAGCTAGTTGATGTGACTGTGTAAGGAAAACAGAATTTTTTTTTTAAATGTTAACTATATGAATTGATTTTAACTATGTTCCATTCAGCATAGTTAAAAGTTTGCATTTTAATGGTCCAACTGTTTCACCTCTTTAATTTGAACACTGGTAGTTTTAGCAGACTATTTTATGCAGCTATGGTTTCAGACATACTAATACTATTTGTACACACTGAAAAGTAAACTAGTATTCGGCCTCTGTCTCTCTCTCTCTCTCTCTCCCTTTCTCAGGTCTCTGTCTTTCTCAGTCTTTCTGTCATTCTCTCTCTCTGTCTTTCTCTCTCTCTCTCTCTCTCTCTCTCTCTCTCTCTCTCTCTCTCACTCATTTACTCTCTGCAACAGTAATATTGGGGACAATGAAGTATATCTTTAATGTTGAATCGCTCATAATGCTTCCTGAAACAAAGTTCCTATTGTTGGTTAAAGCAGCATTAATAACCTCCTATTAAATGTCTCCTACAGATCCAATGATAGGTGTCACCATTTGTATATGCTGGCTCTCAATGTTTTGCAGGACTTAATCGATCAATTAAACAGTAGATTACACAGCAGCTGCTTGGGTTCAGAATTAGAAAATGGCCGCCCGCTCACCCTTTGACCAGCTCTACGGCAATGAAGTCACTGCCGTCGCCGCTGTTGTAGAAGATGAATCCGTCGGGCGAGGTGGTCTTGAACTGGAAGAAGAGGTGCATGGAGGCGTAGGCCTGCAGAGTGGCCAGGCTGAGGTAGCTGCCTCTGGTGCGGAAGGTGACGGGGTCGGCGATGATGGAGCGCATGCCGAAGCGGGCGTTGAGCTCGCAGTAGTCGATGTCGCCGTTCTTGCACAAGTCGATGTAGAGCAGGCCGTTGAAGCGGAGGCCCTGGAGGTGGCCGATGAAGCTGGAGGGCACATGTGCCGCGTAGCGTCGCTCTGTCATGATGCCCGTCTCCACGTTGTGGAACTCCAGGCGGGTGTGGTCGCCCATCATCTGACCTGAGCATCGACAGCGGGGGGGGGGGGGGGGTTGAGTGTTACCGTGACGATTGAGAGAAGAATGCAGGAGGGGAGAATCGAAGCAGAAGCCTCATTTACGCTTTGTCGCACAACCCTTGCGGCAAGCGTCATATGACACATTTTCAACTGAGAAGTGTGACCGAAATATCTTTCTCAGTGTTGCACACCTGTCGAATTTTGATATGTCGCGTTTTTAATAACATCATGTTTCTAGCACAATGTTTATTGGGAACATTGGTTCATATGGAACATAGAAAGTCATTGTCATGGAGACATCTTGTTTTCCTTGTTGCAAGGGCTGTGCAACGAAATATAAATCAGGCTTACCAGTGGGATGGCGAAGCACTGTAATATTTTAAGGCCTGGGGCTGGAAACTCAGAGGGTTGCTAGTATGAAGTATGAATATGTGGGAAGTCCAGGTTCAGAAAGTAAAAGTCCATCCTGATATTTTGTTCCAATCTCTTGGATTCACAAATTTACACAAATCTTCCGCCAGGAGGTAGAACTAATTACTGAAATCAGCTGGCTCAGTTCATGGGTGGAATAAACACACGCCAGGACTTTCTGACCCCTGGACCTTCCACCTCTGCATGTGTGCATGTTGTACTGCTGTTGTAAGCTTGGCAAATGACTTAACTTGAATTACAACTCTCATGTTCAGCTGTATGAATGGATAATGAAGTGGTTAAACGATGTGTAAAACGAGTTGTATAAGTCACATTGTGGCTGCTAGGCATATAGATAATGCTAAGGAAACGCATAATATTAATATAATAGTCAATGTTGCCATGGCCTTTGAGACCAAGAGTGAAGAACAGCATATGGGCTTTTAAAAGTAAATGTCCATGTAAGGTTCAGAGAGCAGTGCCCCCAACATGTAATTCAGGCTTCTCTGTATAATTATCTGTACAGGCTGTACAAAGAGTTGGCGAATGCCATGTAAACCATGACATTGAGAATCTTCCTTTTGCATATTAGCTAGCTATTTTACCTGCACTTGAGAGTTGGAAATGTGTAACAGCATAACCTGCAGTAAAACCCAGCTACGACCAGCTTGAAATGACCAGCTACCAGCTGTTTAAAAACACAGCTTGAGCTGGTCAAACCATGTTGAGAATGGAACCGGTCTGAACTGGTCATCCAGCTACCAGCTGTTTCAAAGCCTAGCTTGAGCTGCTTTTTTCAGCAGGGTATGACTCCCCTTTAGAGCACATTATCTACAGTAAGTAGATACATAACAATTGGACAACTAATTTAACTTAACAGAGGACAGAAACACAAACATTTTATACGTAGAGACGTATAAATATGAAGTGAAAATACCTTCAGCCACATCATCGTCAACCGTGAGCTTGTAATTTTTACCACGTCGCACCACTCGGACAGCGTGCCACTCGTTATCGTTGAGTTTGCTGCCAGCGTAAAGAGTCTCTGGTCCTTTGCCTGAGAACAATGGCGGGTCACACATGTTAATACCACCCTATAGCTACACCAAACCTTTGCTTTTTCAAGAAGGCTAGACCTGCTTTACTCTGCTAGAAAACCTCAAGATCATTGTGATTAAAGTGTAATGATATGAATGATATGACTAAATATTCAATATTGAATAGTGCTTTCAGTTGAAGAGGAAACCAATGAGTGATTTCTTTCATTTTTCGGTCTCATCAAATATCAAAAGCAAAGGTTTGGTTTTCAAGGATATAGCGATATACTGATAAGATCTTAGCAATGTGTTATGTACCCAATATGTACTTACTGTAAAAGGTACCAGAAAATACTAGTCTCATAAATGATCATAAATAACATCATATAAATCTGCTTTTACTCATGACCAGGTCTTGAAAAGTAAATCTCTCTGTCCTCCATCATTTCTACGCACAAGCAAAACACAGTTAATTCCTGTGAAAACTGCTGGAGCAAATTTCAGCAATTGTCATAATTCAATTCAATTCAATTCAATTTTATTTGTATAGTGCTTTTTACAAAGGGACTTTGTCGCAAAGCAGCTTTACAGAATTAGAAACCAGGCCCCAAGAGTACGCCTAGGGCAACAGTGGCAAAAAAAAAAACTCCCTGGAAACAGGAAGAAACCTTGAGCAGAACCTGACTCAGTAGGGGAACCCATCTGCTGGTTGACACCGGGTTGTAGAAACAATGGTTTTAAACAGAAAACCAGATTAAATAAAAGTACATAAATGTCCAATAACTTGAAGCACAGATGAGGTTGAGGGATGGCAGGAACACCAATGGGTGGCACTGTCAGGCAAGGGGACAGGCTTGGTGCTACAGCTGAATCAGCAGTGGCAGGAGGGAGTTGTACGGCTGGTCTTGGGCTGGAGCTCCGGGCCAGGAGGGGGTGCACAGGAAAGTTTGGCTCACACTCCGGGCAGGTGCCCAGAGCGGGCATAACCATTTTCAAACAATCGGAGACTGAAGTATCCACCTGGATGAGTCTATGCCTTTCTCTGTTTCTAAGGTAATGCCCTAGACTATTCAAACTAAACATGAATTCAATTATTATCGCAGTTGTCATGTTTTAATGCTGCATTATATCCTCAGGTTTTTAATTCAATGCAATGCCATTCCATTTTACTTGCAGTAAACTTCTCACAAAGGACCACTTCTCAGACATTTTTGACCGAGGGCCCTGAGCAAAGCAAGGGCAAGGAAAAGTAGAAGACAAAACCTTGAGTGTATTTCCACTCAGGAGGCTGATACTCAGTCCTGGCAGATGCTGGGTAGACTAAATCACCATTTAAAGGCCCACACACATCAGTCTTCCCGGTTTAGTATCTAAAACACCCATGAAACATTTGCAAAGAATAGTGACGTACAGTGGGGTCCAAAAGTCTGAGACCACATCGAAAATCTGGAGGGGTTTCTTTCATGTAATCCTGGAAATAGCCAGAAAGTCTTAGGATTTTGAAGTAACAAATGAAAGTTATTTCAAAGCTTTGCAAGAGCTACTCAAAGACCAAAGAAGAGCAAGGAGTGCTGGACAATCCACAATCACCTGACCTCAACCCCATTGGACATTTATGGTGGTGCCTGAAGACTGACAGAAGCCAAGCAACAAGTAACAAGTTGGTCTTTGGAACATTGTAAAATAATGCTGGGACAACCTGAATCATCAGGTTCTGCACACATTTGCCAGCTTGAGTGAATGTTCCCATTAAAGCAAAAGGTGGACATACCAAATACTAATTAATTATGAAATGAATGTCATTTTTTCAAAGATTAAAGTTTTCACTGAAATGGTTATGCTGATAATATTAAGTAAGTAATTTAGAACATCAACAGGGTTCTTAAAAGGTGTCAAAAGGCTTTTCGCTAAGTCTAAATGAGGCAGAGTACGTGGGCTCAGTGGTTTATATTTAGCAACGTCATCCGATAATTATGCGAAAACATACATCCTGTCACATGGGGAATCAGCTTGGAAAAATAGCAGTTAGATCATAACATATGCGTTTTGACGAAAATAGCCATTTTTTCAGTGTTGAACAAGAAAATCAAAAACTCCAAGATGATATGAAAAGCTCAAGACACACAGAAAATTATGTGTTTGGGCCTCAAAGGTCTAAGACCACACATATGTGATAAGAATGCTGTGAACTGAACACTCTAACGCAGATGTCACAATCACTACTGGCAACTGAAAGAACACTGAACACTGAAAATCTATTCTTCAAAGGGTTCATACGATTAGTAAATGACTTTTGCCTTTATTGTTCTAAGCATAAACATTTTCATTTATTTGCCCTCTGCCTACACGTTTACAGACTGAGCCACTGTCAGCAGGAGCAGCAGAAATGAGCACGTGCAAAACCTGCTTCAGCCTGAAGGTGCCACTGGCAGCCACAATGTGTTTGCTGGCATCCAAGAAGGTACTGAATAACCCTGTGCAAGTTATTTCCCAAAAAACATTAGGAATTCTTAAAGGTCTTAATGCCATACTGTTTGAACTATTCCAGTGGTAGCTGCTGCTATAAAGATGCATGCTAAATATTGCTATCTATATCAGCACAAACAAGTGACAGAGGTGGCTTATCAAACAGCACATCCTATTGAGGAAGTTAATTTAGTGCTCTACCAACAGCAAGTGCTTGGCTCAGCATGGCTTTTCTCTGAGTGATAAAAAAGTGGCAAATAATGGCAACATTTTCAAAGGGCACGTGCTACTTTAGGCCCATCCAAATTTATGAAGTATGTTGAGTCAATAGGATGAGACCACAGCTGCGATTGTGCTTTTCAAATGAAAGGAAATGATCCCTGTATTTACTGGACTGTTGAGCCAATTTGCAGCTGAGGAAATTGATTAAAAAACATAAACAATATCATTACCCCAATATAATGCATATCAGCATACGGATTGTCAGTAGAAGAATCAAATGGGCAGTTCCTGAATCTCTCTGCCCTTTAACCCTTTAAGGTGTGAATTTCGAATAAATAAATAAAAAAAACCTTCAAAGGGCGAACCTCTAAATGACACATTCTGTTTAATAATGTCCATTACCACAGTATTGTCCAAGGTCCGGTCATTAATTGATTGATTGATTGATTGATTGATTGAGTTTATTTGACAATTTAAAATACACATACAGCCATTTGCCATTCCAATGACAGTACACACATAAAAAATCATCAAGGACAACCGAAAAAAGTCAAAGACTTATTTTCATTGTGGTCCTCTAAGTGTGTGTATGTGTGTGTGTGTGTATGCGCGTGTGTGTGTGCCCACGCTTGTGTATGTGTTTGACTGAGAAAACAAGCAGCAGCTGAATCCATTATTGACGCCATTCTCCCAAAATCACAGGCTGTTGCAGAGATTATTTGAGCCGACACATATGATTGGGCATTCAAAATTAGCAGGGAACCTGAACCGATGAACCTGTTAAGATAACTTCCCAGCTGCAAGCTGGATATAATTATCCAGTGTATGCGTCACATATTTCTCACATTTTCTATTGAAATTCTTATGCTCCCCGAGGGACCATTTTTGCTTACAATTATGCTTAATGTTTAACCTTATCATTTTGCTTTTAAGAATTCTGCACTCCAGCCACAGTTATTATGGACCAAATTGCCTTTCCCATATTCATTCATAGGTACTGCACAATAATACATTTAAAATCCTGAAAATTGAAATATCAGGATATGGTTACACATTCTACAGTCATAAGGCTGCATATAATAAACAACAGAGATAATGATCTATATTGTATGTTCAAACATCCAAGAAAACAATATACTTTCATTTCAATACATTTACTGTCATGTTTCAATTATTTTTTTTTTTTTCTGAAAACCAAAGGTTGCAAATAAAATCAAACAATACAATTTCACTTTAATTAATATAGTCTAAAGAAACTATATTGTGGCATTATATCACTTCCTGTTTCAGTGGAGTATAAAAATTAGGTAACAAGCATTCCTTCCATCCTTGCAAATCCCTTAGTCAACCATTAGCATTGGAAAAGCTAATTAACTGTCAATTCAGAGGACACAGATGGTTATTGACCATCACAAGTTGGGTAATGGGTACAAAAAATACATAAATGGTTGAAGATATCACTGTAAGGGCAATAATAAAAAGGAGTAACACATATGGAATGGTTGCAAACTTGCCAGGAAGAGGATGTAAGTGCAAATTATCCCCACAGATGGTAAGGAAGATATTGAGGGAGGCTATAAGTAACCCAATAATCGCAGTTTAAGAATAGCAGCGATTGGTTTTGTCTTGGTGTCACCAATTCTAAAAAAAAAAAACCCATAAAATGGAACCTCCATACCAACAAACTCAAGGGTGGCACAAAGGCTTACTGAGCACAATGAAGAAAACCAAGCATCTTGAGTTTGCCAAACCTCATTGGAATTATAACTGGAACACAGAGTGCTTTGGTCAGATGAGTCTTAGTTATAGGTGTTCTGCATCTCAGTCTCCAGACTTAAATCTCATGAAAAACATGCGGTCTGAACTGAAGAGGGGGGTATGCCAAGGATATCAATGATTCTGAAAAGTTCTGCATGGACTTAAGTCAATAACTATTGTTTTTTTTAAGGTTACAGCACTTTTTGTGCATATTTAAGGCCAATAATTCTGGAGCCCACTGTATATTTAATTTAATTGATGAATTAAATTGAATTGGTTATGTTTTCATTCAACTTTTTCAAATTTGTACTGAAAATAAATGTAACCATGGAAAGCCTCAATGAAACATTCAATAAGCTACAGTTTTTGGCAATAACTGAAAACTGAGCATATTTATATCAATAAGTACTGTATGTGTTGCATGTGTTCAGTTTCCATTAGTCCAGTGAAGCTTTCATGAATCTAGTCATGAGTAAAAGCAGCATCTCTACATTAACATACTGTTCAATTTCAGCTAACCAGTGCATATACAGGAGTAGATCTACATCTGGTCTTCTGAAGACACACATAGTCTCAAAATGCACACAGAGCTCAAAAAGAAAAAGGCTAAATATATCAAAAGCACAAAAAAGAAAATTGTTGACAAGTAACACAATTTTATGTACATTTGTTGGGCAATAGGTTGTACTGTATGGTGGCTATAACACCTAACTCTGCTATGGGTTTGACTCTCAAGTATGTTTTCAGCCAGAATGAGATAATTCACCGAAGCTCTTCCAGTCGAAGTCCTGCCTTTTTATATGATATATCGTATAGTTGCAGTCATAGAAAGTTGGATTAGCAGTAGCTACGGTAAGATCATGCTACAGGTAACATTTCCGGTAGCATGAACATTTAGCCTCAGTGACCAATGTATTAGGTAGACCTGTACACCAGTTGGTTAAGTTAATATCTAATCAGCCATCATGTCACAGCAACGCAATGCATACAAGCATGCAGACATAGCCATAGTTGTTGTGCAGTCCAAACTTCAGAAAGGGGAAGAAATCTATAGTAAGTGACTTTGACCGTGGACAGATTTTTGGTGCCAGATTTGGTGGTCAGAGTTTGAGTAAAACTGCTGTAATTTTCATAGACAACAGTCTCTACAGTTTACAGCGAATGGTATATAAAAAAAAGAAAAACATCCAGGAAGCGGCAGTTCTGTGAGCAAAATTGCCTTGTTGAGAGAGGTCAGAGGAGAATGGATTCAAGGTGACAGCAACTCAAATAACCATGCATTACAGTGGTATGTAGAAGAGCATCCCTGAACATTGCTCATGCACCAATAAGTACAAAAAAATACAAAATCGAATAAATACCTAATAAAGTGGTCATTGAGTAGACAGTACGATTAAGTCACTCATTGCATCTCACTTTGAGATTGTACCTCCATCAACTCTCCCCATCTATCAACTCTCCCCAGTCAATTTTGTTCATTTGATAATTTATTTGTTGGCATCTACTGGTCAAAATTTTGCCTGGTAAATAATAAATTGGTGCTTCAAAAATGGAATGGCATTTAATGTGATGCATTTACTGTTACGGACAGCTAAAAAACATGATGGCAGCTGGAATGGGAAAGGAACAGGTATTTGTAACCAAAACGTTAGTGGCGCGGATTATCAGATGGGGAACGGCTAATGGACTGTAGGCTTGAATGATGCACTTAACCTGATTTGCTTCATTAAAGCACCCAGCTAGTATTTAACAGTGGCGACTATGAAAAATAGTATGGTATGCAAGTTGATCTGGATAAGGGAGCCTCTTAAATAAGAAGAATGTTTTACGCAACCGTCAAACGCACAAGCACATTTCAGTGTGGAATAAATACCTATGTTGCAGAGAGTAGAGGCAGAATTCATTTTTTAGCCAAGAGATAAAAATATGGAGGAATGTGGAGCGTAAAATTATGCAGAGAAGATGTTTAAAAACATTATCTGACTCTGCACATTACAGGGGAAAAACAGTTCCCTTTTATTTATGATAACTGGTTTCTACTGATCGTTATTCTCCATGTCAGTGAGGCAGACACACTCTACTATAGCGGATGTGCTGTCGTCCAAATTGAGGTTTGCAGAGATTGTTGGCTGACTCCTCCCCTCTTGGGATGATGTCACAGAAGGTGTAAATTGCTCTGTGCTGAAATCTACTTATGCATACCTCAGTACTTATGCTGTTTTTACAATAGGTCCCTATGGGAAAGTCCTTATTGGGTTAGCACAAATCATAGCCTAGATTGTTAAGTACAAAATGGAAAAGTTTATTTCGGCAAAATATAGTGTTAATGCAGAGAAAAAAGCTATTTATCTTGCAATTGTTCACTTAGGTCACTTACGCATGCATGTGGCACTTCCTGGCTGATAGTTCAGATCGCCCTCTTTCTCCGAGCTCTTTAACAGATCTGTGACTGTTACACACTTCTGTACAGTGAAAAAGCTGCAAATCTGTGTTGAACTAGTTTGTCTTTGTCCGTTTGTCAGATCAGCCATCTAACTTCTTAGGAAGATGTTTTTTGCAGTTTTATAAGATGATGAAAGCAGTAAAAGCACTTTGTCTAGGTTACACTGCCCATACAATATAACTAAAGCATCTATCTATACTCCATAAGACAAGATAAGACAAAGGCAATTTCATTAGAAAATGTAAATTGTTCCTCTAACCAATACAGACCATCACCAGTATTCAGCGGGGAAATTAATGTTAATTTCCGCAAAACAGAAAAGATATATTTGGCTGTCTATGCAGCAACACAAACAAATGGGCTTAATTTAAGACGATAACATTCTGGGAATAAATTTGCAACCGCACTGGTGATTTTTCAGCACTTTCTTTGTTTTTGTTTTCTCTGGATGTCTTTATTTTGCACACCTCTACCTCGTGATTTATGGGAATGGAGTCTAACACCCAACACTAAAAAATGCATTACAATTCTGGATCTGTGGATACAGGCTTTACAAGGCTTTTTAATAATCTAATTAAGATGAATTGCAAATATAACTTCAAAGTGCTTTGTCTGCGTAATGCGTTTATGTGAGTATGAATTTTTTTTTTCGTTTAGTGGGAGAAAAAAACTTAAGAGCAATAATCTAAATTTGGGACAAGGCACTAATAAACCAACTATGTTCTAGATGCGGAACCACTATTGGTCAAAGCAAAGGAGTTCTAGAACCCTGCCTTATAATTTTTTGGGGAAAAACTACACTTCCGTGTAGTTCCATACACGGAAGTATAAAACGCAAATAAAAATATGCTATATCATGAAATGCACACACTGTTCTTCCAATATTCAATAAGTATAAAATTGATTTAGCTGCTGAATTCATTTTAATAATTTGCAATTCCTCGTGAGCAGATTATGAAGTCACCACCATCGCCTTTCCTTAGATCTTTACTATCATGAATCCCTCATCCCTCATCTTCTTATCACACTGGAACATACTGTACAGCTCCTAATCAGCAGAGCAAAATAAATACATTCACTTCATTTGGCTTTAGTCATGCCTTCAGAGGAATTCTCAAGAACAGAAAATAAGTTGAATGTTAACTTACTGGAGTTACAGTTTATCCTGACACAGTCTAGATGGGGAAGAATAGATGACATGTAAATTCATCCTTCAAGGTTGCAGCTGCAGACATCCAACAACAACATTGCCACTCTTCCGGGGACAACCACATGAAGGTGCAGTGGCCATTTTAGAAGTTGCTTCCTTTTGGTTTTCAGTCTCTGGTGCCAGATAGAGATGGAAAATCCAGGTTTAGAAAGTAAAAGTCTTCCCCAGTATTTTGCTCCAGTCACCTGGATCAGCACAGTTACTCAGCCAGGAGGTATAACTAATTAGTGAAATCAGATGGCTGAGCTCATGTGTGGAAGAGACACATGAACATACATTTATTTCTTGACCCCTGGAATTTCCACCTCTGGTGCCAGACCAGTGTTACCTTATTGGTTCAGATCAGATGAGAGTAAATTTGAGGTGCTGTAAATTAATTTCAATAATCGACAACTGATTGATTAAGTGATGTACTGATTGTACATGCTTGCATGTT
Source organism: Conger conger (assembly GCF_963514075.1). Classification (NCBI taxonomy): domain Eukaryota; kingdom Metazoa; phylum Chordata; class Actinopteri; order Anguilliformes; family Congridae; genus Conger; species Conger conger. The sequence goes on from NC_083764.1 coordinate 27,617,263, forward strand.
TATTGTGGAAACACTTCTCCCCTGTAGTTACAAAATGGCCACCTGCACTGTACTGACCGTGGATTTTCCAACCCAGATATCCAAGATATCCCATTTTTATATAAGTTTGTATATGGATTATAGGGTCTGACCCCATAGGGCTCTTGGTATCTTTTCCAGAACAAAAAGCTATGTGACTATCTTACACCTGATACTAAGCAAGGAAGACAGGGTTGGCTTTCCCCCTCAAGGACCATAACATCTCTGAAATCCTATTATTTTCACCTGTCACTGATTGTGCTATTCGCAATGTGTAATAGACCAATCCAAGGAGATAACTACATGTGGAAAATCTGCAGTCTACAAACAGAGATAGACCAGCTTTGCATTATAGCCTGTAAATATCCATGAAATAAAATGGCTGTTTGACAGCCTGAACTGCCAGATGATATCTAAAATGGAGAGTAACGTTTTTTCTGTGGATGCAAGCCCCTGAGTGTTACAGTTACAGTGTATTTTTGGCTGGGTGGTTTAAAGTAATGGAGGTCAGCGGGGTGATGGAATGGGGTCTCGGATTTTGGCTGGATAATCTGGGTTGGGTTAACCACATGACCAGGCTCATTGTGTGCCGTCAACCACAGCGGAAAAGTAGCGGCAAACAGCCTCGATCCAATGAGTGCCTTAACCGTGCAGTGGTGACCGGGCTCTCCCACAGGGAAACCACGGCTGGCAGTGGGAATGTGTGAAAAACTAAGATGTATTTTACTGCTTCCTGCTGTGTGTACTCAACCTCATACGTGTACATTCCAATGATAAAGTGGACTAGCTTTGATGATGTTTTTTCCATTACATATTGTGAATATACACCACACGGATTCAGGAAGTAACAGAATCATTTGTTTCCCCTAAAGCTGTCTATGTGTCTGTATGTGACCTACAGCGGTAGCAATAAATTACTAAAACCAATAGCATAAGCATAGCTTAAGCATGAGACAGTGCAGTGAACAGATGATGTACCAGGTAAAGCTACAAACAGCTTTAAAGCAAAAACAATTTGTTGGATATTAATTTGTGTCAAACTACTGTATATGTCAAACTACGTCACATTTTGTCTGTTAAGTGCCACCAGCTGCAGGTATTCAGGCTCTCTGGATTCAGGCTGTTTGCCTGCGGGCCGCAGGCTTTTGGGCCTTTGAAGGTGTGAATACTCTACCATCTTTTGACATAAACATAGAAATGGCTCTCTATAGCCAAGGATGCTAGCTATGAAGAGATGTATGCATTAAGACCAAACAATACAACCACTTTTACAAACTGAGCCACGCTGAAAGAGATAAGATGGAAGCATTATACTTAAAAAGAAATAATAGACTCTTTTAGACAATGAGAACAAACATAAATATATTGTTAGCAAACATCTAGAAAGTCACAGTATCTTTGTTTTATATTTTACTTTACTGATCATTTGAAATAAATTTGAGCAAAGTATAGCTCTCATTATATATTTGTTTCATAGTTCACATTATTTAGCTTTTTTACTGTGACTGTCTTATAGAGGAATTTCTGTAATAATGATGCAAATTAACAAGAAAAAGTGTTTTCAAAAGATGGCGCAAACAGTAAGTACAATAATTCAAATGCTAAATATATGCTACAGAGAAATATATGAACAACAAAAAAGTTGATTCACATCAAATCAAAGCAAATCCAGTTCATGCAACCAAAAACAATAAATAAAAACACAGTATATGCATTCGTGTCAAAGTGAAATAAAACTAATTAGCAATGAACACTGAAAAATCAGGGGTGTGCAATCCTATCCAAAAAAAAGCCGGTGCAGGTGCAGGTGCAGGTTTTTGTTTTAGCCCAGCACTAGGCCACTTGATTGAAGTTGACTCATATGTTGTAGGACTGGGCTAAAACGAAAGCCTGTACCCACAGTGGCTTTGTTTTAAATAAGATGCCTTTGGGGGGCGGCCTGTAGCCTCGTGGCTAAGGTACATGATTAGGACCCAGAAGGTTGGCGTTTGAAGCCCCGGTGTAGCCACGATAAGATTGGCACAGCTGTTGTACCCTTCAGCAAGGCCCTTAACCCTGCATTGCTAGCCCCTGCTTAGTCGAATCAACAGTCGCTTTGGATAAAAGCATCAGCTAAATAACCAATTATTATTATTATGAAGATTGGACACCCCTGCTGTAACTGAAATGAAATGAGAACTGGGATGACGTGAGGTTTTGGTGAGGTACTTTACCCAGGTTGATGGTGAGTTTAACGCGCCCGGCGTCCAGCTCCAGACGCAGCGTGTCGGCAGACTCGCGGGACGTGGCGGCCATGAGGAGACCGTATGCCCGCTGGGACATAAACCGGAGCGAAACGTCCTCCGCCTCCGTGTGTATCACCGCGGGCATCACCACCTTCATGTACATGCTCCCATCGTAGCTCAGGACGGAGGCCTCTGAGGGACAAATCACACAGAAGAACACACATTTACATTACAGTCGTTTGGCAGACGCTGTTATCCAGGGTGACATACAATAAAGTGCAAAACCATAAACAGGGACTTAAAGTACACTGAAAGCCCCTAGAGATATGGACGGTCCCAAATCCAAGAGTGATCACATATATAAACCCTTGTAGGTTAATCAGATAAACTGACCAAGAAGCAGCAATATACTAGCAACTACAACACTAAGAATAGTAAATAAAATAAACATAAGTGTAATAATAACAGCATACAGCATACATGGCTAATTAAAAATTACAGAGAGGTAGGGAGGGGAGGGGAAAGGTGCAGCCTGAAGAGGTGACTGCAATTTAGAAAAAGGAGGGGTGGAATTAGGATGGGGGAGAGAAAGCAGGTGGGTTCAAAAATCAATGAGGGGTGGTGCAGTATAAAGAATGGTTCAGTAATAGGAATTGTAACTTGTAGGTCACCGATTCAAATCCATCCATCCATCCATTATTTAACCTGTTTATTCTTGGTCTGGTAGCTGGAGCCTATCCCAGTATGCATTGCATCAGGATCAGGAATACACTCTGGACAGGTTGCCAATCTATCGAAGGGCACGCACACCATTCACTCACACACTTATACCTCGGGGCAATTCAGACTCTCCAATTAGCCTAACGCGCATCTTTGGACTGAGGGTGGAAACCAGAGTACCCATGCGGACACGGGGAGAATATGCAAACTCCCCGTGTCCGCAAGGAGAGGCCCAGGCTGTAAGGCAATGATGCTACCCACCGCACCATCATGCTGCCTCTAGTTCAAATACCAAATACCAAAATAAATACCAGAACAATTATCTGTACATACTGCACATCCAAGACATCACAGATACAGTATAATACAGGTCTACAGCATGTAATTGCCCCACAGTGACTTTCCTTACTGGGAGCACACAGTCCTATTGGTAGCAATGAGCTTAGATTAAAGCAGATATGATGGGCCGTATAGTTCTGTAGGACCAGCATGGGAAAAACAAGATAAAAAGTCAGACAAGTAGCAAAGGATGTGCCGGGGATTGGACTGAAAATCTGTAGAATATGGGACTGCCCCTGGTCATGCCCAACAATAAGGCCAGCTGGCATAGGAAATTGAGAAAACACAAACAAACAAGGTATATTTCACCCCAGAGTAATGAGGCATAAGGAATAGAAAGCAATAGAAAGTGCAGTTTACAAAGAAAATGTTTATTTCATAGAGACAGATGCATTTTACAAAGATACTTGCTTTGAACTGTATCAGTTGTAGCTTATGCTACACTCATACACATTTAACTTATGCACCTAATCAGACTTGGAATAAAGCCTGTAAACAGAAATGGCATTTGTTCTGTATGAAGATAGAGTCGTCAGTGTGTATCCCAGCAATATTTCAGGTACTGCACTCTAAGTAATAGGCTACATTATCATTGTTCATAAATCTTCTGTGCCATTGTATAATTTTATATTGACAGTTCGATCTGACATCGTTGGTGGCATGGTTCACCAAATAGGTAATGTCATGTGCTTTTTCTCGCTGGTTGACGTCTTATTGTTACATTTATTTCATTTAAATAGTTTACTTCGCCCTCGCCGCCAATGCAATTTCTGAGTGTCATGAGCACACCCGCTCACCACTCATACACACTGCAGCAGTGTGTACCATGTGACACACAAGCATACGTTAGGCTCCATTTGGAATTGTGAATTAACTTCAAAATCATTTCTCTTTCTCTCGTCTCATGCCAGCTCCCCGGTGAGACAGGGGGTGGCGTGTTTCACCCTGTGATGAAAAGCGAACTGAGCCGCGTTTTATGAGATTGGTGCCCTGCTCAGTAGCAGCAGTACTAATTTCAACATGGAGTCAATTACTGCAGACAAGAGGGACACTCTGAATCGGGACACCACGCTGCTTCTCTTCTGGTGAGCAGCGAGCCAGAGGGCACTCCTCGAAACTTATTGAAAAAGGCAACCATGCGTGAAACCCAAAAGTTAAAAAATATATATCAATGCGGCTACAAAACTTTCGATACGAAACTCTGAGGCTAAGATCCTGAGCTCTGTCATCTGTCGCAACCTTTAAGCAAACAATGTACATACAAAATACAGTTTAAAAAATTGAAATAAATGTGTAAATATAACATTGAAGTGCATTATAACAAATTATCGTCAAATTTAGTTCTCTCTGCATCTTCCCTATCAGCAGCCACTTTAGTTCACCACACACTATCTTTTCAAACAAACTTAGCTAACATTAGTGAACTGAAATTTTTTTTGAACACTAGCTAAGGTTCACCATCTTGAAAGCAGGTAGGGTGAAGTGTGCAAGCATGAACACCAAGCTGGTAAGCCACCACCAGATTCCCAATGAACTGCCCATGAAGACCATCCCACACCATAAGCCAGGGATCAGGCACCATGGTCCTCATGGGCCGAGAACCACCGGGATTCCTTCCTTCACAGTCCGGCCAATCTGGCCAATCAGTAGCACTAATTACCTGAGAGAAAAAAAAAAGCAGGGGTGGATTCGGATTCGAGAGCCAGAGTTGATGATCCCTGCCATAGGCAATTCCATTCCTAAAGCGCTCAAGTGAGTCTGCAAGCTTGGCTCGCGGCAGCATGAAAGGCTGCCAGCGGTATTGATTTGAAGACATCTGCCAACAAAATGTTGCTCTTGGCTGCGGATCTGACTTAGGAGATAAAAACGGACTGCTCTGGAGAAGTCTCAGAGGGGCTACTGCACAGAAGCCGACATCATGTGTGTGTACGTGCATGCATGCCGTGTGTACGTGAGCATGTTTGTTTGTGGTGGTCAGCAATTCAATGTTCTTGAATTCAATGTAAATCTATAGGTGCAAAGTCACAGGTATTTATACAGTACCAGACATGGTAAATTATATGGTGTCATTTTACTGTCAATTCACCATCAGAATCTCAACTTGAGACTTGGGACGAAGTAGTGGATTGCTAGTAGGGTCATACTGATGATTACATTTAATGTTGGTTATGTGTTCATTCATATGTGTGCCTCTTATTTGTGTGTTCATATTTGTATACCTGTGGGTATGTCAATGTCTGTGTGTGTGTGCATGCGTGCCTGCACAAGTGGGACATGAGTTGTTGGGAGACAAATTGAAAGTTAATAAGTCTGGTTCTCACTTATGGGCATGAACACAACTACATTAGATAATACACAATGTCAATGTGCACACTTGATTATGCTCTGAAACAACAGCAATATTTTATATAGCCAAGACAGTTAGCAATATGACCCACTGGGACTGCATCCGAGAAAACGGTACCATTCATAGATTTAAATACCGCAACCTGTAAGTGAGCAAGATGCAACATGGGCGGCACGGTGGAGTGGTGGTAACCACTGCTGCCTCAAGTTTGAATCGGATGGGTCAAATGCAGACGACAAATTATCGCACAGGGTAATTTTAACCCCTCCATACCCCTACTTACTCTACCTGGGCAGAGTAAACGTTGCAGTATGGAGGTACAGGAAGTAGGTAAGAATAGATAACGCAGCTCAGTTGAAGCTTTTCCCAACCCAGTGTTGGCAGTAATTTACAGAGGGCAGTGCGAGTGAGTGAGTGAGAGTGACCCGATATTTACAGCGATAGTCTACGTCCGACATAAACAAACAAACAAATAAAAAACAGACAAACATTGTCAAGAACACTCAACTTCAGGGATGTTGAGTTGTAGGTGTGTGTTCAAGCTTTATGGAACTCGAACCTGTGGTATATCGTGGATATTGGCACAGCTAGCAGGGTAGTTAGGCACGACGCAAAGCGGAGTGCCGTTACACCCTCTAGCTGTGCCAATATCCACAATATACCAGAGGTTCGAGTTCCATAAAGCTTTTTGACAAAGGTTACCACATTTATCTTTCAATATTTCTCTAAAGAAAGATAAGATAAACTTTAAATTAATGTATGTTTAATAGAACTAGATTTTATGGTAAATGTATTCTTCTGCTGAGCAGTAGTTTATTGGTTGCTAAGCAACGGTATTGTGAACGTTAGCTCGCAATAACGTATCCCCACTCTACTATCGAAGCAACGGTATTAACGTTAGTAGGAATAATGTATCCCCACTGCATTAATGTTAGCTAGCTTGCTCGTTTATGTTACACCAGACGACACTGCCACACACAAGTCATTTGTTTTTGTTGCAAATGTTTATCAGGACACAGCCAGATAACGTGTAGGTATTTAAATAACTCTTGTTGTTATGAGTGATCATTTGCTTCGCCGGAGTTTGGTGGTCTTGCTGGTACTTCCATCCGAGGATGTTGCCTAAAAGCTGCATTTTTTTGTTCCTGCTCCTTTCCAAATCAAAGGACACTTTAAACTCACTAATTTTATTTTACTCTACTTTGGTAGGCTACTAGAGGCGAGATGATGATAATGCTAAATTACGTTCATTTTGATTAAAAAGTAGATAACGGTCATCTACAAACTCAGAGTAATTTTAAAAGATGTGTGAACATTCCATTTAGCCATGCATATATCGTGGGCATGGCTGGAACGCAAACTGACTAATAGAGACAATGGACTGGACCTATACATTGTATAATGTGAATTAAAGGACAGTCAGAAATCAAAGCCACTCATTCTCTCTGTCTCTCTCTCGCCATAATTCCTCTTCCCCTGCCTCTTGTTCTTTGTCTCACTCTGTTCTGCATGGTTTCCTTTCTTGGCCTCCCTCTGTTGGTCACACCATTCCCTTTGGTCCGTAGAATCCACTGGGCTTGCCGGCTCTGTTCCAGACACCTTGTACTTCACGCTGCGTTCGAAGCAGATGAAAGTTTTGGCTTTCAAGGACAATAATCTTTTTGGTGCAATACCACAAAGAGAATACCGCTGCTAGAATATTCCTTGCAGTCATGACGCCATACCGATCAGTCATTTGAGCGCGTGACTGTGATATTGTTCTGGATAAACATGCACATTTGCATGGACCATGTCAAGAATGCATCACACGTCAACGCAATGACAGAGTGCAGTGAGCTAACGTCAGTCACCGGCTGTGGCGTCACCTGTTGGCTCATCATATTTAATTTCCCATGAACGCTAAAGCCCCCTGGGGAGGTTGTTTTTGACATAAAGGTTGTGACACGGATGTAAATTAGCTGTAAATATTCTCTCTCTGTGCCAGGCCTTCCCCCATCCCCTCTCAGTCTCTACATATATCTCTCTGCTTCTCTATGTCTCTACCTCTCTATATATCTTTGTGTATATGCACATTTCTTTGTGTCTGTTAGTGTGTCTCTGCATGCATCTTGGGTGTATTTGAACATGTACATGTGTGTATGCCTGTTTTGTGTTGAAAATGTCCAGAAACTATAGTCCCCTCTTGGCAGGTCTTGATGACAGTTCCCTGCAGCCTGTAGCGTAGTGGTTAAGGTAAATGACTGGGACACGCAAGGTCGGTGGTTCTAATCCCGGTGTAGCCACAATAAGATCCGCACAGCCGTTGGGCCCTTGAGCAAGGCCCTTAACCCTGCATTGCTCCAGGGGAGGATTGTCTCCTGCTTAGTCTAATCAACTGTATGTCGCTCCGGATAAGACTGTCTGCCAAATGTCAATAATGCAATGTAATGTAAAAGTAACATGTCTTAGTGTGTGTTTCTTCTGTGCCTGATCTGTGGACATTACTTAGCAGTGAATCCACCTCTGGCCTGCTACTACTGAACCACCACCTGCACCTATCAACTATATCAGTGAGAGGATCACCCTGTCCTGTTCAACTTCTTCTACTGCCCTTCACAGTTGCATCATGGGAACGTGTACTTTACAAAACACTGTCACTATAACTGGGAAACATGATAACACTGTGTATTTCTAAGTACCTTTAATATTAGTTCAATCTCAGACCCAGTACAATGCAGTTACTAATTCAAAAGTGATGGGTTAACATTATTTATTTTTTGCACTCTCCAGGCTTGTCACTTACAATGTGCCAAATAGGACATTTCAAATCATAAAGGAGTTTTATGTTCATGAACCAGACACTAATTTCATCACATATATAGACTTTCATATTCTGTTTGAGGTGGATTTTGCCACTCCTCACTCAAACTGAACATTAGTCATTAGATAACTTTTAGATAGCATTATTTTTATTATTTATTTAAGAATATCCATTTCACACCAAATACTGCTGGTGGCCAAGGAGCAGTTTGGTAAAATGCTGATATTTCACCAGATTTGCATTTAACTAGACTATAGCTGCTAAAGACAACTATAAATACCATCATGCCTGGGCAGTGACTGTCACTATGCCAATTTGAATAATTCAAGAATTCCTGAAAGAATGGCAGATGTAATTCCAGCTTTCTTTCCTCCTCTCCATTCTCACCCTGCACTGTTATATTAACGTGACTAGCTTTGTGAATACAGCCTAGTTGCAGGACCCTCAATGTGTTGTGTTTTTTGGGCAAATATGTAAACTTCTCCGTATTTCGTATGAGTTATTATTACAGGGATTTTGAAAACATATGCCACTGAAAATGAGGCAGATAACAAGATAAACTTTTTTTCCAAAGGAAAAGTTGACAGAGCTTAGTATATCTTATCCTCCCTCTCCTTACTTCCCCCTTCTCTTTCTTTCCTCACCTTCCCCATTCGCTCTAATTCAAGTTGTTTATTGGAGGGAAATACATTCCCAAAATAGTGCATTCAGTACATTTCCAAAGTGTATGCCTGTACATTTAAACACAATTCCTCTCTCGGTATCTTGTTCTCATCTTCATCCATTTTTACCCATCTTTGCTTACGTCCCCCCTCTTTCTCCCTTGTTCCTCTCACTTGCACATTTCAGCAGGGTGTGAGAGAAGGGAAATGCTGGGAAGCAGCTGAGTTTGTTTCCTGTGATCCTGATTACTGTGTGTTTTGTACTTGCACTAGTCACTATATCTACACCAACAATGACAAAAACTCCATAAATTTAAATGTATAAACTTACTGGACCAGGGTCAAATATTGGATATTACATGGAATTATTTTGGATGCAAATACTTTTCTAAGCTTTACTGAGCTTGTCTGGTGTATTGCAACATATGAAAAAAAAGTGCAAAAGAGATTCTGGTCCTCTTGTTTGGCTCAATTGCACCAGCCAAGATCAATAGTGTGTCAGGGTTGGAGGTAGTACTGGTTGTGGCCATCAGGGGGCTTATTACTTTCACCTGGTGGTCATTAGTGCTTACGTGATGTCTACCTCCTGAAGGTACTTAAAGCCCGCATTTCCCCTCAGTCTTCGCTTCGGTGTCACTGTTCGCTCTGCCACCTAAAGCCGGTATTTGGCACATGGTAGACTCAAAGCTACGAGTCGGGTATTGTGCTGGTTCGCTCGTTTTCCAAAAAAGAAGGGTAAGGAAGGGGTCTGCGTGCGAAGTGTGTGTACACTGCGACCGCCTTCCGTTTGGTTCTTTGGTTCTTTGTTTCTCTTTATTTTCGGCTCGTGTGAGTCCGTGGGTGAGGGACGTTGTCCCCGGTATTTTGTATTTCGATTTGTGTTATTTCGGAGCTGCGTCTCCTGTATCTTTATTTTTGTTTCGCCCAGTCTTTTATACTGGGTTGTACTTTTACTTTGGGTTTTCCCCGGTCCGGGAGAGAAGTGCTAGCATTTACGCACTTATTTTTGGTTTGTAATTTTCGCCCTAGTTTTGTAGGGTAGTTTTATTTTCAGAGCCGTTATTTGGGGCTCTTCCTTTTATTTGTGCGGAGTTGTCTCCGTGTCTCAGAGCTGTCTCCCCTACCCCCCGGGGTCTTAGTGGCGGGCACGTTTGTGTGTCCGATTCAAAGGGATTACCCCTTAGTCGCACCTGGCTCTCCGCACCTCCTCAACCTTACATAGTGTACATTACATACATATTTTACATATTGCCCCAGGTCTGAAACTTACCAACTCTCACAAATCCCTAAAAGTGGAATATACTGCAATGTGTTGCGCATAATTTTTTCAAAATACATTCACGGATATACTTCACAATGCATTATGTAAGGAATACATCATTTCACTGCAAGGTTTTTTTAAATGCCAGATCATTCTGCTCACTCCATGGTCTTTTACCAAAGATGAAAATATAAGCAGAGGATCTTAATATTTTTGACCAATTCACCCTCAAAAGCCAGATGGCTAAGTCCGGTTTTGATTATTTTTTCATCTTGGTTAAATTCAAGGTTTAAATAACGTGGCTTAAATAGTTTTTCCACCTTACACTTTTGCCTGTTCACAATTTCACAGCAACACTAACACTAAAATCATCTTGGGCCACACATTACACAAGCATTGCACAATTTAGCCAACATAGCTGGTGATAGCCAAAAAATGGAAAAGATTATAGCTAATTGAAAGTTGTCCATTTACAAACAACCATTTGAGCATGTGACATAGTAGCAAGTAACGTTAGCTAGCAATCTACCAACACAGTAGAGAGCTTATGGCTATTAGCTGTCTGGATAATGAACTTCACAACACCATTCACAGTCATATCAGCAGCCATAAATGCAAATAGTTATATTGGCATGAGAAAATGGTGGTTAATAAAAAAAAACTCATGTCACACTCCTGGCTTTTGGTCTCTTCTTGGCAAACTGCAAACAGCGTATTAATTTAGAATGGTGATTTGACTGGACGGGGACTACCTGCCAAACATTTAGCGATTATACGAAAATACTGACCACCTAGCATCCAATCAGAATCGAGTATTCACCAAGACCATATTATAATTAATGATGTATATATGCTATGTAGCGGTGATAATTTGCATATTAGTCCATATTGTGTGAAGTGATAAAATATGTATTTTATGTCAATACATGTTTCGGACATTTCATTTAATGTAAAATGCATATATAAGCCTTCATCAGTATTCATTGGACAATGTCTGGGATTTTGTCTACAGTGTCTCTGTTGTCTGTGGCCAGTTCATGATGTCCCTGAGACTCAATACAGTATTGACAGAATGATATTCCACATGGCAGATCTTGTAATCTTATTCATTTGAGCTCTTAATTATTACAGAAAAGGATATAAACATAAGCACAAAAGGAGGAGGGTGTGGTCTTCAATGGGTGTGATACCAGATTCATCATTTTGTTTAATTCCACAATCAGTCTTAAGTGTTGAGAGGGAAGCGATGCAAAGTGCACAGTGTTGTCAAATGAGCAAGGTCTTTTACTTTTTTGCCATTGCAGAAAATAAAACCAGTTAGAACTGAGCAGTTATTTTACTTCTGTCTCTTTTTAAATGTGATAAATTATTTTTAAATGCATTTCCACACTTGGAAAAATTCTGCTCAGCATTCATGTCCCTTGTGGAACATGTTGTTCTTGTACCCATCTTCTTGAACCATGTTAGGTGTTGTTGATTCACCTGCAATCTGAAACTGCTGCCAAATCAATAACTAATTTGCAAAGCTATGTTTTTTAAAAATAATTATGTAGTGATATTGATTTGTGTGTCAGGGAGAATAAACAAGTTATATTAATTATATTCTTTCCTTCCAATTAAGTAATTCCTATATTTTTTGTTTCACTTTTTTTCAACTTTTTATAAAGCCATGCTATATACAGTATAAGACAGGAATGATGCTGTATTAGAAAGCTTGGACATTTGTTGGAGTTTAGGGGAAATAATCATTATGTGTCGGTCACGTGTATATTCTATCCGAGTTAGAATCATGATATTTTCAATAGTCATAATATATTGTGTACATGTAAGAGCAATGATTGCTGGCGGTGATATTTCAGGCTGGAGGGGTCAATAGGGGTCATGAGGAAAGTCATGTCAGGAAAAGTCATGCCCATTGTCAGTTGAGGGAATACTTGCAGGAAACTACTGCTGCCACTTTTTCCATTACGAGTCTTATTTCATGACAATTATAGGCTTTATAACACTTGTGCTTCCGGCACTTGCAAAATGTCTACAATTATCAGAATCTGGTGGTAAATTTCTCAGCTTTGATTTACCACAGAGAGCAGGAACAAGTGTGTGAATCCATGGCGTGTGCATGTGTGAATTTGTTTTGTGGTTTGAGACTCCAAAAGTCTTTGGTTGAAAAGCTTCCTGGTCCTATCTCTGCTCTCTTGCAACCAGCAGAGGTGACCTTCACAGCACTTGCACTGACAATGATTAATTCCCGCACTGTGGCTGACAGTCTGAATCCTGTCTTGTAGCCCGCTCCCATAAATCTCAACTGGACTTCAGCGGCCCTTTCCGACAGTCAGCAATGTGCATAATATAAAACCTCCACATTACCTACAGTAATAACTTGACTCTTACCCTCGCATGCGATAAATCAGGGACCCTATGTCCGTGACACAGCTGGGATTTCTTCACAGCGTGGATAAGGAAAAGCCAGTGCTGACTGGACACACAGCTTACATTACACAAAGATAATTACAGTTTGCCAATGAATGCAAGAGGGTTTATATTACCTTATTTTATTCAATTACATTAGGCAGCTACTGTAATAAGGAATAAAATGGAACCGCTGTGTGTTTCGATATTATGAATGATGAAATGGTCTGTTATTGAAGTCTGGAACAGTGGAACAGGAACAGTGTGCAAACCTTTATTTTAAAACAAGAGAAGCTGAAGCTGAAATCATCATTTCAAATAATGTATTTCACAAGCCTGCTTTTCACAGTAATGATGTGGAATAAACCTATTTTGGTGCATGTTAAAAGCACTGGCTTCAATAACATTTGATAACAATATTTTAACATTCAATAACAGCTAGCATATCACTGTACCTCCCAGGCATGGTGCCAGTTAATCCGAGGAGCCTTTTAGTAGATTTAGTAGGTTTTGGGGAGCAGCGCACCTCAAGCAGAGTAGCAGTGGCAGTGTGATGAGCCTTTTTTCCAGGGATTGAACTAACATCCTCTTCTGGTGTCAGAAGCGTATCATCATATCATCCTGAAGGAGGCCATCAAATAATTTATATTTTTCTTAGAATCAAGATAAAAGGCAAGGACACGCAATCAAATCGCAATGTTTAAAATGCAGCATCATCTCTTCATAGTGCCAAACACTACTTTATGGATGAGTGAAGCTGATGTATTGCTGCTGTTAGGGGACTCTTAGCAGACACTTAACAGAAAAGCAAGATTTGGAAAGTTAATCTTAGATTGACAGCAAACATGAGCCAGTAGGCAAATATCATGATTGAAATGACAACCTGCTGCCCCCAAGCAAACTTTGAACATCACAAAGAAAATAAAAAGAAGATCTAAAGAAATAAAAATGATGTAATGACTTTCAAGTTGTGAAACTGGCTTACGTGACTGATTCCCTTACCCGCCCTCTGGGTTTTTAAGGTATCTCATAAAAGCGAAATTCTTATCACCACAGAACAGCATTACAACAGGAACAACTATCCAAATCTGTGAAATAAGGTACTCCAGTACCACAGTAAGCATTCTATTTGGTATTTATTACCTTTATTTTTTAGATTGATTAAGTCTTCTGCTGCTGTAGCCTATGCACTTAGAGGTTTGACACGTGTGTTCAGAGATGCTCTTCTGCATACCACTGTTATAATGCATGGTTATTTGCGTCACCTTCCTGTCAGCTTCGATCAGTCTGGCCCTCGGACCGCTCTCATTACCAAGGCATTTCTGTCCGCAGAACTGCCGCTCACTGGATGTTTTTAGTTTTTCGCACCATTCTGTAAAGTTGGGTACACCCTTTGCCCTGTTGTGTCACAGTTGGCTGCTCAGCTGTTTCATGGCCAGCTTTGTGTTGTTGCATGCACAATTCATGCAGAAGAAGTTTAGAGTTTATTCTAGGTGTGGAGTGGAGAATTGGAGTCTGTTGCTGTTGTATCTGAACCTGAAAAACAAAGAATTGTCTTTGCCAGTAAACCAGGCCATTTTGGGGTGGAAAAATATGAATGAATGAATCAGGTATGTTAAAATCAACTGTTTAGAACATTGTTAAGAAGCACGAATGCCTTGGTGAGCTGTGCAATAGCAAATAATCTGGTAGGCCACTGTAGTGGATGACCCAAGAATACTTTGGATTGTGAAGAAAATTGTTCAACAGATCAAGAACTCTCTCCAGGATGTAGGCATAAATGTGTCAAAGACTAAAATAAAGACTACACCATCTTGAATGCAAGAACCACTGGTAAGCCAAAACGCCCAGGTTAAAGTTTGCTAAAAAACTACATTTGAAAAACTAGTGTTCTGGGACAAAGTCTTGTGGACAGACAAGATGAGCATTAACCTCTAACAAGGTGATGGAAAGAGAAAAGTGAAGAGAAAGAAAGGAACTGCTCAGGATCCAAAGCGTTCATTGTTTCATTTCAAATCCAATAAGCTGGAGTACGCAGCCAAAAGAACAAAAATAGTGTCACTGTCCACCGGCTGCACTGTAAGCCCCAGAATACAAAGCGCATTGAATCATTTCCACTAAATAAACTCGAAGTGAACTAAAGAAGAAGAGCAGATTACTCTGGAAAAAACAGGACTGCTCTTTTAATAAATGAGTGAATAAATATCATATATGTAGATTTATAGCAAAAACATTAATTGGGTTCCAGGAATGTTCCGCTGTAGTTGTATTAAGAGTGAAGAAGATGTCTTGTGTAACACAGTGAATCAAATGCAATAGAACTCTACCTCCTTGAGTAGACCACAAAAGCACACCATATTAAATGTGGTGTGGCCTTATTGCACATCCATCCATCCATCCATCCATCCATTATCTTAACCCGCTTATCCTGAACAGGGTCGCAGGGGGGCTGGAGCCTATCCCAGCATACATTGGGCGAAAGGCAGGAATACACCCTGGACAGGTCGCCAGTCCATCGCAGGGCACACACACCATTCACTCACACACTCACACCTATGAACAATTTAGACTCTCCAATCAGCCTAACCTGCATGTCTTTGGACTGTGGGAGGAAACCGGAGTTCCCGGAGGAAACCCACGCAGACACGGGGAGAACATGAAAACGACGGGGATTCGAATCCAGGACCTCCTTGCTGTGAGGCGGCAGTGCTACCCACTGCACCCACCCTTAATGCACAGAAAAGCTTAAATATTCTTCAAGAATGGGAGAGATTCGAAAATTCCACATAAACCAATGGGGCCCAGAAGTGCACATTAACCAAGCTGCAAATATTAAAAATAAAATAAAATAACATATTGCAGTTGTACAGAGATCATTGGAACATGGCATTATTAAGTGTTTTTTTAATACTGTTGTTCTTTTAAGAGGTCAAAGCCCACTTACCATTATCGAAATGCTGAAAATAACCATTAGTAGAGGGAAGCCAGTTCAAGGATTGGTCCGTAACTGTATTCTAAACCTCCCCAAATGTCCAAATGACATCTACAATGACTCATGCAAACAATATCTGTGATACTTATACCCTGACTGTATAAACATGATTTGCAGAGAGATGGGTTCAGAATTGTTCAGAATACAGCATGCAAAAGAAACTGTTCTGTCTGAGTGGAAAATGTCCAGACATTTCAGAGAAGGCACCATGCAAACACCGGCAGCCAAAATAATATTTACATTTAATCTTAAAAATTATCTCTGTTCTAGTCCTCCGCTGGAGCAATGCAGGGTAAAGGGTCTTGCTCAAGGGCCCAACGGCTGTGCGGATCTTATTGTGGCTACACCAAGGATCGAACCATCGATCTTGCGGGTCCCAGTTAGGTACCTTAACCACTACGCCACTGCAAAAAACAGTCCAATTCAAACAAGATACACCACTGTAGCTCTCAAACAAGTATAGCAGCATTAACTGGGAACATCAATCCAGATCAATCCAGATTTTTTTTTTATATCACAGACATATTCACACTTTTGTAGAAAATCCATTGAGGCTTTCATACATGAGTTTGGAGTTTAGCCACATTTAGTATTTTTGGAAGTCTATTCAGGTAATTACAAACAAGCTACTAAAATATTAAAAGGACAAAGTCGATAATTCCATTGAAAGAAAATTATTGGGGAATATTACTGTTTTACTATTCCTGTATTTATGGCTGATTCACAAACTGCCTACATAAAATGCTTTGAAATGTTCCTCTGAGGTGAATTTGTTTCAGGAGCTTAGACTTGTAGCTAGCCTTTAATCTGCCTTTAGCTTGCTTCTCAGCCCAGCTGTTACATCCATTTGCAAGGTATGTGTACAAATACTCCACTGCCAAACATTCCACTCATTGACATTCTAAGCAGCTATTCCACTGTTAAAAGCATTTTACTTCCCCTACTTGGTAAATAATAATAAAAAAACACACTTCAATGTCAAAAAAACATTCTAGTGCTACAAACAACTGACAGTATAAAAACATTTGCATATGTACAGTACTATAACACTTCATTTTTATAAGCATTTTTCTATATTTCAACAGCTTTTATATAAACAAGTAAAAATACACTATTTATCAACAATAATTAGAAAAATCCTCATAATTTACTCAAATCTCCATGTGACTAAACCATAATGTGCTGGTAAATTACTAAATAAAACATGCAGAAAAAAAATATTTTTCATTATGGCCCATTTTATCTATTGCGGCTTGTGAAAGGATTGTGAAGTGCGTTACATGTAAAAAAAAAAAAAAAAGAGTTAATTATTATTAATTATATATTCCAGTTATATGACACGTATGCATGTATTTTATATTTTCAGCATACTCTATATGTGTTTCTTGTATATTTTTTTACAAACCTTTTGCACATGGGTAAATAAGGTTGGCAATACACCTGGGGGGATAGCTGTTAGATTTGCAGCTTGAACAGAAGCACGGCGTTGTAGGAAGTGGGAAGCGGGAGGGAGCAGGAGAGGGAGCGTGGACAGCAGCTCACCTCTCTCACACGTCCTGGACCAGAAGCCGGTCCCCGTGCAGTCGCAGACGAAGCGGTTCCAGCCCTCCTTGCAGGCGCCCTTGTTTTTACAGGGGTAGCTCTCGCACTGCTTCCCGCCCACCTTGTTGCAGGAGGGCTTGATGCCAGCTCCGTTCTGCGACTCTGCGATCTGCCGGATGTCCTTGCTGCGCCCGTCGATAAACAGGTCCCGGACGCATCCCACGTAGCCGTAGTTGAGCACGGCCGTCCACAGCTCGGTGGGCAGGACCAGCCCCGCCCGGTTCTCTGGGAGACCCCCTAGGTACATGTCCCCCTCCAGATCCAGGATTTCGCTCTCTCCGCTGGCTGTGAATGGGGTGCGCCGACTGTTCACCGAAATGGTGCCTGTGGGCAGGAATAAGGGGTGGTGGGAAGGGGGGAAAGGAGTAGAATAGCATTGAGCAGTGTTTCTTAGGCGATGGGTTGGCACCCAAAATGGGTCATGGGAGTGTATGAGGTGGGTCCAGGAATAAGTTTGTAGTCCATTAGGCTATGCTAGTGTGTGACAGGTCCCTGGATGGTACTAAGTTATTCATTTTGGTCCCAATATTAAAAAGCTCAAGAACCAGTATTCTGACTGTATTTCCCACAAAGAAATGGAATTCAACTAGATGTATAAAATGAAAGACACAGCTGCACAAGGCCAGTACATGGATAGTCTGGAAAACATCCATGGATAGATTATTATTATATTTCCTACTACCATGCTGTAAAAACCAGCTATGCCAGCTGCTCAAAAGCTGGTCTGAACTGGTCAACCAGCCTTCAGCTGTTTTAAAATGCAGTTTGAGCAGTTTTTTCAGGAAGGTATACAGCCTGTGCATTCAGTGGACACACACCCGGTGTGCATTAGTACAGGTGTGTGTGCCCACTTCAGTCTGCTGCAATATTATATTATGGTATAATTCGCCTTGTGAAGGTCTGTGGGCAGTCTTGTCACCAGGTAGGCGGCTTTATTTTTTTAAGGTGGCGACTCCATGATGGCTGCTGTACGGACACAACCGAGGCCTTCCGGTTGGATAAGGAAAGCAATCGTTCTTGACGCTTCGTTCTCCCAGCACGAGGTGGTTTGGACACAGTGTTTGTAAAACTGAGCCATGGGAGCTCAGAGACGGGAAGCCACGGCCAACTCAGCGGCTCATCGCCTTTTTGAAGGCAGCCTGGTCTTAAAAAAACTTACCCATTCAGACGTAGCGGAGCGGATGAGTTTAAGGTTTGTTCTGTATGCATAGTTAAGCATGAACATAATGTTGATGAACAAAACCTATGTCATCCTGTAAGAAAGAGATAGGATCTTACAGATAAGATGGACATTGGCGTCAAGGCCTGAGGGTATTTAAGCTAAGCCGTACGACCAGAGAACGTTGATGTAATGTGACTTGTTTTGTTCCAGTGACCTTTGATAAAATTTTACTTTTCTGTTGTAAGTGTAGGCGGCACGGATGGTGCAGTGGGTAGCACTGCCGCCTCACAGCAAGGAGGTCCTGGGTTCGAATCCCCGTCGGCCGGGGCCTCTCTGTGCGGAGTTTGCATGTTCTCCCCGTGTCTGCGTGGGTTTCCTCCGGGTACTCCGGTTTCCTCCCACAGTCCAAAGACATGCACGTTAGGCTGATTGGAGAGTCTAAATTGCCCGTAGGTATGAGTGTGTGAGTGAATGGTGTGTGTGCCCTGCGATGGACTGGCGACCTGTCCAGGGTGTATTCCTGCCTTTCGCCCAATGTATGCTGGGATAGGCTCCAGCCCCCCTGCGACCCTGATCAGGATAAGCGGGTTCAGATAATGGATGGATGGATGGATGTTGTAAGTGTTTGTTGGCTTGGGTGAGTTCCTGCATTGTCCTGACTTTGATTCCACTTTGAGAAGCTGGGTCTGAACAGAGTTTAGACCCCTCTAAACTCTGTTGGGATCCAACACGTCCCAGCTGAAAGCATGTGGAGTCAAGTCCTTCTGGCTTTTACTTATTTTTTTCTCATTTTACTTACCTACCACCATATTATCTACTTTTGTACAGTGCTTTCCCCTCATTACTCATTTATTTACTTACTTCTTTACGATTACCTATGTTCCTACTGCACAACATGAAGGAGCATCACACATCCAACACAGCACAGATTTTTTTTTTTAATGACGCACAATATTCTAACCATTTTGACATCTCTCTAGCCAAGTACTGAAAAGAATCAATCACTGCAAGAAGGTGCCAGGGAATATATAGACCAAAATATCGTCTCTGGTCTCATCACAGCTTTAAGAAATCACCCAGAGGGGCAGACTAACAAAAAGAAAAACAATTGTACAATGTATAAGGCATGAGTAACATGCTGTATTCTAACTGTATTGAAAAACATGAAAATAGTTATCCTAGAATAACATTAAAGATGTACTTCTTTTGCAGGGATTTTTTTTATGTGCCTTCCTTAGCTCACTTGCTAAATATAGTACAGCTGAAAAGACAAGGCAAAAGCCTACTAGCAGATGTTTCCTTGTGATATAGTATCAATGTTAATGATAGATTTGCATTTGCATATCTTAAAAGCAAGTTCAGCTACAACTAAGCTTAAAATGGCATCTGTGCTGTGTAAATGTAGCAATACTGTATCTGTTCTAGTGCTTATATTTGGAGCCCTGGAATATATGTATTTTGATTACTGAGACTGGAACAATCACAATGCTTAAAAATGCTGAGATGCTTAAAGTTGTTATAGATTCATGAAAACTACGAGGCTATAAGTTCTGCTCAAAACCTACACTAGGTATACATAAACAGACAAATAGTTGTTTTTGAGAGGTCAGTGGCAAGATAAAGTGTCACATGAACATCAGCAGCTCTCAGAATCAAGTCCATATACCTCCTGACTTTTAGCATGACCTGCTCAAGTTCCATGTTACGTATGGGAGAAAGTTATTTTGCAATAGCATTCTGTCAGGATATATGCAAGTCAGAGCTGCCCAATCTTGTTCCAGGAGATTTATGCCTTGAAGGTTTTCATCTCAGTCCTAACAAAGCACACCTCATTCAACGTCTACAGATCACATCACATAGAGAGCTAAATAGTAGTACTAGGTGTGCAAAATCAAACATACTGGATATTATAGCATCTCCAGGAACACGGTTAGGCAAACCTGCATTAAGTTCCTAGATTTGAGGCTAGCAATCACATCAGTCAGCAGTGAATTGTATGCCTGCTAGATAATGCTCTATGTTAATTTAGCTATGGTTACTTTAAGTCCAGTATACATCATACAGCAGACTTGAGATGAGACGAGACAAGACGAGATAGGAGAAATCTCAGAACGTTTTTTTGGCAACATATTATGAGCTTGATGAAAGCCTCCTCTCGCTCTGCTGTCCACAATTCCACCATTTTTTGTTACCATCAGTTGTTATTCATTATTGGTTAAGTTCTAAAGTTCTAAGTTCTAAAAACCAGTCTACAACAAACAGTCAACTTGAAACAAGATTTGACATGGTCAGTTTCGGAAATGCAAGCTGACAAGAGCATACATTCTAAAACTGGACGGTACACCCTGCTAAGACTTTCTTCAAAAAACATTCTAAAACCCTAATGTTTCATCTTGTCTTGCCTTGTGTCAAGTCGGCTGTTTGATGTAGACTGGGCTTTATAAAAAACGTACAGTTTAAGGACTAATCCCATATATTTGTCTGACGTATTCTTCTGCACAGGGTGTATTACTAAGTGTGAGCACACTTCCCCCTGCTTCAAGTTAATTACTCTGAGTAAATTGGTCCTTGACACGTTTGTCCTATCTGCTGAAAGCCACTGCATAATCCTGTAGTGACAAAGACATTTTATACTTTTGTTCGATTCAAGTTTGACTGATTATTGTAGGGACCATGGGACTATACTTCCCATGATTCCACAGGACACTTCAGTGACACTTACAGCACTGCCCCAACGTGACATCTAGCTACAGTTAAACCAATACTGTAATGCCAGAGGCAATACACTTTTACAGTATACGACCTAGATAAATCGTATTGTCCAGTCTCTTTGCTCTTTGCTCTCTCTTCACTCTTCTCCAACTATGTCTCGCCCTCCTGCTCCCGATGCTCAGATAGAGGCTGAGCTTCCCACAATGACGAGGAACCACAGGCATAATTAAATCTATATGCCTATTTTAACTAAAGTGGAACCTGGTGCATGCACATTGCTGCATCAGCTGAGCACTAGAAACGGCAGAAAACAAACTTTTATGTGAGCACCGCCAAACAAACTTTTGGAACCAACGAAAGACCTCTTACAAAGACGGATTGGACCAGATCGCACACAGAAAGACCCATGCTTGCGTGCATTTCCCTGATCCTCAGGGCTAGCATAGTCTTAACCGAAATACTTGTGAATCTGTGTGTTTCTATTTGTATTCGTTTTTGATCATTTCAATGCATTCTGATGATTAGGTATACTTCTGTGAATCGGCTCAAACATATGTATAGAGTTAAACACACGTAGCCTCTCTCACACTTCACAGTTAACTTTAACACTTCCTCTTCACTAATGTAGCTGGTAGTCGTGAATAACCCACTAATTGTTTCTTGTATTGCTTTGAGTTGAAGCTACGCATCACTCTTTGTCAAGTAAGACCTGTAGCATTAGTTTATTCTGCCATGCGGGCCTACCCTAGCTACATTTACTTTCCTTTCCTTTGTTCAAGGAACACGTGTGTTTACATGCATGTATGCACAAGTACACACAACAATACTTTTTCTTTGCTTCTTCCTTTAGCTTAACCCATGTATGTTCTGCATTTGTAAGTTTAATACATTTATTTTATTGAACCTGGTGTGTGTTTTGATGTCACATGAACATGAGAACTGAGCAAAATCACTCCCAACCTACTGGTTATTTATTATATTTGACTATTAATATTTGTAACTTGAATTATTCTTTACATTGTTCATCCATATTTTCAATTATACTAATTTTATGAGACTGATTACTTTTTCCAGTTATACTGCTACACCATATAATTGGCGCCATATGTGAGCATTATTAAGACGGAGATGTCCTGATCACGCATTCTCGCAATTCTACACATCGTGAAGCGGCATATCCCCTACATTATCAAGAGCTTTAATTGTGAAGTGCCTGCAGCCCATCCTCACCAGATTTCACTAACCTGAAAAATGAATGCAGTCATGTAGTTTGAGGCCAAAATGTAAAAAAATCAACTGAAAATATAAAAAATATGTAACTCAGGGACCAGGGCTTCCTTAGGCTAATATACTCAATAACTGTTCATGCTAGTGACAGTAAAAAACTCAATAAAAAACAAACCTGGGTCAAATACATAATTGTTTTAGATTCAATACTTTTGCCTGGTGCAATTTGAGAGTATTGCACCAGACAAGCTCAGTAAGTGTAGAAAAGTATTTGAATCCAAAACAGGTACGCATTTCACCCAGGTCTGGTGCACTGTAGCCTTTGACTGTGATTAACAGAAATTGGTGGTTGGTGGTGAGTATAGAATGCCCCTAACCTGATCTCCCATCCCTCTGGACGTCCACGTGGTACCAGGCCCCGTCGTTCACCTTGGTCAGCGTGGCCTTCACCTTGATGGTGCCTGAGCCCATGTCCAGCAGAAGGTAGAGGCTGCCGTCCAGGAGCTCCACGGCGAAGAAGTCCACCTTGGTGTTCCTCTGGCTGCGTAGGCCTTTGGCTTCCTGGGGCTTACCGTGGGTGAAAAGTATTAGGCCATTGGGCTCTGAGGTGCGGAAGTCGAAGGAGATGGAGCCCATGCGTTTTGTGTTCCACTTGGGCAGGCTGATGTAGGCCTCTGGCGTCTCAAAGGAAATGGGGTCCAGGGTGGCCACGTTCTCGCACTTGAACACCACGTCGCCCTGGATCTTCATCTTGGGGTCCACGATCCGAGCCAGCCGGGAAAGCTCCAGCCTGATGTCATTGTTCTTGTACACCACCTGCACCATGCCATTGAAAGAAGCAAACAAAACGGCCCCTGTTAAGTTCAAAGTTGAATGTGTGATGCTCCTTCTTGTAAACAAGATCACATTTTATTAAATGGAGTCTAAATATCTCCATTCTGATCCCCACCACCTGCCCCCATGCTCCTACTAGTTAATATAAATGGTATAAAGGCAAAAACGCAATTACATTAATAAGGAATTATATATTTTTTACAACAATATTCCCCATTGAATTCTGTGAATAAACTTATTTTTTCCCCCACAATTGTATGTAGTCTCTATAATCTTTTTGGGTATGTCATGGCTCGGGGTTTCTTAGCCTACCTATTTCTATACACAAACGTACGTGCGTTCTCAATCAGTGCATTGATGGGAATTTGTAAACTACCAATTGCACAAAAGACTTCTGGGAGACCAAGTAGTGTGTAGAAATTTCACTTGACTGTTGGGCTCGGGAAACTGAATCAAGTTTTTACAATACATTGGTGCTTTACGGATACATCTGGACAGAAGGTGCTTATACCACTGCCTAAAAACCCCAAGAAAACGGTTGCTCGTGCTGTCAACCCTCACAAAAAAGATATGCCTGAAGTACTGAACAAAATCGAGTAGAGGCTATATAAAATGCACTTTCTTTGTATTTTCCAGAAGTAAATGTTTTAAAAATAATGAAAGTATAGCCTACGACTGTAGGATGCAGATCGTAGAAATAATTATAGACCTTCTGGAGCCTGCCTCTGCAGCCTATCTGCACTATCAGAAACCACATATTTGCGAGGGAGAAAATTGGTTGTGCGAGAGGTACGTAGTCGTTTTTTGAGAAACACGTTTTCAATATGCGAGTGGAAATTCCTGTGTTCATCATGGCCTTGCATACGCATGGATATTTGTGCACGCACACACGTGCACAATGCCATTTCTGTACCATTAGGAAATGCAAGGATAGAAATTATTTCATAATAATACTTAGCAGTCCCCTTTTTAGCAGTCCCCTTTTTCTAAATTAATGGTGTACATTAGCCTCCATAATGATAAAAGCATTGGAAGATCATTCCATAAGCATTATGCAAAAAAAGTACTGAAAGTGGCTGTTTTCATGTAGTTCATTTTGAGATTAGAAATAAAACAGCTACTTTTCTCAAAAGCAGTCTGCCTAAAATAGAATGGGACAAAAACCTTGAGCCTGCAGGCCTATTCACGCAGCCAACGCGCACTAGAAAAATAAACATAAATTGAGACATTTTCACAGCCGTTGTGTTAAATACCACAAAAAATACAAAGGGAGCAGAATTGTAAATTGAAATTCATTGAAGTGGAAAATTGAAGGCTTTTCTCTCTATCTCTATTTAAAAAAAATAAAATAAAAACGTCTTTCCGGGTTTGTGTGGATAGTGTACCCAGCATTCAGAAAACAGCAGCTGGGTTTGAGAACACAGCTGTCAACAGAGATTTTGTAGCTCGGGGGATTACAGATAATCCAAAAGATTTGACAGCAAATCAACAGAGAAGCTGGGGGAAGCGCTGGACCAGGAGATTGTCTTTTTTTTTTTTACACTCAGGCAAATGGGGCGAGATAGAGATTTTCTTTTACTTTTTACTCCTTTATTGCACAGAACAAAAAGGATAAATAAATGAGACCTATATGTTCACAATATTATCACAAATACGCATTACATGTGTAAAACCCCAAGCTAACCCAACGACGGAATTTAGCGAGGGCTGAAGGTATCAGCGTGCTCATCCTTCTGGTGTTGCTGAAAGAATACTAGTAGGGTTAAAAATTAGTGGCCCCTATGAGGAGAGTCTAGATCAGCCAATAAATAAACCATGATACAAAGACAGGAGTACCACTCTGCCTTCTGCTCTTTACTGGTCCGGGCTGACCAAGAATCTCCACAATAGGGCCAATATATTCACCTTTGTTTATCTGACTCCATTTTAGAATAATAATTTATTAGTTATCCACATTAGGCAGATTTCTTATTGATAATTTTGACTTGATCGCTATAGGAATCCTGTACTGAGATTAACTCTCCGAACAGTCCTCTGCTGGTACCGCCGCATGTCACATCGCGCGTTATGTGCATGTCTCACAAACTGACTAGATATCTGTAGTCATCACAGAGGTCGCAGGAATAGCTACTCTTGGGTATATCTGTTTACAGCCTAGGGACCCAAGCAGACCAACCTAGCTACAGCTGTGCTCGACATGAATGAACTACCACGCGGAGGCGAGGGATTTACCATCATAGGTCTATGGGTGCTATACGCCGTGATACATTAAGCGTAAATATTCATCCTCCCTCGACCAGTTTGAGGGGGCAAACCAAGCATTCCCTGTATAACTTTGAGTGTCAGTAAGTGAAACCACACAGATCAAGTTTTAACAATTTTATTTTATCAGGCAGGTTACATACGTAATTACACACTAGTTCCAAATCAAAAAACATTACAACGGAAACCAAATTACGGAGTCTAATTAATAAAACCTGGTAATAAAAGCTACATACGGGAGTCTGGCTACAGACACCCTGTACGTAGAGATTACGTGCACTGTGTGCACGGGAGGCTGATTGCATTCTCCCAGATTACTTAGTTTACTGTCCTTAAATCCAAAATCTGGCCTTTGAAGTTAACCCTAAAAATGGGTCACCCATCTGTAATTTGGAGCCACGCCTCCCCAGGAAACGCAGGGGGGTTGAGGCACATGGCTTTCACTGGGGCAGAGCTCCACACAGTTTCTCCTGGTTGGTTATGATGTCCAGGGTTTGCAGTTGCAGAAATAAAACCATTGCACCAGTCGCACTGAAACAATAATAATACCAAACATGAATATTATCTAAACTGACTTTGTCATGAAACATCCAATGCTGGACACATCATTTAGTGACTGAGTAAAGAGGGAGAGAGCAATAAAGGGGGGTTCAGGAGAAGGTCAGGGCCTATCAGGCCGTGCCCTCTGAAACCTTCCCGTGCCGTAAAGGATGTTGCCCCGTAACGAGTTTTACGGCTGGAGGCCTGAGTCTTCCCCCACAGGCTCCTGCCCGTATGGGTGCGGAGATAGTGGGGGTTAATGGTGCATGCTCCTGGGTTAAATTACTTTACAGCCACATTTTGCCACAATACCAGAGGAAGCCAGCAAGCTGACCAGCCCTGAGTGATAATGCCAGATATTAATAATTTAATACTCTTACACATGGAACCCTAAGAAACATAACAAACACCACAATCACACAAAAAAAAGCATAGTTAAAAAAAATGGAGAGACATACAGAGATAGAGAGGTTGTTGGTTTGATCACCAGGTGACGCACTGATGTTTTAGCTGCTGGGCTCTTGACCTAAAATATGTCCATGAAACGCATAGCTGTATTCAACATCTTCAGCTATGGAGTGTAAATCATGCTGGATAATGATGACTGCCAAAAAAATAATAAAATACTGCATAATTTCATCAGGATGTTTCTAAACTAGGACACAATATACTAGGGGCTTAATCAGAGTCTTATCAACAAGTGCTAACATTGGCAGATAAAGAAAGTTGGTGATGATTGCTGTTCAGTCAAACGAAACAGGAAAAACTTGTTTCTAGTCTCTTTTCAGAGAACATCCCTCCATCCATTATCTAACCCCATTATTCCTGGTCAGGGTTGCAAGATTGCTGGAGCCTATCCCAGCATGCATTGGGTGAAAGGCAGGAATACAGGTCCATTGCAGGGCACATACACCATTCAGTCACACACTCATAGCTACTGGGAATTCAGACTTTTATTGGAGATTAGCCTAACCTGCATCTCTTTGGACTGTGAGAGGAAGCTGGGAGAAACCCAGGCAAAATCCATATGGACAGGAGGAAAGCATACAAACTCCACACAGAGAATCTCCAGCTGGGACTAGAAAAAGGAAATGCTCACAGGCCATAATGGACACTCCAGTCATGTATGATGTTTATGTTATAAGACCTAATGACTTTATGGTGTCTGTCAACTAATTTAGGTTGTAGAGGAGTCAGAATTACTGTTTTCTCAAGTCATGCTAGCTGTTCACATACTGAAATGCGATGCTGTCAAAGCCAAATCAATGCATGCCTTGAAAATATCAGGACTGAGAGATACTCCAGGCGCTTGCTAAATCAGAGAGCCCAGAAAGTCAAAAGCTGGAGAAGTTTATCATTAATTCAGGTGCGAGTTTGAGAAAAGTGCTGAAGCTCTTGCTCCCATGTTCAACTGCAGCACATGAACTCATAATACAGTACATAATACAACTACCCATTCTAGAAAAAGGGAGATACGCCTGCTTTTAAAAGGTATAAGTATTCTATGTGCATTTTGACTGAAGCCATGAACATTTCTATAATTGCGAGGTGGTCTGATAATTAAACAGAAGATGTGAGCACACACAGGGTCGATAACGGGGATAAGGGTAATGGAAATTACAAAAGAAAGAGCGATTGAAAATGACCAGTGGTCACCATCTCAACTTTGAGATGTAATTGGTGGTCTTTACTATCATTTTCCAAGAGCTGTCTGCTAGCTCAGGCAGCTTTGTAATCAAAATATGGGCCGTTACAACTCTATAAAGCAAGCCATCTCTACCTCCCCACGAAAATGCAGTATCGATCCCTTCACAGACTTATTCATTTCAAGTAAATTTTGCTTATCACCCACTGCTTGCATCGTATGTTATTGTTACCCTCCCACCCCTGTGTCTAATTATGATAATGCAAGATATATGACGAGCAGAAATTCGAAACCTTTAATTGTTATGACAGCGAGGGCCAAATAAGCATGCAGAGGTGAAGTTTTACATACTGTACTTGCCAGTCCAGAGGAAGCGACTGTCACTGTAGATGGATGTTACCCATCTCCAGGAGCGATTGAAATGACCTTGAAACCCGCACCTGACTGCAAATCTCCACACAGCTGATTAAAACCATGATTATATTGATAGCTGCTTTATTGTTTTCCACTCGTCCACACCATCTCGGTCCCTAGATGTGTTTTTGTCAGGTTGTTTATTTCAGAATTGGCTGTCAAATTGAAAAGAAATTTAGTTAACTACAAAATAACAAAAAACTGTGTATTTCTGACCCCATTTAACACACTTGTTTAAAACTCTTAACTACAATATATATTTTTTATTATCAAACCATCGTACAGGATTAATTGCATTAAGCAAATAAAAGAATAAAAGGTGACTTGCCTTGAAAAAAACACCCCATTATGTGCTCTTAAGCTCTGCTCTACTTCTTGGTTCAGAAATGGCAGTATAAAAAAGAATTACTGCCTAATGGATGTATGGATATATTCATGTATGGAAGATAATTGATAAATTGAGAAAAAATACAGTAGTGTGCAGAAATGTGGGCACCCCTGGTCAAATTAATTTTACAATTAATATCTAAGTGAACAGAAACAAACCTGACCCCTAAATGGTACAAATCTTGTAATCTCATTTGGAGGGGAGGTGCATTGTTTTGTTATTTAAATATCTTGGTATGTTTTCAACATTTAATTCTATTCTGCTTAAAATTTAGCTATGTATTTTAGTTCAAAGGTTTTGTGTGACTATCAACTATTTTTCACACCTTACATGCTTGAAAGCCTCTACAAGGAGAAGTGAGAAGATCAAGGCGCTCACACAGGGAGTTGAAGATAAAAAGCAGTTCATTAGGGGGGCTTAGAACACTTAAAAAACTGCCAATGACCTGCATGTTCAGGCTCAAAAAGCCTTTGTAAGGGTAAAGCCCATTTGAAAAGGCTACCACCAGTGACAAACTTTGAAACTTTGAGTTATGCTTTCAAAAGGAGAATTCCAATTCTACTAAGTATTCAACTCTGACATGGTGAGGGTTCATTTTTGGTTTATTCCTCTTAAAACTTTTGTTTAAACTGTTTGCCACTTTTAACTTAACTTGGCTAGGGTATGGTTGAATGAGATATATTTTTCACATTGGAGAAATGTTTCTATGCTTTCCCCCAGACAGAACAAGACACCATTGCAATCTATATTTCTTTTTGTGCTTTATTCATGAATAATTTTGTATCATATGTAGTGGATTTATGAAGAACACAATGGTTTCTATATTTGAATGTGTCTCTGGGTAATCCCTGTCAGTCCACTACGTGCAGTGCAGCACAGATACTGTATGCTTCAAACTGGAAGACTGCTTCCTCTGAGTTGCTGTGGCCTACACACATGCAGTTTGCATGATAACAGTTATTCTCAGTCAGAGATTGGAGGCTGAGGTATAGCACAGGCAATGTAAAATAAAGAAATTCAGGAACAAATGAGAAAGAAAGTAACTGAGATCTATCAGTCTGGAAAAGGTTATAAAGCCATTTCTAAAGCTTTGGGACTCCAGCGAACCACAGTGAGAGCCATTATCCACAAATGGCGAAAACATGGAACAGTGGTGAACCTTCTCAGGAGTGGCCGGCCGACCAAAATTACCCCAAGAGCGCAGCGACGACTCATCCAAGAGGTCACAAAAGACCCCACAACAACATCCAAAGAACTGCAGGCCTCACTTGCCTCAGTTAAGGTCAGTGTTCATGACTCCACCATAAGAAAGAGACTGGGCAAAAATAGCCTGCATGGCAGAGTTCCAAGACGAAAATCACTGCTGAGTGAAAAGAACATTAAGGCTCGTCTCAATTTTGCCAGAAAACATCTTGATGATCCCCAAGACTTTTGGGAAAATACTCTGTGGTCTGACGAGACAAAACTTTTTGGAAGGTGTGTGTCCCATTACATCTGGCGTAAAAGTAACACCGCATTTCAGAAAAAGAACATCATACCAACAGTAAAATATGGTGGTGGTAGTGTGATGGTCTGGGGCTGTTTTGCTGCTTCAGGACCTGGAAGACTTGCTGTGATAAATGGAACCATGAATTCTGCTGTCTACCAAAAAATCCTGAAGGAGAATGTCCAGCCATCTGTTCGAGACCTCAAGCTGAAACGAACTTGGGTTCTGCAGCAGGACAATGATCCAAAACACACCAGCAAGTCCACCTCTAAATGGCTGAAGAAAATCAAAATGAAGACTTTGGAGTGGCCTAGTCAAAGTCCTGACCTGAATCCTATTGAGATGCTGTGGCATGACCTTAAAAAGGCGGTTCATGCTCAAAAACCCTCCAATGTGGCTGAATTACAACAATTCTGCAAAGATGAGTGGGTCAAAATTCCTCCACAGCGCTGTAAGAGACTCATTGCAAGTTATCGCAAACGCTTCATTGCAGTTGTTGCTGCTAAGGGTGGCCCAAGGGCCATGTAGGTTTGGATTTTTTTTCTCCCTTAATAATAAAAACCTTCATGTCAAAGCCGCATATGCTTAGCTGTAGTCTGCAATGTATAAAAAGCAGCTGGCAACATCACGTGTGTCGGAACAGCTCTGTGGATGTCTACAGTCCCCGATAAAAGCAGTGGGAATGTGGCAGCAGCATATAATCGGACATTACAAATTACAGTGGGAATTGGATAGTTAATTAAAAAACTAACCCTAACCCAGGTCCTGGAGAACCACAGAGACTGTTGGTCTTTGGTTTCTCTGAAGCACGCAATTCAAACAAAAAAAAACAAAAACTGGTGGGGTGGGTTAACCATGAAATCATTCTCTTTAATTAATTAAAGTGCTGAGTAACAAAGAAAACCAGCAGCTCCTGTCTAGGCGAAACAGCAGCCTTATAACTGTATAACTTCAGAAATAAAGGTCAGATAAATTGGGTGCATGAAGCTGGTCACAGCTATTTTAAAAAGTCATAGTCAGCTCTTCTTTCACAATGATATGCTTTTTGTATTGTTGCACACACATCCTGCCGTGATCGGCACTTCTGTGCTTCTTCTCTCAGGGTACTGGTTGAAATTCCCAGCATGCACCAGTGCATTACCAGCAGCAACAGCTGTTTCTCTGGTGGACCTGGCCTCTAGCCATGGGCTGGTGCCAGGCAATGCCTTTCCTGAGGGGCTCTGAATCCATCAGCTGGAAGGTACAGGATGGGCTTAGCCATCTGCCAGCGTGAGCCTCCTGTTCTGCTTCCCTGCCCCGCCTCGTCAAGCCGTCCTTCCCCTCCCAAAATCCATCAAACAGCGAGAGGAAGGCTAACCTACAATGCTATAACCCAGGGATCAGCAACTCACAGTCTTCGAGGGCGCCGAGAACCGCTGGGTTTCCTCCCTCCCTTTACTGTTCCTGAGAGTCAGGTGTGAAAATGACTGGATTTGGATTCAGGGGGTTGATGATCCCTGCTATAACCTGTAAAGTTAAAGCTGTCCATCTCATCACCTGAATATAAAAAGCTAAGCTCACAATCGCAGAGCGGATAGGACTGGGGAATTGCGAGGGGATGTCTTCAGCTCCCGGAAAAGACTTAGACAAGGTTCCAGGACAGCCCCAGTGGCATTCTTAACTTCGGAGTGGCGGTAGTGCGATCACTGTTTGTAGAAATATTTTAGACTCAGTTAGCCTGAGGTTCCCAGCTGCTATCTCCAGGCACCATGGCCTACATTAGCCAGCAATGCTTGCCTTCTACACACAGTGACTATCCGGAATCTTCATCTTATATAATGTGATAAACAGTACTGTATACTTTATGTATCCAAAATGCAGTGCATCTAATGTATTTAATGCAGTGCATGTGTATTTAAATGCCAGTATTTATGTATAGTCATTTTAAAAACTTATATTCTAATATGTATAATTATAAGCATTATATTTAACAGTGTATTAATGTGCATATGTTGCTCAATGCTGCTTATGCAGGACATTTTCATTGGAAGAGATAAAGATTTGTAGGGGATAATGAGGAGAAGCAATCTTTCACATGGACGGAAAATGAAGCATATTTCTGCAGTAAAAAAAGTATGCGATTAAACGCCACAAGACAATAATTATGTCCACAGTATACACTCTTGTTATCTCTGTAGGAAAACTATAAGAATAACAGCATCCACCACATTTATCAGGACTGGCTGGAAAAAAAAAAGAGAAAAAACTCACAGGGGAAAAAGCTGAGCTCAAGCTGGTAAAGAACTGCCTCCATAATTTGGCCAATGCAAATCATTCAAAAACAAGGGTACAGTGACACCTAAAGCCTTATAGCCAAAGAGGACTGCTGTTGTGGTCATGAAGCACAGAGACATCTCTGTCACATGTCAGCATCATTTCGCTCGCAGCCCTTTGGGTGTTTTTTTGGCAAAGTTAGGATATTGAGCTGAAGCTGAAAATTCCTTAAAATTCCCATATACGTAGCTTATTACAGGAATATTACTGATGCACAGATGGGTATCATGGTGCACAAGGAACCCTTTGATTCCATAGAACAGCGCTACTCAACTCTGTGTCCTGCAGACCACAGTGTCTGTCTTTGCTTCAACTGTGCGCTACACCACCTGATTACACTAATTAACTTATTACACAAACCAGGCAAGTAAAATAATTTATGAAATCAGGTGGTGTAGCGCACGGTAGGAGAAAATACCTGTAGACACTGCAGCCCGCAGGACGTGGAGTTGAGTAGCGCTGCCATACAAGAACACTATCTAGTTCAAGGGTTCTTCGTCAGGAATAATGGTTCTTTGTCTGGGAGCTTTGGCACTTCCGGAAATAACAAAAGAACTATGGGCTCAGGTTCCCCACTGCATTATCCTCTTCTTCTGACTCCCAGGGCACCTACCGGTTACCACCACCATTTTGTGAGAGACACACCTAGCGTGAAAAACCACCAGTACTTTGTGGGGTAGTGAATCAGCATCTCAATGTTGGGGGTGTAAACATAGTGTGCAACCTAAAAAAAGCTAAGAGCATCCAGGAAGTAGACTTGGCTGCAGTGAGACAAAAAAATGAATCACATGATTCACAAAAGCGAATCACATAATTCACAAAAATGAATCGCATAACTCACAGTTGTTATTAGCACTCAGAAAATGGTCAAAGGTGAGCTCAGAAGACTCTGTTGGTCTGTAAACTCATTTCAAGTGCTGTGGGTTTGAATCATGAATGGGACACTGCTGTTGTACTCTTGAGCAAAGCACCTGACCAGAATTGCTTTTGGTAAAAAGAAAATAAATTCTATAAGCTACTGATTAAATATAATTTGGCCATAATGTACTATATAATATGCATTCAAACGAAATTATGTAACAGAATCTGCCGGGAATAATAAAATATGATAATAATAATATGTAAATATAAGAGAATAATAATAAAACACCACCAGCAACACTGCTAGCAAGGATGGCGGCTCAGAAATGTAGTGAAATAGTCGTGAAATGGAGGAAAAAGAAATGGTGCGGGAAATAGGGCAGAGGGGGATTATGGGTCTCTGTGCTCATTGGGGGAGGGTGAGTCATGCCCTGGGAAGAGTCAGTCTGTTTTTTCCCAGTCACCAGCAGTGTGTGTGTGTTTCTGCCTGCATGTGTGCATGCATCTGTCTGTATTCATGCATCTATGACTTGTCGAGGCTACTGACAGGCCAGGTTGACATACACACACACACACACACACACAATATCACACATACTATAGACTGTTTCACTCAGAGTAAAATCTCAGACCTGGGGGGACTGAATGGGGTTAGATTCAGTTCCTGCTCATTACTCCCTGCCTGAAAACACCATCTTGTTTGTGACCAGAAAATGCCACTACACATAAATTAATAACATATAAAAAGAAATTGAAAACATAAAAAAGCTTAAAGCTTAAAGCATAAAGGCAGTTTTATGACAGTAATAGTATTGCTGGGATGTCTGAACTTCGCTTGGTGTTCATGTGTCTCAATGAAAGGGACATTGCCAACAGAGCCAGCTGTTCAAGCTGGTCCCATTCCACACACCACAGAAGGGGAAGAGATAGCTAACTGTAGCAAGTGAGCAAAATCCCAGAGCCATGCATTGATACTCCCCGCCTCTGTTCAGCAGCGAAAGTGGGGCCCTCCAGACACCTCTCCCATCACGACACTTTCAAAGACAAGTAAATGTTTAAAAAATACATGAGTAAAATAAAGAAAAGATATATACAGTACAATAGCAGATGCGACGACACATGCTTTTCGACACAAGCTTGAAAATTGAACTGGTCTAGCTGGGTATGAGCTGGTCAACGAGCATGGCCAAGCTGGTCATGAAGCTGGTCTAGCTGAGTATGAGCTGGTCAACCAGCTAGTGCTAGTAGCTTGTCTGAGCTTGCAGTAGACCAGCTGTTGAAGCTTTAACCATGTTGATCTGGGAGCTGGAGTGAACTGGTCAAGCAGTTAAAAACATACCTTGGGCTGTTATTTTCAGCAGGGTGGTGTGCACAACGAGACTAAGCCCCTTTGGGACTTGGGGGATGCTCGTAGAGAAAAAACTTTTAACTATGGCACGTTGACTCGTCTCAAGCACGCCCATATGTAAAAAGTTAGTAAAAATTATATATGCTGATTCTAATGTTTTTCATGAACATCTCATTAAGATGGCGGCAGGTGTTTGTCACGGCCTGGCAGGTGCTGTTGTCTCACCGTTCCTAAAACACACTTCGAAACCAGCTGTTCTTCAAAGTGAAAAACTGTCATCACGGACATTTTACGTGAAAAATATAAAATCTTTTTATCTCACTCTGTAATCCTCATCTTACTTTATTAACGTCCTGCCTCTATGGGGCAACTGGTCTGCTGCCTGTATGCATTCATCTCGACACACTGAGCTTCCGAGTGGGCTAGCTGTACCTCTTGATTCCTGGAGCTAATACACCATGTACGCTACAGTACTCGGAAATGGGAGAGCATTTCCCCTTCAGCAGCAGAGCCACTATGATTCTCCCAGAAACTGGAGGTTGCTTACCTTTCTCTGCACCATCCTTCTACTATGTGGGGACGTTCACCCAAATCCTGGGCCTGATGACTTCCAACAAACTCGACGTAACAGACTTTTATTATACTGCATTTGTATTTGTACAAATGTATTTGTCAAAAAATATATATATATCAACCTGCCCTGGGACTGCAGATGGAGATCTGGTACAAAGCATCTCCTCTCATTATTGAGATAATTTATTTTTGTATCTTGCCCCTGACAAATAAACAAACAAATTAAAATAAATACTAAATAGATAATATACATATAGATAACATTTGTTTGCCCCTGATTATGGACATGATTATGGCCCCTTTTATATATAGCGACAGTATTAGAGAGGATTGATAAGTGCCCTACTATGTTACCTAGTGTGCTACAAAATTTTTATTAATGCAATAATTATACATGGGCGGTTGGCCTCAAAAGCGTGTCTAATTGGCGGCAATTGTTTCTCAAAGGTCATTCTTCTGAGGAGCCTAACGAGGGATCAATGCAAGGTAACATCTGCTCTTAAGGTGAGGTCAGAGCCCCGTGCTCCTAAGCTATTATCAGACAAAACCCCCTGCAGAGAGAGCAACGCAATCCCTATTAGGGCGAGACTCGTAATCGTCTCGTATGCAACAAGAATAATTTGCCCTTGATATTTCCCAGCAAAGGCTTGCAAAGATTTAATTGTCTTAATTCCCTCTAAAATAAAGATCTCTCTGCTGCTTGCAGATCTTTATTTGCCGGGCCTAAAGGTATTTACTTATTAAAAGCATCTGAGACAATTAGCGATAGCTGCAAGGTTATTACAGCGCCCCGCTGCTAAGAAAATACAACCAGCGCCATTTTACTGCCTCCTGCCCCCTTTGTGTTGTTTAGGCCACTTAATTTGCAATGTTACCTCAAATGGCTTCTCACAACAGATGCCATCAATCGCAATAATTCATTTCTGCACACTAATCAAAATGACTTTGCTAATGTTTTGAAATAGTTCATGAAGACATACTGTATGTTTATACATTAATATTTATTTATATTTAATTGCTCAGAAGATAATGTATATTTAAATTGTACATACCCTGGAGTTAATCAGCCATTAAATTAACTTTTTTAATCTTTTCACATAGAAGCTCACTAACCACTGTTACACAGGTCCACTACTACAGTTAATGTATTTCTGTGTGTGGGACGATGAGTGAGTGAAAAATTTAAATTGCTGTTAAATGCAGCGCAGAACAAATTTCATGTCTGTTAGGACAGGTGTGGGTTAGGTGATTGCACAATAAGCAAGGGCAGATAATGCTGAAATCTCATAGATGTAACATACTTTATCAAAGCATTTCAGCAATTATATGGGATAACTGCACTTTAATAATTTATCAGTTACTTTTGGGAGAGGTCAGTAACAGACCTGGGCCGAATACGTCATTGTTTTGGATTATAAAACATTTCTGTGCTCGACTAATCTTGCCTCGACAGCTCTTCCAAGTGCTAGAAGTGACCACATATATAAAAACATGAACCCTGTAGATTCAATCTGATGAGAACAAATCCACCAAGAAGCAGCAATAAAACAATTTTAGCCAACCCAACAGGCACAATAATTACAATAAACAGCATACATGATTAATTAGAAATGACCGGGAGGTAGAGAGGGGAGGGGGTGTATTTTATCGGTTCTAATACAGTAGACAAAGCATTCAATCTAAAGCAATGATGCTTCTGACCCAGGTCTGGTCAGTACATGGGCAGGACAGGTCAGTAATGTGCTTACCTCTTTCAGACAGCCCATGAAGTTATTGCTGACAGGAGAGCCAGGTAAGTCCGCCGTGCTCGGACTTCCTCCCACGTAGAAAAAGTCGTCTGAGCCCAGCATGGTGTAGTCCTCCTGGGTGTAGCCCGTCGTGGTTAAAATGCCGTCTACCGATATCGTCACCTGCAAAGAGGAACCGGTGGAACAGAGGGGCACCTCGTGACCTTCCCAAAACAACCAAGCGCTCCTCCTTTTCCTCCAAGTCGTTCAGTCACTCATAGCGTAATAAGGGCCAGTCTTTGTACCTCAGAAGGTTTTCTTATTTTCTTTCTTTTTTTTTTTTTGCTGTTGTTGTTTTGGATAAGACAACGTTTTGATTTTTTTCATGTTTTCTTTTCAGGCTGGAAGGACAGATAAAGAAAATATCTGAGAAGCATATTTTCTTTACCTTCGATGAGGAGGATTGGGACGGGGGTAGTAAGAGAATGACTTTTTAGTATTTTGGAAAAGAAATTTGGCTTGAGGGTTAGTAAATGGTAAAAAAACAAGGACAAAATCGCTTGTTCTTGCTTCAGGTTTTTTGGGGATAATTTATGAATTTCAAATGTTGACAAGCATGCCCAATGACACACATATACACAAAAAAAGTGCAAGCCAAGATTAAGGTTTTGATTTGATCCTCTTTCTTTCCAAAAATAAAAAGAGTTAATCATGGAGGGAGATAAATGGATTTATTCACAAAGCTTGGGCAGGGAGGTCTGCGTGAATGAAATGCACGTGCAAAGGTTAAAAACGGGACACAGTACCACGGCATATAGCGGCGATTTCACTAGCATGCCATAGGGACGAATGAGGGTGGACTGCAAGTGAGTGAGCTCAGTATTAGTGGAGTTTGGTTAGCAGAATGTAGCGGAGTTATGCCAGGGAGTTACAACAAGTGATAGTTAGGCATGCCATGCAGTGTTCAGGGAAGAACTGCCACGGCTCCTGTTTTCCAGGATAGGCTATTTTTGGTCGTGGTCGTTGTTTCAGCGGTGGAAAGCTTCTGCCAGTTTCGCCCCGACGGCCGTGAGCAAAAAAATAAATAACAACAAGTTCATAAAAAAATATAGAGGCTTTGTACATACACAAAAGCCCATCAAAGGTCTGATTGGTGTGCCTTTTTTCAAATGTGGGTGAAAACTGAACAGAAAAAAACTGAACAAAAGCCATGGGGAAAAACAGGATGGGTAGAGGCGAAGGAGGGAGAGAGGGGGAAAGAAGTGAAGAGGGCAGAAATATACCAACCCCGTTTCCTCAATTTCTGATCGAAAAGTGTCGACAAGGAAACCCAAAGAAAAAGGAAAGGGGTAGGAAGGGGACACACGGCAAACCCAAAAAAAGACAATAAAAATGATATCTACCATACAATGTAGTTTGTTTACCATAGCGTGTCCAATGCCTGATTGCTTTGCGGAAAAGGGGGAAGAAAGGAAATTAAAGAATAGTGAACAGAACGGTTGTTAATAAAGGAATGAAATAAAACAAAAAATAAAACAAAAACAATGATGAAGAGTTAGGGTGTTAGTACATTAGTCGGTTAGGTAACGGTTAGTTGTTGTTTTTTGTATCGTTTTTTTTTTTATGACTCATTCCATGAATGGTTTGTGTTAGTCTTACAAAGCGTGTCTTCCAAAGTAGAGAGAAAAGAGCAGAAAGAGGAAAAGAGAAGAAAAGGATGTAGAAGGTTTGAGGCTTGGTCCGAGGTGTTTAGCTCCAATAGAACATCCATAGTGTTTCAAATGCTGTGGAACGAGCCCTTCTAAGCAGACCTTGCAAATTAGTAGCAGAAAACAAGCACTTACTTGACTGCCTTCTCCAAAGTACAAACCGTTTTGAGTCCAACAAAGCTGTTTCTCCTGCCAGTGACACTATGGATCAGCGGTTCACCCATTCCCCTGCTACTGTATCTACAAGCTGAATTATTATTCAATGGTTGCGGCTACAGGAACTCCAGCTGCATTGTGTATAGCAGATTTAAACTAAGCTACAGTTTTCCTTTCCACAAAAGGCTAAAGCCTTGCACAGTAACAGTTCCCCTCTGTCGTCCACTGAACAGCCTTGATAATAAATGTAATAAATATTCTGTACGTAAGATAATATTCATTTGAAGGAACTTCATGTGGAGAATTTCATTCTGTAGAATAGGGCTGAGGCCAGGCTGAAATTAAATTGGCATATTACAACTGCATGTACTGTAATATGCTAACTAATAAACAGTGTTACATATATATTTCAGTGGTCATGTATTTATGGCACATGTAATATGCTAAGAAACCAATGGGGATGTTATTACACAATATGATATACCAGGGGTCGGCAACCCTGGTCCTGGAGAGCCGCAGGGTGTGCTGGCTTTCGTCTCCACCTTAAAATAAGCAAGCGACTCAGACCCAAGAAACCAGGTGAGGTGAGTTAACTGTGTAATCAACGGCTTTCATTGATCAATTAATGCCAAGCAACAACGAAAGCCAGCACACCCTGCGGCTCTCCAGGACCAGGGTTGCCGACCCCTGTGATATACACTCAGTGAGCACTTTATTAGGTATGTATTACTTATTTTTTTACTTATTATGTCTTAAGCTGCGGTAGCCTATCCACTTAGAGGTTTTACATGTTTTGTGTTCAGAGATGCTCTT
Source organism: Conger conger (assembly GCF_963514075.1). Classification (NCBI taxonomy): domain Eukaryota; kingdom Metazoa; phylum Chordata; class Actinopteri; order Anguilliformes; family Congridae; genus Conger; species Conger conger. Next base: position 27,656,808 of record NC_083764.1, read on the forward strand.
CTGAATGCCACAGTTGTAATGCATTGTTACTGTCAACTTCCTGTCAGCTTCTGACCTCTGTCATTAACAATGTGTTTCCGCCTGCAGAACTGCTGCTCACTCAATGTTTTTAGTTTTTTGCACTATTCCCTGCAAACTCTAGAGACTGGTGTGTGTGAAAATCCCAGGAGATCAGCGGTTTCTGAGAAACTGAAACCACCCTGTCTGACACTAACAATAATTCCAAGGTAAGGTTGAGGTCACTAAGATCACATTTCTTCCGAAACATTTGACCAAAACAGCTGAACCTCTTGACCATGTCTGCCACATGATTAGATGATTAAATATTTGCATTAACAAGCTGGTGTACATGTCTACCTAATAAAGTAATCACTGAGTGTATGTGTTGGAACCAACAGGAATGTTATATCACATTGCACTGTAGTCGCTATAGTTTGCTAAGAAAGAAACATCAGAGAGTGAAATGTCCCAGGGCTTTCTTGTTTGGAAGTCTCTGACCGCTGTGTCTGCTTCAGGGAAGTCAAGTTGACAGATAAAACAGACACAGATCAAAAGGAGAATCCCAAAAATCTGAAATCAGTGTTACCCATCAAAAGCAGAAAAAAAAGTGCACTGATGGAGAGGAAAGATGCTAAATAAAACACTAAAAATAAGATGTCGCTTATGTAGAATTTATGTCAAATAAGAATGTATGTAGTCAACATTAGTTGTAACAGTGGTGACTATACTTGCAGAAGATAAAAAGTAAGTATTTTGAATTGTAGTTAAAGGCCCACATACATCAGCATATCTATATCAGCCATTAAACTTTCGCAAAGACCAGTGATGTAGGTTTTTTATTTTATTTTTTTATGTCCCTAACCCTATCCCCAGAGCCCAATTCACCCTCCCCCTCCATTACATTATTACATTAATGGCATTTGGCAGATGCTCTTATCCAGAGCGAAGTACAGTTGATTAGACTAAGCAGGAGACAATCCTCCCCTGGAGCAATGCAGGGTTAAGGGCCTTGCTCAAGGACCCAACAGCTGTGCGGATCTTATTGTGGCTACACCGGGATTAGAACCACCGACCTTGCGTGTCCCAGTCATTTACCCTAACCACTACGCTACAGCCCCCACATCCTGTGCTCAGCTCTCTGTGTTAACATTTAGCAACGTCATCCGATAATCATGCAAAAACATACGTCATGTCACATGGGAAATTGTTTACAAATATCTTGGAAAATAGCAGTTAGTCCCTAACATATGCGTACCAAAATTGCTTTCCTTTAATCAGTATGGAAGACAAATCGAAAGCTCCAGGATGATATGAGAAAGATATGTGTGTGGGCCTTTAAAGTCTTACATTTCCTGACTACAGCAGGAAATGTAAGCGCACCTATCTTTTTAGTCATCCTGTTTTAAATATTTTTAAAAATAATATTTTCCCACTTGCCCCTAGTTGCCCTGAATGATCCCCTCCGCCCCAACCAAGCCCCACCCCGGACTCCGCCCACCCAACCCCTACACCTGACTCCACCCACCCGAACTCCACCCCTGACTCCACCCGCCCAAGCCCTACCCCCGGGCTCCACCCACCAGCCCCGGTGCCGCCTGCTGGTACCTGTCTGAGGTTTCTCGTGACCTTGACGTCGTGCCAGGCGTTGTCGTTGAACTTGCCGTTGACGGGCTCCACAATGGCCTCGAAGGCCCCCGAGCCCAGGTTGATGACGAGCGACACAGCCCCGTCCTTCAGGGCCAGGTTGACGTAGTCGGCCGACTTGCCCGTGTGGAGGATGAGCCCGTTGCGCTGCCAGGTCTTGAAGGAGAGCGTGATCTCGTCGCTGCTGCTCTGGATGGGGTTCTGGGACAGGTCGTAGCAGAAGTACTCCGAGCCTCGGAAGGTGGCCACGTTCTCCTCTCTCACTGGGGTATTTTCAATTTTTTGGAAGGAAATGTGAAAACGTGGGTCAATAAACATTGCATGATGTTGACTGCGATGACGATGATTATCCACATGGTTGTAGAACCATTCATGATCTTGGAATTATAAGGTTCTATCAGTGTTCTGAATAGTTTTGAGATATTGGGCTTCAAAGCTTTCACATCCTAACACTGAAATGCAGGGCAGTTCTTCACTGATAAAAATGACAGACAGCCTAAGAGTAATCCGAATGTACAATATTGAAATCCTATCAAATTGCCCTAGAAACAACGCATTTATGACACTATCTTGTTCTTAGGACTTTATCATTCTAAGGTCTCAACTTGTATTAATTTGTGGTTACATCAGGGCATCAACCCCATTAGATAAAGTACAAGCATACTTACTGTACATATACGCATATGCCATAGATTTCAAATGTTTTACCAGACCTGAGGTTAAACAGCACTTCTTTTGAATTCAAATACTCTTCTGCATTTGACTAAGCTTGCCTGGAGTATTGGATCAAATTAAATGATCCCAAAAGTATTATCCCCGCCAATCTGCTCTTCCTTACAGGCACAAAACTGCACCAGGCAAGATGAATAGCGTACAGAAACAAATACTATTTGAACCCAGGTCTGTGTTTAACACATTCATTATTTTATTCCAGACTTCAGTGCTTCAAAACATGGACAGGAATCACTTATCATCAGGAGTAACAATATTATCATACACTCAACAGAAATTTTATTTTATACTGTACTACTGTTGGCCACATTCAATTATTCACAACCTTCCTGGATACCAGTATTGGAAATGCCTAGGCGCACACTCTCACGCTTCACATATCTTAAAAAATATTCTCACATGTCATAAAATATTTTACAGAAGACTCCAGATCTCCATGGTCCAGCACTTTAAAACAGAGGGGAACTAATTACCAGAAAAAAAACACTCCCCAAACTGAAAGCTGGCCCCAAAAGACAGAAATGATAAAAATGTTCATAATCTGCATTATAATAGTACAACAAGCATACCAATAGAATCACAATGGCCTAAAATTGAGTGCTCCCCTGTACTGAAACATGGTGCAATAGCAGTCTAATCATTTTATTTCTGCTGTGCTGGCTTGAACTGAGCCCCTCTGATTTTTAGCACTGATCACCATTTTGTTGCACAGAACAGTGCAAAACAACAGAAAACGAATTCATGGAGATGTACACAAGACCTAGTTAGGCACAGCTTATGTTTTTGACAGTGCATTTGATCCAATTACACAGTCAGATATTCATTGTTGATATCCAACGGCAGTGTACCCAAGCCTGGGACTGGGAACGGAACCTGTGGCCTTCTGGGTTTGAATCCCAGCTCCTGGGCTTTCGCAGTCTGCTGGCCACCTGACTTGATATCAGTCTGTGCTGCACTCGTGGGCATGTCCTGTGGCTCTTACATCATACAGTACAAAGCCAAAATGGGTCAATGAACTACGGTTCCAAACAAGACAGACAGGTAAAGCAAAAGGTGGAAGTGGGAGACAAAACAGGTCATAAAAGAAATCAATCCAATATAAACGCTGGAGAGTATGGTCAAGGACATATAACAATCTGGCAATGAACTAGACTAACAAAGGGGTTTTTATACACAGGTAACGAGAGGGAAATGACAATCAGGTTTGGGGAAACAATCAGGAAGTGGGAGACAGGTGAAACGAATGGCATGGAATGAATTAACTGACAGGCAGACTATGGTGTGCACAGAGGGTAACAATATACTTCAATGCTAACCACTTGGACAAAACAGATAACGAAAGCACAGAACCTGACACTAAAGGCCTGGGGTTGGTGGCCAGACTGGGGTCAAATACGTAATTGTTTTGGATTCAAATACTTTTCTGTGATCAATTGATCTTTCCTGGTGCAATTCAGCCAACTAAGAGGATCAGAAGGTGGGGTTTGCTCTTTTGGAAAGTATTACATAGGTTCCAATATACCAGACAAGCTCAGTACACTTGCGTAAATAAATGTGCAAAGTTCCTAAAAAGGTACAAATGCTTGTCACTGGGGCTGTTCCTATAGGTGCATATAATTGTACTCTTAGCCAGCAATATGCAGTATCCTTAATTTTTATATTTATTACTTGAGAGAAAATGTTCTCATTTGTACCCAAAGATAACATTATTGTACTTTCAGGGAACATCTTGGAAATGTGATCCTTGAAGAACAAAAATGTACCTCCATTGTCACTTTATCTCAGAGAGTGTAAAGTGTAGAAAAATATTTGAATCCGAAACAATATTTGACCCAAGTCTGCTGGTACAGCAGTCCATATGGGAGCATGAGAGGAGTGGAAAGGGGGTTGGCTGGCCGGGAAGGGAAGTGTGTTAACGGACCGCTGTAGATGTGGGGCTGAATGTAACTCGTAATGCATTCCTGTTTCTCAGCGAGAGTTTAACTACAACTGACAAGAGAGGATTAGAGTCCAACGGCCACCCGCTGATGCCTTGCTCCTGTGTGTGAGTGTTGAATAATCATGACAGATCAGGATTTTTACCCCGTATGGACTTTCTCATAGGGTGATGAGTTTGGAAAACAGCATTTTTCCACTTTGACCCCCCTAGAAGGCAATTTCCACCTATTTTGTACTAGTCCTATAAAAATGTCCTATAAAGACCTATAAAAACATCTCTAAAACTATTTACTGCACACACATGGTTGAAGACTAAAATGAAAGAAGACGATGTACATAGTGTACACAAAAGATACACTATATAAAAAAAAAAAATAGATATAATACAAAAAAATTTTTATATTTCTAAGTCAAGGACCAACCCAGAATCACTTTATATTTGCGCATAAACTTGATGTCAACTTGGTAAACAAAATAAAGATAAAGTAAAGATATCGACACTCGACAGGCATTCAAATTCCAAAAACTGCACCCAAATCTCTCCAAATGCAAAACATCTGTATATAATAATAAATAATAATAATTGAAGGTACTCAAAGACGCTTTTGTCCAGTCAGATAAATGATAAAAAAGCTTATTTTTCCATTAAAACTGATGTTATGATACAAAGAACATTTTCTGTAAAGAAAATTACCCTTCCCGTGTGTTTTATTCACATATATGAGAGTCTGTTTTTATAAGGCATGTCCAAAGTGTCCAAAAAGCTCTCCAAAAAGGATGATTCATGCTTTCTAACCAAACTGCTTCACATTTAAAATGGGAGTTTATTTCAACATTAGGTTAACCAGAGCCCCGTTAACCAGAACAATTACGGGTTTATCTATAGCAAGTCCAAATCATATAATTATGCATGTCTGTATATGCATTCTGCTATGAGAATGCAGCGATATTCCTAAACTGTCCATCGCCAGAATATATATGATCTAGTAATTAAGTAACTGTTATGATTATTATCGATCTACCCAGAGCCAGAAATACAATCAATGTACACTGGGAACTAACTATGTTAACTTACTACAAATGGCAGGCATTTATATAGCGCCTTTTATCCAAAGCGCTGTACAATTGATGCTTCTCCATTCACCCATTCATACACACACTCACACACCGACAGCGATTGGCTGCCATGCAAGGCCCCGACCAGCTCGTCAGGAGCATTTGGGGGTTAGGTGTCTTGCTCAAGGACACTTCGACACAGCCCGGGCGGGGGATCGAACCGGCAACCCTCCGACTGCCAGACAACTACTCTTGCTTTAACTGAAACGTGGCTCTCACCTGAGAACACGGCCACCCCGGCTGCCCTTTCCTCTGCCTTCTCTTTTTCCCACACACCCAGATCCTCTGGCAGAGGAGGTGGCACAGGTCTCCTAATCTCATCCTCATGGAGATCTAGTGTCTTCTCCTCATCCCTCTCCTTCTCCTCTTTTGAATTTCATGCGGTTTCTGTTACTCTGCCGTGCAAACTGTTTGTTATTGTTGTTTATCGCCCCCCGGGTCCTCTGGGAAACTTTTTGGATGAGATGGACATCCTCCTCAGCTCCTCACCTGTCAATGACACCCCCCTGATCCTCCTGGGTGACTTCAACCTCAACTCAGAGTCCACCCAGTCTACCTTTCTCTCCCTCCTCTCTTCTTTTGACCTTACCCTCACTCTTTCCCCTCCCACCCACAAAGCAGGCAACCTTCTTGACCTCATCTTCACAAGGAGCTGCACAACAACCAACCTCTCTGTAACACCACTCCATATATCTGACCACTCCTTCATCTCTTTCTCTCTTCCACTCTCCTCTAACACCCATCCATCTCTCCCACCATCCACTGTCACCTGTCGACGGAACCTACGCCACCTGTGTTCCTCCACCCTCTCATCTACAATCCTCTCCTCCCTACCATCTGCGGAGTCTTTCTCTCGACTGTCTCCCGATGATGCGGCTACAACTCTCATGTCCTCCCTCTCATCTTCCTTTGACTCTCTGTGTCCCCTCACCACCAAACTAGCTCGGGCCTCCCCCCCCAGTCCTTTGCTTTCTGATGCTCTACGAGCTGTCCGAACCGAACTGCGGGCGGCGGAGAGAAAATGGAAAAGGTCCTGTCTCCCCAGTGATATAGCTTCCTTCCATGCCCTCTTATCATCTTTCCATTCCTCTGTCTCTCTAGCTAAATCTTCCTTCTTTCACTCGAAAATTAACGCGGCCGCCTCTAATCCCCGCAAACTGTTTTCAACCTTCTCCTCTCTTCTGCCCCCCCCTCCCCCCCCCCACCCCCCTCATCACTCACACCTGATGACTTTGTCTCCTTCTTTGAAAAGAAGGTCGATGCTATTCGCAATTCCTTCTCCCAACCCTCCACCCCTGCTGACCCTCCTACCCTCCCCAACTCCCTAACCTCTTTTTCTCCCCTCTCTGACACCGACACACTGAAACTCCTTACTTCCCACCGCCCAACCACCTGTCCTCTTGACCCCATCCCCTCTCCCCTCCTACAGTCTATATCTGAGGACATTCTCCCTTTTCTCTCCTCTCTAATCAACACCTCCCTCTCTTCCGGCACCATGCCCTCTTCCCTGAAGAGGGCCAGAGTCACTCCCCTCCTCAAAAAACCTACTCTTGATCCCTCTGCCCTGAACAACTACCGGCCTGTCTCTCTTCTTCCCTTTCTCGCTAAAACCCTGGAACGGGCGGTCTGCTCCCAACTGTCCACTTATCTTCTCCACAACAATCTCCATGACCCCAACCAGTCTGGCTTCAAGAGTGGCCACTCCACTGAAACCGCCCTGCTCGCGGTCACTGAGGCACTCCACTCTGCTAAAGCAAAATCCCTCTCCTCTGTTCTCATCTTCCTTGACCTGTCAGCCGCCTTCGATACAGTCAACCATGAGATTCTGCTCTCATCGCTGTCTGGGATGGGTGTCACAGGTTCTGCACTCGCTTGGTTTTCCTCCTACCTCTCTGGTCGCTCCTACCAGGTGACTTGGAGGGGCGCAGTCTCCGACCCTCAACCCCTACGAACTGGAGTCCCGCAGGGCTCGGTTCTTGGGCCTCTCCTCTTCTCGCTATACACCATGTCTCTTGGTTCTGTTATCTCTTCCCACGGCTTCTCTTATCACTCCTACGCTGATGACACCCAACTCTTCATTTCCTTCCCCCCCGACACCCAAATCACCACACAGATCTCTGCCTGCTTGGCTGATATCTCTGCGTGGATGACTTCCCATCACCTGAAGCTCAACCTTGCCAAAACTGAGCTTCTCTACATCCCTACCAAGTCCTCTCCGTCAATTGACCTCTCACTGACTGTGGAAGACTTTGTAGTTCCTCCTCCCGTACGGCAAAGAATCTTGGGGTGACTCTTGATAACTGCCTCTCCCTGGCTCCACAAGTATCCTCCACTGCCAGAACCTGCAGGTTCTTTCTGTATAATATACGCCGCATCCGTCATCTCCTGACGGAGAAAGCCACCCAGCTCCTAGTCCAGGCGCTCGTCATTTCCCGCCTGGATTACTGCAACTCCCTCCTAGCCGGTCTCCCAGCGTGCGCCATCAAGCCCCTCCAGCTGGTCCAGAATGCTGCAGCCCGCTTGATCACCAGTCAGCCCAGGTCGGCTCATGTCACCCCGCTTCTCATTGGCCTCCACTGGCTTCCTATTGCCGCACGCATCCGATTCAAGGCCCTAGTGTTGGCATTTCAGGCTGCTAAGGGGACTGCCCCACATTACATACAATCCCTGATCACTCCCTACTCCCCAGCTAGACCACTCCGGTCTGCCAGCTCTGGTCGCCTTACGGTTCCCTCTCTACGGGCACCTGGCGGTCGAGCTGCACGTTCACGCCTGTTTTCCGTTCTGGTTCCTCAGTGGTGGAATGACTTGCCTACCACTATCAGGACAGCAGAATCCCTCCCCCTATTTCGACGCAGACTCAAAACACACCTCTTCAAACTCTACCTTAGTCCTCCCTCCTGACTTACCCCGCCCCCCCCTTCTGATACCCCTATCCCTGTCTAACCCCCCCCCCCCCCCAAAAAAAATTGCACTTATGATGACGACTATATGTTTAGAACAGCAGTCCAGGTGTATTTTCCTAGTTCTGGTTGTGATGCTTTGACTTCTGGTAGAACCTATGCACTTGTAAGTCGCTTTGGATTAAAAGCGTCTGCCAAATGACTAAAATGTAAATGTAAAATGTTACTGCCTGAGCCATGTTGCCCCCACACTACAACAGTAGAGGGAGCTTATCTTATCATCTTGCACCTTAGCTTAATCAGCCTTTTCAGATTTTTACTAAGATATTCATCAATTAATCCATAATTATACATTTGTAATTATTTTAGTGGAAACTCACTGGCTCATTAGCAGGCATCAGCCATCCTAATGACACTGCCCTAATTAACTCTGAATGAGGCCAGACATAATGGAACATTATGGATTTACTTTAGTTCTTTTAACTGTCAAGACTTTACAATGTCGCATCATTCCAATGCTAACGACACACAGCTCTTTCTCTTCTTCCCCCTTCCAGTACATTGTTATTGACACCCATGTCAGCTTTCCTACAAGACATGTCAAGTTCAATGTCAAATCATCAACTTAAGCTCAGCTTGGCAGAAACTTAGATTCTCTACTTCCCAGCTAAGTCCCACCCCCTGCTGGACCTATCCTTCACCCAGAATAACACTACAGCGTCAACATCTCCATCTGCCAGTGGTCCTCAATGACAAAATGTCCCTCTAAGAGAACATCATGGCAGTTTGTCGGGTGTACAAATTCTTCCAGCACAACATTGGGAAAATCCACTCCTTCCTCACCACTTATTATCCTATGCTCTTAGCCCTGACGCTGACCATCTCCTACCTGGACTACTGCAACTCCCTCTGTGCTGAGGTCCATACTTCTGCCATTAGAGCCCTGAAGCTCATCCAGAATGCTGTTGCTTCTCTCACCCATAACTTCGTATAACCTTTACTTTCTCTTTATTTGGATTTCCCTTTGAATAACTATATAGTTATAGCTGTGAAAAGGTTATCTGTTGTGTGGTACTTTCGTAGGATACATATTGTTGTTTGTTCGATGAACATTACACTTATTGATTCTTAGTGGGCCTCTGTGCGATACCACATTTTTGTATTCTTCAGAGTTACAGTGATGTTCTCCTGTTCACTCACGATAAGAGCATTTGCTAAGTGATAGTAATATAAAGGTACCATTGTAAATCGTAACACGCACTCTAATAGCTGAGAATAGATCTGTTTCGTTTTTTTATCACCGGCAAAACAGAAGAAGCACAGACCGAGCAATTGAATACATAAATTAAATTCAGTGAGCGCAGCTGGATTTTGGACTCACAAACTAAGATGGAATTTCAATTTAAGAAATGAGGGCTTTATCTGAAAGTTACTGTCAAATCTGCCTCATGAGTCTCCATTTGCCATTCTGAGCTTGCCAAGAATATGCTATTGACATCTGCAGCAACTGTCCTAATAAATATCCAATTTATGTTCCATCTGTTATTAGGCCAAGTCTCCAATTTTCAGAGATTACATTTTCAATTAGCCCATCTGTTTTGACTAGAGACAATTAAAGGCTGGGAGCTTTATTTTCAGGGGCTGGTGTTCCTACCTCCAAACATGGCTGGCATGTGGCCTACAACCTGCCATTCATGTCCAGTGGAAATTAAAATTGAATGGTGTTCTTGCTTGCAGGGCATACTGTGCCACAGATCTGGGTCAAATAATTGCTTTGGATTCAAATACTTTTCTGGCTGGCTCGACTGATCTTGCCTGGTGCATTTGAGCCAACCAAGAGGAGCAGAAGGAGGGGGGTTCGGTTTTTTAGAGCATTTTATTGGTTCCAATACACTAGACAAGCTCAGTAAAGCATAAAGAAATATTTGACCCAGGTCTGCTCTGCCACTCTGTTCTCATTTCCACTGGACACTTAGCAGATGCTCTTGTGAATGGTGTGAGGATAGTAATGAGGACAGGCCTGCTGCAGTTCTCATGTTGTTTGGGTGGTTCAGTCCTTTCTTCCCCTCATTTTCCTCTTTGCCACCACCCCCCTCTCCCCATCACTGAATGTGAATCACTCAATCACTCAGCCTGTCAGTGAATTAGTCAGTCAGTATTAGCAAGGGAAAGTGCCATGTGCTTGTGCCATGACTCATTAACCAGGAAATAGTGGAAGACAGTATACTTAATCATATATACAGTGAGCTCCATAAGTTTTGCTCACTGTATTATTTTTGCTCAGTACAAATGTGGTTAAAGTGCAGATTTTCAGCTTTTATAAAAAGCTGTATGTATTTGTAATGTAACACATATATATGTAACCAAAATGTATAAATTCTAGGACTTCATAAATAGTCCCCCCATTTCAGGGTGCCATAACATTTGGGACAAATGGCATAACAAGTGTTTCTGATTAGTCAGGGGTATTCAATCACTTCCTTAGTGTCGGTATAAGAGAGTTTTCAGTTTCTAATCTTGATTCTAGGCTTTTGATTGCCTTAGGAGTCTGTTATTTCATGTTTGTCGACATGAAGACCAGAGTTCTGCCAATATAACTGAAGCCTTGATGAAATACTGGCCAAACATCAGTTTCATCTGCAACAGTGAAGAGATTACTCAGAGATGCTGCCCTAATAGGCAGAGTTTTTCAAGGCAAAACTTTCAAGTCACTTGAAATGTTTACAGGTAAATGGGCAAAAGAACACAAAGATTGGATGGTATAAGGCCAATAGGGCTGATACCGACAGCATCCCGGCGTCGTCTCTTCAAAGTTTAAGATGAAAGTGATGTTTGATGAGTTCTGTTCAATGAAGCTACCAGCTGAGAACCTGAAATTAGAGACCCTGATATACTTGTCCTCTTGCACAGTGGTGCCTCTGGGGCTTCCTCTTCTCTTGTTGTCCTGATTAGATACAGTTTGCCCTCCTCTTTCAATACAGTAGTGTACTGTACACTTTTGTTTACTAGATAGTGTAGCAGCTGAAAAATCATTTTGTAGCACAATGGTGCTTAGAGCAGGGGGTGCTGCCGATAAAAATGCTACATTAGATTACATGTTATTTGGCTGATGCTTTTATTCAAAGTTATTCACAGTTGATTAGACTAAGCAGGAGACAATCCCCCTGGAGCAATGTGGGGTGGTTAAGGGCTTTGCTCAAGCATCCAACAGCTGTGTGGATCTTATTGTGGCTGCACCAGGGATTGAACTACCGACCTTGCGCAGTCGCAGTCATGTACCTTAACAACTGCACTTCAGGCTGTACTTACAGTCAGGTCCATAAATATTGGGACATCGACACAATTCTCATCTTTTTGGCTCTATACACCACCACAATGGATTTGAAATTAAACAAACAAGATGTGCTTTAACTGCAGACTTTCAGCTTTAATTTGAGGGTATTTACACGTGAACAGTGTAGAAATTACAACAGTTTGTATATGTGCCTCCCACTTTTTAAGGGACCAAAAGTAATGGGACAAACTAACAATCATAAATCAAACTTTCACTTTTTAATACTTGGTTGCAAATCCTTTGCAGTCAATTACAGCCTGAAGTCTGGAACGCATAGACATCACCAGACGCTGGGTTTCACCCCTGGTGATGCTCTGCCAGGCTTCTACTGCAACTGTCTTCAGTTCCTGCTTGTTTTTGGGGCATTTTCCCTTCAGTTTTGTCTTCAGCAAGTGAAAAGCATGTTCAATCGGATTCAGGTCAGGTGATTGACTTGGCCATTGCATAACATTCCACTTCTTTGCCTTAAATAACTCTTTGGTTGCTTTCGCAGTATGCTTCGGGTCATTATACATCTGCACTGTGAAGCGCCGTCCAATGAGTTCTGAAGCATTTGGCTGAATATGAGCAGATAATATCGCCTGAAACACTTCAGAATTCATCCTGCTGCTTTTGTCAGCAGTCACATCATCAATAAATACAAGGGAACCAGTTCCATTGGCAGCCATACATGCCCACGCCATGACACTACCACCACCATGCTTCACTGATGAGGTGGTATGTTTTGGATCATGAGCAGTTCCTTTCCTTCTCCATACTCTTCTCTTCCCATCATTCTGGTACAAGTTGATCTTTGTCTCATCTGTCCATAGGATGTTGTTCCAGAACTATAAAGGCTTTTTTTGTTTGGCAAACTCTAATCTGGTCTTCCTGTTTTTGAGGCTCACCAATGGTTTACATCTTGTGGTGAACCCTCTGTATTCACTCTGGTGAAGTCTTCTCTTGATACACCTACCTCCTGGAGAGTGTTCTTGATCTGGCCAACTGTTGTTAAGGGGTTTTTCTTCACCAGGGAAATCATTCTTCTGTCATCCACCACAGTTGTTTTCCGTGGTCTTTTGGTGTTGCTGAGCTCACCGGTGCATTCTTTCTTTTTAAGAATGTTCCAAACAGTTGATTTGGCCACACCTAATGTTTTTGCTATCTCTCTGATGGGTTTGTTTTGATTTTTCAGCCTGATGATGGCTTGCTTCACTGATAGTGACAGCTCTTTGGATCTCATATTGAGAGTTGACAGCAACAGATTCCAAATGCAAATAGCACACTTGAAATTAACTCTAGACCTTTTATCTGCTCCTTATAAATGAGATAATGAGGGAATAACACACACCTGGCCATGGAACAGCTGAGCAGCCAATTGTCCCATTACTTTTGGTCCCTTAAAAAATGGGAGGCACATAAAGAAACTGTTGTAATTCCTACACCATTCACCTGATTTGGATGTAAATACAAATTAAATTAAAGCTGAAAGTCTGCAGTTAAAGCATATCTTGTTTGTTTCATTTCAAATCCATTGTGGTGGTGTATAGAGCCAAAAAGAGGAGAATTGTGTCAATGTCCCAATATTTATGGACCTGTATGGCTGCCAATGGAATGGTTCCCTTGTATTTATTGATGATGTGACTGCTGACAAAAGCAGCAGGATGAATTCTGAAGTGTTTCAGGCGATATTATCTGCTCATATTCAGCCAAATGCTTCAGAACTCATTGGACGGCGCTTCACAGTGCAGATGGACAATGACCCGAAGCATACTGCGAAAGCAACCAAAGAGTTTTTTAAGGCAAAGAAGTGGAATGTTATGCAATGGCCAAGTCAATCACCTGACCTGAATCCGACTGAACATGCATTTCACTTGCTGAAGACAAAACTGAAGGGAAAATGCCCCAAAAACAAGCAGGAACTGAAGACAGTTGCAGTAGAAGCCTGGCAGAGCATCACCAGGGGTGAAACCCAGCGTCTGGTGATGTCTATACGTTCCAGACTTCAGGCTGTAATTGACTGCAAAGGATTTGCAACCAAGTATTAAAGAGTGAAAGTTTGATTTATGATTGTTAGTTTGTCCCATTACTTTTGGTCCCTTAAAAAGTGGGAGGCACATATACAAACTGTTGTATTTCCTACACTGTTCACGTGTAAATACCCTCAAATTAAAGCTGAAAGTCTGCAGTTAAAGCACATCTTGTTCGTTTCATTTCAAATCCATTGTGGTGGTGTATAGAGCCAAAAAGAGGAGAATTGTGTCAATGTCCCAATATTTATGGACCTGACTGTAAGGCCCAGACCAGACTGTACTGTACTGTACTGCCCAGACTGTACTGTACTGTACTGTACTGTACTGCCCAGACTGTACTTCCACACCTTGAACGAAACAAAAACATGACTTGTTTTCTTTACATATTCACAACACCAAAACCCATAATCTTTTAAGCATTTTCACACGCTCATTGATTCACAAATCTCTCTAATGTTACCAGTGTAACATAATAGCTAAAAGGATAGCTTTTAATAGCATAGATTTTCACAGTTGGCTGTCTTACTAGTGCAAATAAAGTGCTAGTAAGTCAGAAATTAGCCAATTTAGCCACTACAAGTTATATGTTATTATTGTGTTTGATTTGCACTTTGTTGTACGTCGCTCTGGATAAGAGCGTCTGCTAAATGCCACGTAATGTAATGTAATGTAATATGATAAGTTTGTTTAAATATGCTAATCACATCTATCATATTTCAAGTGATTACCAGACACATAAATATTCACACTATCTTGGTTATGTTGACAACCATCTGATAGATAGCAGAGCGCCAATTTACCGTTCCTAAGCCCCGCCCACTGTAGCGACCTTCAAAACATACCATTAAGCTAGCTACTGCAGATAGGCCTATTTCACATTTCCAGCCAACAACCTGATATTTAGACATGACACATACACTGGCTATTTAACAAGCAATACAATATTTATTTGAAGAAATGTCACAAACAACCTGTCACATAATAGTACGTTGGCTAATGTTAGTAGATAACTTAGTTTAAAGCGTGAACACAAATGTTAGCAGCTTCAACTAGTTAACTTATTATTCCTGTTAACCGCTAACAGCATTGCCATTCCTCCAGGTTTTCATTGTTCACCTTAGGAATCTGGAAATTACAAACAGATGCTGTTTAAGAAAATGGTGCTAGTATTATGGAAATGGGGTAGGCTATGCTAAATGACTTGTTATACCAATGTGAAACTTACCTTTAAGCGGTTGTGGATCGCAGGCTAAGTTAGCTCTCTTTTGGCTAGCAAATCAGAGCTATGCTTACATTACATGACATTATTGGCATTTGGCAGACGCTCTTATCCAGAGCAACGTACAGTTGATTAGACTTAGCAGGAGACAATCCTCTCCTGGAGCAATGCAGGGTTAAGGGCCTTGCTCAAGGGCCCAACGGCTGTGCGGATTTTATTGTGGCTACACCGGGATTAGAACCACCAACCTTGTGTATGCCAGTCATTTACCTTAACCACTACGCTACAGGCCACCCGATTCTGCCTATGCTTACCTTCATAACCCAAAATAAACCCAACAGGAAATATGGTAACCCAACATCCGGTTTTAGTCACCATCTTGTGAAATAGGCCTATTGTCGCTGGAGATCAGATACAGTCTGTGTATGTCAAAACAGCTTTCAAGCTAGATATCCAGCCCTCTCAATGTCAAGATTCTAGCTTTTGCTCACCGAGTAACTCCAGCTACCTACTGGTAAAAAGTATCACTTGAAGCTACAAATCCCATAATTATTCCAGATACTTATATTGTCCTTAAGCACAATGAATACTGAAGTGTATAGTCAAGTCACCCAGTTCAAAGTCAATATAAGTATTGGAACAAATTACCATAATTTGTTTCAAATTTCACAGGTTCACCCGATTACTTAATTTATAAATGGAAAGCTGTGGGTCACGGCATGGAGTATATCCTTCCAAAGCATTAGCAGAGTCATTTACAGTACCAAGTTAAAAGATACAACAAGAAAAGTGCGGGTGAGGGCTGAGAGAACTGAATGAGGTTGAAAGAAATATAAAAATCAATTAGAGCTATTGCAGAATATTTGTGTATTCCAAAGTCAACACTATGGAATGTCCTGAATATACATTGGACATACATTTATACATTGGAAGCATTAGTTAGAGCTGTTCTCAAGAAAATGGTTAGGTGACTATTTTTCCACAGCAAAGTACTGTATGAAACTCCACCTTTTTTGGCATATATAATATCTTACTGCAAAGATAGCTGAATTTGTTCACACTTAGAGGCAGGACAATTAATAACATGACTGAATTATTTGTTTTCTACAAAGGCTCTTTCAGCTTGCCTAAATTAATATTGATGAAAAGAAGCAAAGCTAGACTGTTTTTGGTGGTAGAACCTCCTAGATGCAACTGAATGCTAATCCAAGTAATCAATCAGAGATCTTATGGTCTTATTTTAATTACAGGTACTACTGGTGGAGGACAGCATAGCACAGTGGAACTAAAATGCTTCTTGCAAACACATCTCCCAAAATGGTGGCCATACCAGCTGTTAGGATTCACCTGCCTGTTTAACCCAAGGCATGTAGGCCTGGACTTTGTGAGTGCCTGGATGGGAGACCTGGGGCTGATATTACTACACAGGATAACTGAGTTAGACTGAGTAATCCCCAGGGCAGCTATTATTAATTCAGTCCATGTTCCTGATTTCGGTGCGTTCCGGGTGCAGTTATACAGCGCAGAGATTTTTTTGCAATTTTGTATGTGTCTGTGCGATCTAGAATGTATCATCATCCTCTTTTTCAAATGAGGGTGTGGGGCATCTCACTCTCCTCATTCTGTGTAGCACAGCATATGCCACAGTCTTATCGCATGCCCGCTCTGGTGACACCCTGAACCCACACAGGCATTGGAACCGGGCCTCGACAATACTGATAGTAATCTCCACGCTGGCTCGTGTCCTACTATTGGCTAAGATGAATGGGCTTGTGGCCCAGCCTCATGGGACAGGGCTGGGAGGCATCAGAAAGGGCTTCTGTTCCCACGAAACTGTCCTATTTCATCACATAGTACATAAATCATAGGTTACATAATGGAAACTTTAAAACTCAGTTACATAAAAAGCTTGATTTTCACAAATCTGTGAGTCTATGGAAGGTAGCATACCTTTTTTGATATCTATGAAACCACTCCAGGAAAATCCTCAAGTTGTGAACAGATCCGGAGCCAATTTGGCTTACACTTTAGTTATGAGTTAGCTGGCATCACACATTATGTTGATGCAGTATCGAAAACTAATGAGTTGAGGGATAAACTGAAATGAAGGGTATGCTTGCAAAGTTGTGAAATGCTGGCTAATAATATTCTGCCACACTGTAAAACCACATATTTCGTCACACACTTAAACACTTTTCTGTAACAGTTATAAACGCGTTGAGGTGTTTAATAATCTAATGTGTTATAAACGCTTTTGGGATCATGCATAGACGGAAACTGTTAAACATTACCTAATGTTTAACCATAATTTTGTGATCACTTCTGTTTAGGTATAAAACACCTCTATACACATGTGCATGTTCGCCATTTAGGTATTAAATGAAACGTTCTTTGGTTTTACAGTACAGTGCATTATCATCACATTTGTGCTGCTCACAGTTGCTTAACCAATTTGCTCTGCTTCTCCAATGTTATTTATTTATTTGCTGTTGTTTTTCCTTTGTTATTCAGCCAAAGCTTTTCATCCAAAATGGCTTACAGTTGAATAGACCAAGCAGAGTACAATGGAGCAATGTGGGGTTAAGGGCCCAAAAGCTATGTAGATGTTATTGTGGCTACACTGGGGCTTGAGAACCACCAACCTTCTGGGTCCTAGCCTTGTACCTTACAGTGGGGTACAAAAATGTGGGCACCCCTGGCTTAAACGTCTGTTACAATGAATCTGTATGTGATCGAAAGCAAACCTGAACTCTAAATGGTAAATGGTATTTATATAGCGCCTTCATCCAAAGCGCTGTACAATTAATGTTTCTTATTCACCCATTCATACACACAATGTTGGTGCCATGCAAGGCACCAACCAGGTCCTCAGAAGCAATTGGGGGTTAGGTATCTTGCTCAGGGACACTTTGACACACCAAGGGCGGGATCGAACCAGTAACCGTCCGACTGCCAAACAACTACTCTTATTGCCTGAGCCAATGTTGCCCAGATTGTATAGGATAAACAGTCAGTGTTTAATGTATTAATTGATTCATTCATATGTTTTTATATCCTACCTATATCAGTGAAAATCCATGTTCATTAAGACTACAAGACTGTTGCCTGAGTTGAACAGATCCAATCCATTGTTATTGTCTCTTGACAATAGGCTGTTAATTTCATTATTTTTATTTATTTATTTTTTTCATTTCCAACATAGGCCTATCAACGACTACCTCTCAGGGTAGTTCCTTATTTCTAACTTCTGTGAATGAACAAAGGTGACTGTTGATTGTTTGAGCTATCTATTCTGCATTGTGTGGTTATGTGTTTGTTTAAAGAATTTGTTTTTAAATGTATTGAGGCTTAAACCGCACAAAAACAGTTCACAAATACATAATATGCTGTTCTACATCATCTGATGACCATGTTCAGTAATTTCTCCTATGGCTATTTATTCACCTTGTACAGTTCAAGCCTTATAAATCTAGGACCTACTTCTTCAGCATTCAACGGTTTTTCATATTCTTTATTGTATTGATCTCCTGTTCAGCTAATTTTGTCTTAACCCCACTTTCATTTTTGTAGCCCTAAGAAATGTCATAATGGAGTCTATTATATTCTAGCTTACACCTGCTGTCACTGGTGGTATAAGTAGCAGCACACTGCTACTATTAGGCTACTTTCTATCACTGGCATCAGAAAACAAACACCCTGTTAGGTTTAACCCAGCTGGGTGGTCTCTGCACGTTTGACTGGCTAGCAATCCCAGCGAACTAGCATGTTATATCAAAACTGTGCAATGTCTTAGTCAAAAACCAGTAAAAAAAATCACTTACAGGTAGCGAAAACAGACTTTTGGCAATATCTCCCAAAATATTTATCAGAATCTCCCGTCATTCATTGGAGACAAAGTCTAAGCTGAAATAGGTTTCTCAAGCTCGAATGCAGCCACTGAAAAGTCTATGTTACATTTTGCCCCGTGTTAGATTTGGCCCCACTCTCTCCTACATGTGGATAAAGTAGCCTCGGCTAATTAAGTGTGCTGTTAAAATAGTCTTTACATTACATTACATTATTGGCATTTGGCAGATGCTCTTATCTAGAGTGACGTACAGTTGATTAGACTAAGCAGGAGACAATCCTCCCCTGGAGCAATGCAGGGTTAAGGGCCTTGCTCAAGGGCCCAACGGCTGTGCGGATCTTATTGTGGCTACACCAGGATTAGAACCACCAACCTTGTGTGTCCAGTCTTTTACCTTAACCACTACGCAACAGGCCGCCCCGTCTTGTTTTTGCTACCTCTCCGCATCTTGAATAAATAGTCAAAGTTGAGATACCTGTCGGTAACAATGTAGCTAATATCCAAATGGAAAGCAAGAAAAGAAACTGGGATTAGAATGACTTTTCCCGGGCAAAAAACGATCTTATCGCACAGTGTGACATGTAACACATGGAAGATGGGATTTTGTTGGAGCTACATCACACAGTGTGACATGTAACAATCGTAAAAGACGCCCGATATCGTACAGTGTTACAGATCATTCTTGACAAATAATAATTTTTATACAATGCACTTAAGTTTTACTCTGAGCTGCTTTCTACATACCGACCCAGACCTCAGAATCAGCTTCATATATGCAGTAATTAACACATTATTTGGTAAGTCTGTACCACAATCACTCATATAAAATGAGATTTTGATCCATATCTCAGTCAGTACATATGTCAGTACATATTATATGCGTCTATTAATCACAAAAACTATGTGTAACAAGTGTAACTTTGCCAAAAGCCTGTATCAGCACCGATCTTCGTGAACTGCTACAGCCCTGTATTTGGCTAGTGTACTACAAATGTACTTACCACTGGCCAGATCATGTTTTCCCTCTCAAAACATTAATGCTGGAATAAAACAATTTCCCTTCTGAAGCTTGTCATGATATTGCAACAAATTGTCAGTGTTTACATCAGCCATTTGAGATCACATTGATATTTTCTTTAACAAATACCAGGTTTTACATAATGCCCAAGTAAGAGTATGCCTCAATCTTCTGGTTTTCATATTTAAAGCGCACCGCCTTCCTTAATCATCACCGGACAGCTCCTTTCCTGAAGATTAATCACTTGTTTTTGTTTCAAAAAAACAACAAGCATCTTTATAGGTGGTCTAAAGAGAGTGCTGCTTGCCAGGAAAATATAAGCACTGCAGTAAATTATTATTTCTTCTGCAATCAATATAATGAGGGTTTCCACTGGAAAAAGCTATTTCAGTGTTGAGCCATAAGGGTATATTGGTTCTCCCATTCTCCGTGATTACACAGAAATCAAAAGAACGTGTGTCACATCTTGGCACTCTTGAAATTCACAATTCATGGTAATTTGTCAGAGAAACTGGTCTTTCTACAGAAGTTTATGCAGCCCTAGGGAGCGTGTGAAAATGGGAATGTGTTTGTAGCTTAAGGCAGTGTGTTGAAATAAAGGTGGTTTGTGGCTTAGGGGAAAATGTGAAAAATGCAGGGTGTTTTTAGCATATTGGTACCGTATGAAAATGGCAAAGCATTTGTAGCTTAAAGAATAGTGTTAAAATAAAGGTGGCATGCAGCTTAAGGGCGTGTATAAAGATAACAGGGTATTTTTTATAAAGAAGTTCATGGAAACAGCAAACCATTTGCAGCCGGAGACAGTGTTTATCAAAACAAAGGTGGTTTGCAGCTTAAGGAAATGTATGAAAGCAACTTCCTGTTTTCAGTATAAAGAAATGCTTTAGAACAGCAAGGTACAATAATAAGAGCAAAGGGTTCTGTCAGCATGCCACGGGATGGCATTTTGGAGATTTTGTAGAGGCCCTGACCAGAGAGGTGGCAAATTGCTCAATGTCATCAGTGTGTGTATTGGGCCTTTTAGCAAAGTTGTCACCACATTTATTCTAATGTCTCTGTGTCAGGTGTTGAAGCCTGATTCTGTTTCAGTGACTACAAATAGCAGTGTGTGCCAGACTGCAGACCAGGAAATAGAATGACCTTACATCTGGCAAGTACACTCTCAGAAACAATGGTTCCAAAAGAACCCAGTAATTCCATAGAAGGACCCTATCTATACAAGCCCAAGGGTTATTTGTCGGGCAAGATGGTTCTTTGCCTGGGAGCTTTCAGACTTCACACCTATAATAGAGGGTTCAATAAAGAACAAGAAAGGTTTCCTCTATGTAATAAATATTTTTAGAGTTGATGATCCCTGGTGTAGGGTGTAGCAAATCAGCTAGTGTAGCAATGTTGTTTGTTGTTGCAGTTCCTCTCTTGACCGTTAGGAGTCCAAAGTTACCTATTGTACCTTTAATATGCTCATCAAACACAAGATGTTAAGTTTACTTTTTGTGTTGAGCTTATATGACTGTACTTACGGTATTTACGTTCTGGTTGTATTAAGCTAATGCGGATGCGCGAATCATTCTGGTATGAGACAAGTGAAGCCATGTTTGTTGATTAACTTTGTTGCTAATAAAGTACAAAAGTTCAAATTCGTTTCCTGGTTTTTTTATACGAGTTAACATTGGTAGCAGAGGATGGCTACAGCCAACTACAAGGTCCCACCAGGATTCGACGGGAGTGGGTCGTATGAACGTTGGAAGAATGAGCTTGAAATATGGAAAAGGGTTACGGAGCTACACAAGAAAAAGCAAGCGCTCGCTGTTGCATTGTCACTCACGGGGCGAGCAAGAGAAACGGCGCTGGAAATTCCAGCGGGGGATTTGGACGAGGATGACGGTATGGACAAACTAGTCACAGCGCTTGATTTAGTGTTTCTAAAAGAAGAGAAAGATCGTGCCTATGAGGCATACACAAACTTTGACAGTGTTATCAAATGCACTGATATGTTCATGGCGGACTTCATCTTTGATTTTGAACAGAGATATAACCATTAAAAGGCACAAATCCTTTAGACAAGTATGGGAGAAGAATGAAATGTACTATTTGCCAAAGCACTTTTCATTGGGCAAAGAATTGTCCACACAAAAGCGAGAAGGTGATACTGATAGAGGACAATGCAAAGAAAGATGACATCTTTGAAGAAGTTAATATCACATTATTTGCCAATGATCCTCTTTTTGACACAGAGATCTTTTTTGTTGAGTCTTTGGGATCTGCTGTAATTGACACTGCATGCACACGCACAGTCTGTGGAGACAAATGGCTGGATCATTATATAAGTGAACTGAATCACAGTGCGGTGGTGAAAATGTTTAATGCTCCGAGTCATAGGGCTTTCAAAATTGGAGATGGTAGAGTTGTTCACTCCACTAAGAGAGTTAGAATCCCAGCAAAGATTGGTCAGACAAAGTGCCACATTGAAACGGAGGTGGTCCCAGCAGACATCCCTCTACTATTGAGCAAAGCATCCCTTAAGAAGGCTGGGGCAGTCCTAGATATTGCAAATGACAAAGCAGTAATGTTCAAGCAACCAGTCACACTTGAACTGACTACCTCAGGACATTATTGTGTCAACATTCAAGAAAATGTGGTTGACAGTGAAATGGACAATGAAATTCTAACAGTGACAGAAAATATGACCAAAGACGAAAAGCATAAAATCCTGCAAAAGCTGCACAAACAGTTTGGGCATGCGTCTGTGGACAAACTTCAAAGACTGTTGAGTAGCTCAGGTAACAAAGATGGTGATGTTGTCTCTATTCTAAAGCAGATAGTGAGCTGCTGTGAGACGTGTCAGAAATGCAGCAGACCTCAGCCCGTTGCAGTAGACTTACACGAACTAGGGTCTAGCTTATGGTACTTACACATAATTGACAATTTCACACGTTTCAGTGTGAAATTGTAACACAAAGAAATCATCAGAAATTGTGAAACACTTCATTCATGACTGGATAAGTGTCCATGGCCCGCCACAAAGACTGTATAGTGACAATGGTGGTGAGTTCAATAATGATGAAGTGAGAGACATGGCTGAAAATTTCAACATTGAGATAAAGACAACAGCTGCATACAGTCCTTGGAGCAATGGCCTCATTGAGAGGCACAATCAAACACTCACTGAAATTCTGTTTAAGGTTAAGCAGAACAATGCCTGTGACTGGGAAACAGCACTTGACTGGACTTTAATGGCAAAGAACTCTATGCACAATGTCCATGGCTACAGCCCATACCAACTGGTGTTTGGACAGAACCCAAATCTCCCCTCTGTGTTGATTGACAACCCACCTGCAATTGAGGGTACAACAATGAGTGCCTGGGTTGGAAAACACATCTCTGCTCTGCATGCAGCGCGAAAGGCTTTCACAGAAGCGGAATGCTCTGACAGAATACGAAGGGCTCTAAGAAAGCAACTTCGTCCTACTGATGAGAAATATGAAACTGGTGATAAAGTGTACTATAAGCGCATTGACTGTGATGAATGGAAAGGCCCTGGCACTGTCATTGGCCAGGATGGTATGGTGATATTTGTGAGGCATGGTGGCACCTACGTTCGAGTACATAACTCCAGACTTCGCAAAGTGAATGCACAACACGTGGAGGAAGTGGAACCTGATGTTCTGCAACCCAACCAGGATGAAGACAAATGCGGCCAAGATATGCATGACACTGAGCTGTCAAGAGATATTTACATTCGCCCTCCTCCTGAAGCTAACAGTGAGGGTAAAATTTGGAAGCTCAAGAAATGTGTATATGGCCTGGCTGACGCTTCACTTTATTGGTACAACAAGGTGAAAGACACAATGCAGAGAACGGGTGGCAGAGTGTCACAGGTTGATCCTGCTGTGTTTTACTGGGTGGATCAAGACTGCAATGTTAATGGAATACTTGCATGTCATGTTGATGACTTTATTTGGGGTGGCTCAACTGATTTTGCAGCCAAAGTGATTCCACAGCTGAAGACTGTTTTTGAGGTTGGTCGTGAAGAGGTAGATAGCTTTTGTTATGTTGGCATGGAAATCACCACTGTTAATAGGGCTATACTGATGCAGCAAGACGGCTACATTAAGAATCTTAATCCCATTCACATTGATTCATCGAGAGCTCTACAGCGTGATGCTCCTCTCACTGGACCCGAGACTGATCAGCTAAGATCAAAGATTGGCCAGATTCTCTGGGTTGCAAGACAGAGTAGACCTGATGTGATGTTTGATGCATGCAATCTAGCGTCCTCCATAAAAGACGCTACAGTACAAAGTTTACATGAGGCTAACAAGATTGTTAGGAAACTGAAAACTGATCATGTAACTTTGAAATTCCAACAATTGGGGAAAATGACTCTCTTAACTTAATAGTTTTCAGTGACGCATCACTAGGCAACCTCCCAGATGGAGGTACCCAAGGTGGACATCTCATCATGCTAATGGGTCAGGAAGGAAAATTCTCCCCCATCTGCTGGCAGTCAAAAAGGATCAGAAGAGTTGTACGTAGTACACTTGCTGGAGAAACATTAGCTCTTGCTGATGGAATTGACAATGCCGTATTCCTCACAACACTGTTCTCTGAGCTGACCAAAGGAGAGGTTAATGGACAAGTGTTACCCATAATATGCGTCACTGACAACTACTCGCTGGTTGATGCAATCAAATCCACAAAATCCGTTACTGAAAAAAGACTACGTCTGGAGATAAGCAGTGTAGGGACTACAACTTCCACATTCCCATAGGAGAATTCTGCGACGTCCACCACGAATGACGTCTAACTTGGTTCAGCCAATCCCGTAATGGCGGGAGCAATAAACGGTCCCATATAAGAGCAAGACACATTCTTGGGATCTCTCTTCTGCTCTCTTCTGGCTCTTCTGCTTTTTCTTCCTCTTCTGCTTGTTCTCTTCGACGCACCCTTTTTGGCCAGTCGCTTCAGCTCATCTGCTCCGAGACTCGGACAGAGGCTGAATGCTGCACAGCGCACTACCAGGCCTACGGACACACCCAGTTACCTCGCGGTAACTACGTGGCCTATAGTGAGTGGAAATTGTTGTACGCGGAACGCTACATCAGTTTACCCCAATAAAGCCCAACAACGAAACAGCAACGAACTTTTACACTTGGAAAAGGACCAGCGGATCAGACGACAACGCGCTGCTAAGACGGGAACACCCCAGCCTGCGCATCTCTCCCGGACACCATTCACAGCACCATCGCCGCTTCTACAAGGACAGCATGTCTTTTGGATCCAGCAATGCGTATGGACTCAGTAAGAAAACAAACATTCAGGCATAGCCAGTGTTTAGTTTAGTCTTAACTGTTTTTGTGAATCTGTGTTTCAATATTTACCATCCAACCATTGTAATGTGTTTGGTTAGCTACATATATATGTACGTGAATTGATTCGCCGTCTTTTGCGCATATATAGAGTAAAACTACGCAAGTAGTCCCTTCTCACAGCTAACTCTAACTCATTACCACACCCAGAACTCTAGCGACACGCGCGCTTGCGCGCGCCACACACACGCACACACACATACCAAACTAAATTTCCTTACTAACTTCCCGTTAGTTTATCTGTTATGTGTTTGTATGTTTGTTTAATAAATATATTTTATTAAACCCCGGTGTCCGTTTTGGAATCGCATAGACATGAGAGCCGAGTTAAAGCAGTCTTTCGAAGAACTTCCAACCTTCAGGTTATCGGTATGTTCAATCATTAATATTGGTTATTTTAATTAATTGAAATACTATATTTGTGGTTGGATATTTCTGATAACAGTAATTTTATGAGACTGATTACTTTTCGCAGTTATACTGCAACACAACGTTTAACTGGCGCCCCGGTTTCGTAGAGAGTAAAATCCCTGCGTTATTTGGCGGCCTGTGCAAGGACCCTACATAATTTGGAGTCCCGTGCGAGGACCCCTACATATTTTGGTGCCCCATGTGAGAAAGACTAGCTTTGGCTCAAATTTCATGTCTTGTGACTTCATAACGAATTCCCCATCCTAATTTGGAGCTCTGCGTGAGAAAGACGAGCTTTGGCTCATGTCACGTGACTCCAGAACGAATTCTCGGCATTCTTTCTCAGCTAAATTGCCACCAGTGCAATTTTTTGAAAATACCGCTAGATGTCACCCTTGTACCATTTTTGAAAGCCTGCATGAGCCGCTTTCTCAATATACTGCCCCCTCGTGTAACATTGTGGCATTACATTCGTAATCTTACACGGTAGTTTGTTGATTGGCATTTACCTTCCGGTATAATACGTATTATCAATAATAGTATTATTAACCGCACTGTATTATTAATTATAATTACTTTGTCAAAGTAATTTTAATAATTAATTGAATTTTACATTTAAATCCAAATTTAATTGTAATTTCAACCAATCACATTCTGGTATTTAGGATTAATGTGATCAGCATCACAGTTCCTATTTTACGGTCTGAATATCCGCCATATGTTCGGTCATTTTGCTGTTGTTGCATTGCAGTACCGCTAGTGCAACTCGAGTCCCTGTGTGATGCTATAGCTACCTTGTACTATAGTTAGAGAATATTCAAAGAGCGTTTTAAATTCTTTATCCTTCATCACAACTTGTATGTTGGATTGTGATTTTGGTGAACAATTCATTGCCAACTTTTAGGAGCTCAAGGCCCTTGTGAAATAGTTAACTTCAAGAGTACCCTCTTAAGTTACTGATTCAGCTTTTAGCTTTATTTGGCGTGAGATATGGAACCCATATCTATTGATGAGTACCTTTCCTATTTAGCCCAAGGTTTAGCACCTGGCTACGTAGCTTTCCTGAATCAGATGAACCTCACTGATTGTAGGAAAGAAATGTTCTCCTTAATCAACGAGAAAGGTCACTCCCCCACCCAGTCAAAAGACCCAATTCTAAGTTGTCTGGTCTTGAATTTTGCCAGACAGATTAGTCTTGCTCTTCAGAGCAACAAAAACTTAGAATCAGAGATGGCATACCTCAAAGGACAACACACCAGTGTTTTACTTGAGCTTCAAACTGTTGGCAAGAAAGCAGTACAATACTTGCGTGATCTGCATTCAGCCGAATCAGATCTTTGTTCCTACAGAGAGGAATTATTTCAGTTGAAGAGTGGATGCCACAAGCTACCACATCCACTCTCTTCTGTAAGCCTGCTTTCTCAGGCTTGCCCAACTCCAGCTTCTCCTGCTTCCTCCTTACACCACAAGGCAGGGGAAGGGGGGTCACAAATTGATTCGGGTTTGTCAGATCCCGGTTCCACAACTTGCTCTGATGGACACTCGTCAGTCTCCTCAGATTGCAGTGCTGTTGACCACCCATGCAATGGTTTGCCCACCTCTTCCCTGGAGAGGGAAAGGGGGGACTCCATCCCAACGGTGGTCCATCTCCGCAAGGGAGAAACAGTCAGGCAAGTACAGGACTGCACCTTCCATGCCCACCCCTCTCGTGAGGAGGTCAGGGAACCCTCCCGTGGACACGGTAGAGGAGATCTAACGTTATTAATTGGGCACACAAAAAGCAACGCTAATCCCGCTAGCTTTCCCTTTATAACTGAGAGGATAGGTGACAGCTCTGTTCAGTACACTGACAGCGACAATTCATCTTCTGCCAACCATTGTGAGAATGACTGTTTTGTAGCTCCACCCCCTAAACCAAACCGAGGACGTCGAGCTCCGCATGAAACGCATTCACATTCAAATGTGATTTCAGTCTCTCCTTCTCCAAACAGGCAGACGAGTGCAACTTCACAGGGTCTTCGCTTTGAGGAGCTAGAGGCCATGGCGAAGTATGTCCACACATTTGACCCCAAGGACTCCAAATTTAACATTCAGAGTTACTTGAGAGAAGTTGACTACTGTCTCTCGGATCTGCCCAGGGCAACCGATCGAGAAAAGGTACGACTGGTATGGAAAACCTCTACCAGAAAGATCCATACATTTATGGAACAACTTCCACCACAGGTTCGTTCCAGCTATCCCAAGGTTTGTGAAGCATTGGTAGCTGAGTACCTGCCACGGTTTGATCAGGCCACAGCCATGATCAAATCTGTGGAGGTTAAACATAGCCGTACAGAACGACCAAAAGACTTTTACCAACGTCTTAAACATGCTTTTTTCCAGGGCAGAAACGGACCAGGCTTAGATGAAGATCAAGCCTTCAAATCCCTTTTTGTGCACAACCTGCACCCCTGTGTCCGAACTCATGTTTCACTGTTTTCAAGGGGCCAACACTCAGCCCTTGAATTAAGAAATGAAGCCCAAATGGTCTGGGACACTTTAAGGATTGTGCCCAGGAACGAGGTATTGGAAACAGCTAAGCACGTTGTTCCAACCAAGCCTGCCGGCACTTCCCAAGTTGCCCCATTAAAATCTAATGGCTCAAAACAACGGCATGTGAGTAAGTTCCCGGTTAAGAGCCACCATGGTCGCTTCTCACACTCTGATTCCAGCCGGAATTGGAGAGAAGACCGACCCGGTAGGCCCAAGCCTCAGAGTCACCAGCATGACTCTGATAGGGAAGATACCTTGTCTGAAGAGAGCTTCTTCAGTTCCTCTGAGGACAACTAAAGCCTCTAACCTTTGTTCAGTAGTGTGTATGCCTTGAGTAACCACTCCAAAGAGCTATCTGGTCTTGTTCAACCTCCATCAAAAGACGTTGAATAAGACTGATCTATAGCCGTGGTCTCTTCACAGGCAGACTCCCAGCTGAAGCTTTGACCACTTTCTTTTGCACACCTTTCCTACCAAAGGGGGGTGGCAAAATAAACTGGTAGTTTATAGCAGCCACTTAGATTTGCATGTAGCAGCAGCAAACGCAGATCGTAAGTAGGTACTGTAGAGTTAAATCCGACACCTGTTATAACTCGTAAACGTTCATTGCTTCTTTCTACACCTACTGAACCATCGTAAAGTATTGCATGTAGAAACTACAGTGTAATCTTTACAAGTATATTGCCACACCCCAGTGTGCCTTACTCCACCTCTTCCCCAAGCAAGACAAGACCACTTGTGAGCTTACCACATCATTTAGAAATGAGACCACCTCTCCATTTCCTTCCTGATGACACAGCCATAAGGTTAAGCTTGGATACAGAAAGCTGCCCTAATTTGAAAATGCCCCCACATATTTCAGATGACAACCCTCATCAGCAACCTGACTGTAGGGACTAGAACAATTGGTCAGTCTGAACAAGACTTCCAAAAAGGCTACAGCCTCTCCATCCTAGACCCCTACATCATCTGAACATTTTCATGGCTGGGTCATTCCTGTTGGTGCTCCACCTTCTGGACACCATCCAATAACTAACAAAACACCTGAACTAACAAAACGACTAACCCTTTCACCAAGGTTTCTCATGTTTTGTGACAATGTATTCACTGTTCGACCTTAGTGTTTCACATTGTTTGTATCATGTGTTTTAGACCAGTTTAGTTAATTGTTGATAAATGCCTGGATGTTTGTCAGTCAATTGTGAACTGTGTTACCGACCCAATGTACTTGACCTGTGGACTGTGAACTGACTTTTGTGCTCTCGAGGAACACTGGCTTCAGCCGCATCCTGAGACCACAGGGGGGATGTAGGGACTACAACTTCCACATTCCCATAGGAGAATTCTGCGACGTCCACCACGAATGACGTCTAACTTGGTTCAGCCAATCCCGTAATGGCGGGAGCAATAAACGGTCCCATATAAGAGCAAGACACATTCTTGGGATCTCTCTTCTGCTCTCTTCTGGCTCTTCTGCTTTTTCTTCCTCTTCTGCTTGTTCTCTTCGACGCACCCTTTTTGGCCAGTCGCTTCAGCTCATCTGCTCCGAGACTCGGACAGAGGCTGAATGCTGCACAGCGCACTACCAGGCCTACGGACACACCCAGTTACCTCGCGGTAACTACGTGGCCTATAGTGAGTGGAAATTGTTGTACGCGGAACGCTACATCAGTTTACCCCAATAAAGCCCAACAACGAAACAGCAACGAACTTTTACACTTGGAAAAGGACCAGCGGATCAGACGACAACGCGCTGCTAAGACGGGAACACCCCAGCCTGCGCATCTCTCCCGGACACCATTCACAGCACCATCGCCGCTTCTACAAGGACAGCATGTCTTTTGGATCCAGCAATGCGTATGGACTCAGTAAGAAAACAAACATTCAGGCATAGCCAGTGTTTAGTTTAGTCTTAACTGTTTTTGTGAATCTGTGTTTCAATATTTACCATCCAACCATTGTAATGTGTTTGGTTAGCTACATATATATGTACGTGAATTGATTCGCCGTCTTTTGCGCATATATAGAGTAAAACTACGCAAGTAGTCCCTTCTCACAGCTAACTCTAACTCATTACCACACCCAGAACTCTAGCGACACGCGCGCTTGCGCGCGCCACACACACGCACACACACATACCAAACTAAATTTCCTTACTAACTTCCCGTTAGTTTATCTGTTATGTGTTTGTATGTTTGTTTAATAAATATATTTTATTAAACCCCGGTGTCCGTTTTGGAATCGCATAGACATGAGAGCCGAGTTAAAGCAGTCTTTCGAAGAACTTCCAACCTTCAGGTTATCGGTATGTTCAATCATTAATATTGGTTATTTTAATTAATTGAAATACTATATTTGTGGTTGGATATTTCTGATAACAGTAATTTTATGAGACTGATTACTTTTCGCAGTTATACTGCAACACAACGTTTAACTGGCGCCCCGGTTTCGTAGAGAGTAAAATCCCTGCGTTATTTGGCGGCCTGTGCAAGGACCCTACATAATTTGGAGTCCCGTGCGAGGACCCCTACAGCAGCATCAAGGAGCTGATCCAAGCTCAGAAGATACAAAGTGTTATTTGGTCAACTACAAAAGAACAGCTTGCTGACTGCTTGACTAAAAAAGGAGCATCGGCACTTGTACTTCTAAAGGCACTCCATGATGGCACATGGCTTTTGAAATAAAACACTCCGACCAGAAAATACATTTTAGTTGAAATAGTCAATGCCGCTATAAACAACATTTTTTTGCATGTTTGTCACACTTAAATGTTTCAGATCATCAAACAAATTTAAATATTAGTCAAAGACAACACAAGTAAACACAAAATGCAGTTTTTAAATGAAGGTTTTTATTATTTAGGGAGAAAAAAAATCCAAACCTACATGGGCCTGTGTGAAAAAGTAAACCTAATAACTGGTTGGGCCACCCTTAGCAGCAACAACTGGAATCAAGCGTTTGCGATAACTTGCAATGAGTCTCTTACAGCGCTCTGGAGGAATTTTGGCCCACTCATCTTTGCAGAATTGTTGTAATTCAGCCACATTGGAGGGTTTTCGAGCATGAACCGCCTTTTTAAGGTCATGCCACAGCATCTCAATAGGATTCAGGTCAGGACTTTGACTAGGTCACTCCAAAGTCTTCATTTTGATTTTCTTCAGCCATTTAGAGGTGGACTTGCTGGTGTGTTTTGGATCATTGTCCTGCTGCAGAACCCAAGTTCGTTTCAGCTTGAGGTCTCGAACAGATGGCTGGACATTCTCCTTCAGGATTTTTTGGTAGACAGCAGAATTCATGGTTCCATTTATCACAGCAAGTCTTCCAGGTCCTGAAGCAGCAAAACAGCCCCAGACCATCACACTCCCACCACCATATTTTACTGTTGGTATGATGGTCTTTTTCTGAAATGCGGTGTTACTTTTACGCCAGATGTAATGGGACACACACCTTCCAAAAAGTTCAACTTTTGTCTGGTCAGACCACAGAGTATTTTCCCAAAAGTTTTGGGGATCATCAAGATGTTTTCTGGCAAAATTGAGATGAGCCTTAATGTTCTTTTTGCTCAGCAATGGTTTTCATCTTGGAACTCTGACATGCAGGCCAATTTTGCCCAGTCTCTTACTTATGGTGGAGTCATGAACCCTGACCTTAACTGAGGCAAGTGAGGCTTGCAGTTCTTTGGATGTTGTTGTGGGGTCTTTTGTGACCTCTTGGATGAGTCGTCGCTGCGCTCTTGGGGTAATTTTCGGTCGGCCGGCCACTCCTGAGAAGGTTCACCACTGTTCCATGTTTTCGCCATTTGTGGATAATGGCTCTCACTGTGGTTCGCTGGAGTCCCAAAGCTTTAGAAATGGCTTTATAACCTTTTCCAGACTGATAGATCTCAATTACTTTTTATCATTTGTTCCTGAATTTCTTTAGATCTCGGCATGATGTCTAGCTTTTGAGGATCATTTGGTCTACTTCACTTTGTCAGGCAGGTCCTATTTAAGTGATTTCTTGATTGAGAACAGGTATGGCAGTAATCAGGCCTGGGTGTGGCTAGAGAAATTGAACTCAGGTTTGATAAACCACAGTTAAGTTATGTTTTAACAGGGGGGCAATCACTTTTTCACACAGGGCCATGTAGGTTTGGATTTTTTTTCTCCCTTAATAATAAAAACCTTCATTTAAAAACTGCATTTTGTGTTTACTTGTGTTGTCTTTGACTAATATTTAAATTTGTTTGATGATCTGAAACATTTAAGTGTGACAAACATGAAAAAAAATAAGAAATCAGGAAGGGGGCAAACACTTTTTCACACCACTGTACATACTGTATACCACATTCATTATGGGCTTTATTTTGTTGTTTGCTTCAATGCACTTCAATGATTACGTACAGAAACAGGCACATACAGTACATGCATGCACAAACCAACTTTTTGGCTCCCTCACACACAGACACACACGCAGCCTTTTTCCAAAGTTCTTCACGCACACTATCTCTCTAACACACGTCTTTCTCTTTCCCTCTCTCATTCACAGACACACCAACCTCGTTCTATTGGTGGAACCCAGGCACAGATCATTTTTGATATAAAAAAATAAAATCATCATAGTGTTCTAGCCTTAAGGAAACAGGAGCCCGAATGGAGCACGGTGATACACCCTCCGCCTCCGCAGTGCCCAGTTCTGTACACACTGTAAACACTACTCTCTTCCTGGCCTTTATCCCAGCTTTCAGCCACAACACTGATATTTAATAAGGGAGTATCTGTGTGCCAATCACCATTTTGTTTTTCCAACTGCTACCCATCACTGTGGAAACGTGACAGCCAAGGGCATTATGCTCCCTTCGCACAATTTTCCAACGGAGTCCAATAAGGCCGGCTTTGCAAATCATATGCAAAAATAAGTAAGTTAATAATATAATTGTATTTTCTCCACCACTGAGTTTCATTTGAAAAACTAAACATAATGAAGAAAGGGGAATAGTTAATGGTATGTATGAAAGCCAATAATGCCAGTAGGCCTGGGGCTTTTTATGTCCTGTAACTCTATAAGCACCAGTACTGTCTCCTACCCCCTCTCTCCTCCTAGTCAGCATTTGACAGTTGTTCTCCTTACATAATTATTTGTATTAATATAAGTTGTCATATTCAACTACTGAACTGAAATTGTAATGTTATTACTGTTATTGCTGAGTATGTGGGATTCCCTAAGGCCTGTTAAGAAAATGTGTTTCCTTTAATATGCTAGTGTTGGGTATGTAATTATGGACATACACATACTCTACCCACCCCCTTGCCCCCACACGCATGCACACACAGGCACACACACATATAAGCACACTTTAAAAAATCTGCTGCCTCTATGCCTTTTTCGCATTTGAAAATATTTAATCAAGAGGCAAATTCGCTTTTTGCAACTGGAGCCTGTCCATGTGACACTTTCAAATTAGGAAAATGAAAATGACTCTGGAGTCATGAATATCCTTGACTGCCTACTCCCTTTGCCCCTTCTATCAATGTGGTAAAAAACAGGCCTTGGAATGCGGTTGTATGCTCAACTGGGAGAATAGGGGTTTCATTTGCGACTTCGATTTGTATTCACACACAGGGAAAAATCATCTTGGTGATACTGCAACTCAGGAGCCAAAATGGTCAGGTGCTTACTTAATAGTTTCTACTGCATTCCCATGCCTAACGGGTCACTTGAGCTAGATAAACTGTATTTTCAGGCTGGAGATAACTAAGTAGCGAGGAAAATCAAAGAAATTCTTGTCAACGCCCCATCAAATTTTGCACAAAATAAGGCACAAAAATGCAAGCAGTTGTGTGTTAAGAATATGACGAGATTATTTCCAATACAGCTGTTGTTTACTTCTGTTTCAAAAATGTGTTGGGTTAAAACCAAATCTTACAATGAGCTACATTTAATGGGATAATTTGATTTTAAACTCATTCACTTTATTTCCGTTTCTGCAGTAAAACAGAAACAGAAACAATTTAGAGGACTATTCCCTCAACCTGCCAATGACAAATGTACTAGATTGATATAAGAATAAGAATTAAAAATTAGATTTCCAAAATATGCAAACATTTTTGAATACAGCATTTGAAATGTGGGAATTATTTTAAGCAGATAGAGATTGTACCTCTTCTGAAAAAATATGCATTCCATACTTGGGGAATCCATACATCAGGGATCATCCCTCTGGCCCTTGAATCCAAATCCTTCCCTGGTTTTCTTTTCCACCAGATAATTAGTGCTACATGTTGCACAGATGGTCTTCACACCTGACTCACAGGTAAAGGGGGGGTGGAAAACCAGTTCTCGGCCCTCGAGGACCGTGAGTTGCTGATCCCTGGCATACAGTATCTGTACTGGGAGATTGTGTACTCTTTTCTAGAACAGAATGTATTCCGTACTGATATAATGACTGTACCAGAAGAAAATGTACTTTGTTGTTGTAAAATGTTAAACGGATACTTGTAGAATATGTTCTCTGTATCATACAGAACATGCACTCTACAAGAACACATGCTCTGAATGTGTTAGTGAACGTGTGTCCATTAACGCCACTTTAGCTGCAGTTAGTAATTCTCTAGAGTCTAGAGGCTCCAGCGGAGATGGTGATGGAGCCTGCGCTAAGACATCTTGGGCACACCAATATCCTCACTCTACGTCACCCTTTCCCAGTCCAGTCTTTCACTGTGCCAGGACTGTGGAGCAGACACCATTGGCATCACGCACTGTGTGGCGTTTGCATGGAAGGTCATGTGACCTGACAAAGAAGCTTCACCACAGGCTTATAATACATGTATGTATCAAACCGTTCATTATTTTATTTTTAAAGATTTTACAAAATGTGTCCTCTGCATTTAACCCATCCTAATTACTTAGGAGCAGTGGGCAGCCCAAGGGTCAACTCCTGTTCTGAGGCCAGTGCCTTGGTCACAGGCAATGGCAAGAGCACACCAAGGGGCAACTTAGACTCTCCAACTAACCTCATATGCGTGGCTTTGGACTGTGGAAGGTAAGCAGTGTGCCTGGAGGAAACCCACAGGGCTCAAACCCAGAACCTTCTTGCTGTGAGGCAACAGTGCTACCCACTGCACCATCGTATCAGACATTTTGATTAGTTGACAAGGTATTAGTTGAAAAGGTTGAGTGCCATATGGCACTCTTGGTACTTAATGGGTTATATCCCAAGAGCAAGTGGCTCTCCTCTCTCATCCCTTCTCCCTCAACTCTAAAGGATGCAGAGGAGAAGCAGCTTTGCAGAAATGTGGCTGTCAGTTTGCATCCAGCTGGAACCAGTTGTAGCCAGTGGCCAAAGCAGAGCTGAAGATGGAGCCAGTGGAAGCCTGCATAGCCTTCAAGACAGTAATGTAGGAGAAGATGGTTTCTGAGCAGTAACCCCAGTGTCCTTTCTTCATGTACTACACTGACGTCATACTAACAGTGCCTGTATGTGCTTTTACTAAATCACTTCTGCAGTGCGGGACGGCACGGATGGTGCAGTGGGTAGCACTGCCGCCTCACAGCAAGGAGGTCCTGGGTTCGAATCCCCATCGGCCGGGGCCTCTCTGTGCAGAGTTTGCATGTTCTCCCCGTGTCTGCGTGGGTTTCCTCCGGGTACTCCGGTTTCCTCCCACAGTCCAAAGACATGCAGGTTAGGCTGATTGGAGAGTCTAAATTGCCCGTAGGTATGAGTGTGTGAGTGAATGGCGTGTGTGCCCTGTGATGGACTGGCGATCTGTCCAGGGTGTATTCCTGCCATGTATGCTGAGATAGGCTCCAGCCCCCCTGTGACCCTGTTCAGGATAAGCGGGTTAAGATAATGGATCGATGGATGGACTTCTGCAGTGCACTAAATCACTTCTCACTGCTCAATCTGTGAGAATCACACACTGCTGTCCACATGTTTGAACAGAATAGGCGATGAACCTGGTGTTTAATATTTGAATATAATTTTAAGGAGACCCAAGAAACCATTGTCACTTATATACAGTGCAGTCTGTAATTATTTGGTTAGTGCTACAATTTCTGTTATTTTGGTTCTGTACTCCAGCACATTGGATTTGAAATGAAAGAATAAATATAAGGTTAGAGTACAGACTGTCAGCTTTAATTTGAGGGTATTTACAGCCATGTTGGGTGACCTGTATAACTATGTATTTAAACGAATGACATTCCTTTTTATATATAGTCCCCCCATTTTAGGGGACCAAAAGTCATTGGACAGTTCGCTTCTAAGTTACCTGTTTTCAATTAGTCAGGTGTGTTCAATCACTTCAGTTTCTGCAGGTACAGTACTGTGCAGAAGTCTTAGGCACCCTAGACTTTATGATATATATGTTTTTTTTTGTGTGTGTGTTAGTATAAAAGAACAAATATTTCCGAAGTCATTTTCCAAAAGATTGAATTTTACAGAGACATTTTTTTTTAAGTAACATATTACTGTAAGCAATTAACTACTTTTTACATAAAAACTTGTTCAAGGCTGTCTGAGATCAGAAGCAAGGAGCCAACCAAAGTATGCAAGTTCTCCAACATGCTTGGAACAACCTCCCTGCTGATTGTCTCATAGTGATGCAGTTTTAATGCCGAAGGGTGGTCACAAAAAGTATGGATTTGATTCAGTTTTTAACTATTCTGCCAAATTACTAAAATGTAATGTAAAATGTATAGTATGTTTATTTAGGACCTCTCATTGAATTATTTTTGAAAGAATCTTATCTGTACAGAATGTTATACAGGTGCCTAAGACTTTTGCACAGTATTGTAATCAGTATACAAATACGTACATACACACTCACACACACACACACACACCTCAGTAGTCCTCTATGGAAACCTTGGCAGTGTCATTTGAGCAGCAACTTGCAGCGTCACTAGGATCGGTGTCTCTGGTCTGAAGCTCAAGAGAAATCCATTCTACATTGCTGAAGCCTACACTACAAGGGACATTCAATAAAAGATCTAATCCGTTATATTTTGGAAAATATTTTCACTACAAAATATTTTGTCATCCAAGTTAATTTTGCCCCAAAATACTTAAACTTTTTATTTGAGAGGTTAAAGCAGATGGCAGGTTCCATCAAGAAAGTCTAGTATTGCTTAAACCTGGTTCAAATACATTAAAAAAGTGAAAACAACACCTTCTGGTCCTCTTGGTTAGCTCAATTGAATCAGGCCAGATTAATTAAGCACAGAACAGTATTTGAATCCAAAACAATTATGTATTTGACCCAGGTCTGGTATTGAATGACACAGCCAGTAATGATAAATAACTTCTTATTTTTTTTACCCCAAAGACGGATACCATTATGCAGAAGATCTTACAGCGGTGTCTTCCTCTGGAAAAACATGACAGCTGCCATGGCCTATAACAAGTTTACCCATGGCATGGCTTTTAAATAGCCTGTGTTGTAATACAGTCTGGTTTGAGGTCATATTAAGAGATTTGTACTTATTGCAAGTGGTGATTTACATTCTTCTTCAAACAGACACACCCTGAGCTCCATTTACATAAAAAGTCATGATGATGTTAAATTACATGTAGATATTTAAATATGTATGACCCGGACAGCGCACTAGATAACTATTCAACTGCAGTGGGAGCTTTGGGAATAGTCTTTGTGAATCAGTGACAATACATTTTCTAATTCATTTTCATTTCATCCACATACCTTGATTGTGAAAATATCAGAATTTCATATTAATAGGCTGAGCAGACTGTTTGAGGCTGTTTGGATACGTGTGTTGTCATTTCCTGGAGGGAGCCAATCACTCATTCCCCTTTGCCCACTCACTCACTGAGAAGGTACTCCCTCCATAAACTCTTGCATCTCCAATAGATTTCCATAAATGCTTTCAGTTATTTCAGAAATTAATTGTTTTGAAAGTCAAGCATGTGAAAATTCTACTACTGCAAGAAAAGGGGAAGCACAAACGAAAAGAATGTTTTCGATACACTGTTCTGTACATACATACATACATACATATAGTATATATACAGACAGAGAGACAGATAGATAGATCTGCAGGGGATTCTCAAGGCGGCAAAATGCTACCTTGTCAAACGTGGAAAACCAAACATACCTTGGTTGTCAACGCAATGCTCTTTCTAGCAACACACACCATATAAATGCCTAGGGCTTTCTCCATCTACAATTATTATCAAAGGGGGAGATTGCAACATTGTCTCAATATGAACAAGCATTGTCAAACTATTATGAAGACACATTGCCCTTGTGGGGCATGTCAGAAATCCATTAACTAGACTGTGGAATCTTTTTCATATACCCGCAAAAACATTCAATGCAGCAGTCCTTGTAGTATATCTCCATGTGCAATTGTGATAAAAGTGGCACTGGGGCATTACAAATCTTTAAAATATGTACGAGCCAAGCTATGAACTTAACACAGTGGAACAATCCCTTTAAACAAGACTTGAATGGTGCATAGGAAATAACAATATTCATATTCATATTGCTGCTGTAACATTGAGATATGTCAGTATGCTCAGGGGGGATCCCTATTACAGACTATGAAGGCTATGAATCCAAAAAGCTGACAAAGGTGTGGTCTGAAATTATGACTTTCCAGGCTGGAGGCAGAACAAGGGAACTGTCCTAAGGATGTGTTTGCCTGTCTCTAATTTCAAATAAAAGACATAATATTCTCAGAAATAAAAAGGCTGAAAGTAATGGAATTTGCTGAG
The DNA here is from genome assembly GCF_963514075.1 of Conger conger. Taxonomy (NCBI): domain Eukaryota; kingdom Metazoa; phylum Chordata; class Actinopteri; order Anguilliformes; family Congridae; genus Conger; species Conger conger. The sequence continues at coordinate 27,695,597 of NC_083764.1, forward strand.
GACTGTCATTTGATACCTTCTTCATATAAATACATACAGTATGTTTGTATGCACAGTATATGTTATGGTCAATGTGAGACATGGGTCTTTTCTCAGAACAGCCATTATATATATATATATATATATATATATATATATATGTATATATATATATACTCACTGAGCACTTTATTAGGTATTTATTAGACTGTAATGCGTTGTGAGTTCAAAGATGCTCTTCTGTATATTAGGTTTGATACATTGTCGGAGATGCTCTTCTGCATACCACTGTAATGTGTGGTTATTTGCAAGTCTTGCCCTTCTCCTCTGACCTCTCTCATTAACAACATATTTTTGCCCACACACACAGAACCGCTGCTCAATTAATGTTTTTTGGTTATCACACCATCCTCTGCAAACTCTAGAGACTGTGCATGAAAATCCCAAGAGATCAGCAGTTTCTGAGATACTCAAACCATCCTGTCTGGCACCAACAATCATTCCACGGTTGAAGTAATTTAGATCACATTTCTTTCCCATTTGGTCAGCTGGACCTCTTGACCATGTCTGCATGCTTTTATGCATTTTATGCATAATAAACTGCTCACTGAGTGTATATAAAGTATATATATTTTGTATTCCTATTCCCAAAAACTAATTGAAAATGAGCTTTTTACCTTGTTTAGAACAACAGAATAGGAGTGTATATCTACACCAATAAACAGCAGTTAAAGTGTAGAGTTTGCATTAGCATCCGTAATTGTATTTTCTTATTTAAGTACATCCAGAAGAATTGCATATGTTCGCCTCAGCACTAATGCTAAACAATTAGTGAATTTCCAACTGGCTCAGGGATTCCCTGTGAGTCGTTTACATTCTACATGCAGTCATGAATAAGAGGTCCCATAATCACACCTCCCTGTCCAACCCCCTTTGTAAACCGACCTATCAGATCTTGACAACTTTCCTGTCGGGACTCATTGGTGTATGCCAGGTCTAATATGTCAGCTAAGTTGTGCCGTCTTGTATGCTAACCAGCTAGCTCTAACAGTTGTTCCGAGTGTGCATGCAGTCAATGCACATGTGGACTGCTCCGGTCTCTCTTTCTTCCCACAAATTGACCCATGGCTCCCCTGCTCTCATGGGTCCAGAAGTTAAGCGTTGTTAATGAAATATGTCACAGGCAAGTGAGAATGAGGTCAATGAAATAACCTACTGGAGGTGTGGTGATAAAATCACAATGCCTTCAGTGCAGTTGCAAATATCAATTGTTAATTAAAATGTTAATTCATAACAAGACGTACAATATAATAAACTTGAATATAAAGTTCATGAATAAACTTCAGTGTGGTTGCTTCAGCAGTCGTTGAGATGTTACCAGAAGAAAATATTTGCAAGCTGTAGCGTAGTAAAACTGTATCAGTGCAACCTTATGACCATTAAAAGCCTATTTGGATAGTGTAGACTGTTAAATAGTGACCAAATTGCGCCTATTTTATTTTTTTACCTCTTCCCAAAAAAAACCCACCCAAATTAATTCCTGATTTTCACAGTAATTGATTGGTGTATTGAGGCCACTCAAAATAGAGCTTTACCCTGCTGAGAAAAAACATGTATCCTATTGGCTAGAATAGCATCTCATGTACTAAGTTGTCACAGGGCTCAAGGGAGTCAATTTAATATTTTAACACAATTATTTGAATTCCCCATTAATTGCCTATGGTAATTTAATATCCCCATAAAACTACAGATTTGGAAAACTATTTGGAATTCCAAAAATGTGGAATGTCATGTCTTGTATAAAAGCTGCAGAAAGAGTAGCGTGCAGAAATCAAACATTGTTATGTAGTACCTGAACACAGACAGTAACAATACAATTACAGTAACAGTGAAATTAAATTGCTAAATCTTTATACAGTAGGCCACTATATTATCAAATGAAAATATGTTTCAAAGATGCCGAACATATCATTTTTTTTTTATTTAAATGTTTGAAACCTGGGTTAAAATGCATCCTTTTGTTATAAACCGCTCTAAGCATTGCATTGCCACAATCACCTGACCAATTTGTTGACGTGACATAATAGGCTAAAATAGCTGAGAGGATGAATCACATGGACACAAAAAAGTCCGAGTTTACAACAGATTCATACAGGCAGAAAGAGCAATGATAGACCATCAAGACTGAAGAAAACATCAGTTCTGAAATAAAATACAAGGCAGAATCAGCGAAGAAGAAAAAGAAGAACTGACAGATCTCATGTGAGATTTTGTATTTGCATTTGTCATCTGACGGATGCATTTTTGACCTTCCACTTGAAAAAGCTAACAATCCTAAATGATGTGTATTTCTAAATATTCATGTGAGAAATGGCGGGGATTATTCACTGAAAACAACTTCAGCAGAAGTACCGTATGCACTGTCGACTGCTGACTAAGAAATAAGAAATGTGTGAAATAAGAAAAACAAGGTTGTGGGTTTGTTTTGATTAGTTATCCTCCAAAACAAAAAAACACTAAGAATAGGGAAACACACAGAACTGCCAAAAAGTGACAAAAATCACCTATGACTTCCATGATAAACACCTAGCCATACGAGTAATTACTGGGATAAATAAAAGATGTCCTGGAATCTCTCACACAACGTTCCAATTCTATCCTGGCAATAGTCAAGCTCTTGCACATTTCCCAATTAGAAGCAGTGAGATGCAACCACACTTATGTTAAGTCTTCTCCAGCTAGGCACACTGAAACTAAGGTTAAGACCAAGCAACCAAAACCGGGCTCTTTTTTAGAGACTAATTTCTTGGTCATGCTGAGCACCACTGCTCACTAGCACCACTGCACAGTTGGCTCCAGTATAGATCATTCAGACCCATTTTGTAAAGTCAATGTAAAGTCAATTGCGGTCAAAATACGAAGTCGAAAATTCTTTCCCACAATAATTTTTCTTTTTATTTCTTCGTCTCCCCATGTGCTGATTTTCTTACTTATTGTGTTATTGACATCATTGTTTTTACATCAATATGGAATGAATCATGTAGGAATTGCAGCACTTTATAATTGTGTCACTGCCCAAATACTTGCACATCACACTATGTGCATAGTGTCAGATTTATTTGAATACATTTCACCAGCAGGAGTCTGCTCTAAATTAATGTCAGAATACAGGCATTATGTCAGTTACTGTGTTATTAGGACAATACAGCAATATGTTGTGGACGAATGTCATCTTACTTAGTAGAGGAGCTGCATTGGCTTCCCTACTGTGCAGTCTCTGGCTCCAAATTGTACAACATGGTAAACTTGAGTTCCAAGGTTTCAAAGGGCTTTTCACAAGCCCATGGATAGTCAGAGGGTGGCATAACAGGCACTTAGTCCATATTTTTTCAACAGTCTATACAGTAGCGTGTTATAACACTGGGATCAGAATGCTCAATACGACTATTACACTTCTTAATTTACCTTCAACACACAATCAAATGTTGGATTGTGAAATCCACTGAAAAAGTTCTCCTGAGCTCCATAGGGATAAATTGTTCAGTCACAGTTGAATTTTCTCGACTGGAGTCGAGTCAGAACTGCACTTTTAGAGCATCCATTACCAGAGAAATATTCTAACTTTAATACAACCTTCATGCCCCCAGTCTGTCTGCAGTTGAGAGAGATCAGATTTTTCAGAAATGCTGAACACAGTACTCATCCCTGTATCTTTTTTTTGGATGTGTGTTAAGAAGGTGATTTCTCTGAGCTTACAGCACATTATGAGGGGCGGAAATGTAGTGTGCTTGTTATTGTGTGTGTGTGTGAGTGTGTGTGTGAGAAATAGAGGGAGTGAGAGAGAGAGGGAGAGACTTCCTGCTCTTTTACACCTGCTGCTTCAAAGTGACGTTTCGGGAAAGCGCTCCTGACACCAGGACAGATGAGGACCGAATTGAAATGGAGTTGCGGGAAAGCGGGGTTGTTCAGTGACGATAATTAAGAATGATGCAGCTCATCTCCACCTCCCTGGGGGAGGAGTGATGAGGGGAGGGGGCTGTCAGGTAAGCAGCCGCGAACAGAGGAATGCTGGGAGAAAATCCGCAGAGAGCGAGGCGAGGTGTCTGACTGGCTGCGGTGCCGGCGCTCCGCCTGCTGATGTGAGGCGGTTTAAATGTCAGCACTCCGTTGAATGGCCATTATCCGCGGTTATCAGCCCATATACAGTGGGCTCCAGAATTATTGCCACCTTTAATGAAAATGGAAAAAAGGGCTACATATAATAAACAACATGGATAATAATCAATATTTTATTTTCAAACATTCTGGAGTTTTATTTCAATACATTTACTCTCATGTTTCAGTGTAAAATAGCAAATGGTAAATGGTTGGCATTTATATAGCGCCTTTATCCAAAGCGCTGTACAACTGATGCTTCTCATTCACTCATTCATACACACACTCACACACCGACGGTGATTGGCTGCCATGCAAGGTACCGACCAGCTCATCAGGAGCATTTGGGGGTTAGGTGTCTTGCTCAGGAACACTTCGACGCAGCCTGGGCGGGAGATTGAACCGGCAACCCTCCGACTGCCAGACAACTGCTCTTACTGCCTGAGCCATGGTATGTATTTCATGTAGTAATTTTTTTTGAAAACCACAGATGCCAAAATTATTGCCACCCCTAGCAATTATTGTAAATGATATCAAACAAAATTAAATTGACAGTCTTACTTTAATTTAGGTAATTTCTGTCTAAAGGAACTATATTGTGTCTTTCCATCACTTCCTGCTTCACTAGAGAACAGAAATGCAGGTAACAAGCATGCAAAATCCCTTTGCCAACCATCAATATGGGAAGAGCCAAAGAACTGTAAATTCAGAAAACACAGATGGTAATTGACCATCACAAGTCGGATAATGGGTACAAAAAATACATAAATGGTTATCACTGTAGATATCACTGTAAGGGCAATAATAAAAAGGAGTAACACATATGGAATGGTTGCAAACTTGCCAGGAAGAGGATGCATATTATCCCCATGGACGGCAAGGAAGATGGTGAGGAAGGTCATACAGAACTCAAGCATCACAGTTTAAGAATTGCAGAGATTGGTTGTGTCGTGGGGTCACCAAGTCTAAAAAAAACCCTCCATACCAGCAAACTCTTTGGAAGGGTGGCACAAAGACAGCCCTTACTGCGTACAGTAAACAAAACCAATCATCTTGAGTTTGCCAAACCTCATTGGAATTATGACTGGACGAGAGTGCTGTGATGTTTACTTTCATAAGGACGCTATGGTTGTGCTATTATCTTAACTTGGCTAGCTAGCTCGCTAAATCTTTTTTGGGATAAGTCAGCGTCCTTACCTTAGCTACTGATAGTAGATAAGTTAGCTAGCTTGTGAAAATTTAGTCTCTGAAGGTGAGCACATATCATGGAGGTAGCTATGGTAACAAACAACAATGTGTGAAAAATGGGGGCAATAGCTAATTGACCGTTCTCATAACCACGCCCAGACAGTTTGGGTGAACTTTTATAGTGGGAAAAATATGTTTTAAAAGACATTTATATGATTGAATAATAAAATAATGACACACATTTGTTTTGTTTTTGCCTAATGAGAACTGGCAAGTGTTACAATCAACTACCATGTTAGTCCTTTAATATCAATGTCACAATGAATTAAACAAAATTCCAGTAAATCTTGGCAGAAAATCTGGTTGCCTCTGCTAGGGAGCTGAGTCTTGGTAGTAGGGATATCGCTAGAACAATGCCTCCAAGCATTGCATCAAAATCTACACACAAATGGCTAACAAGCAGACTTAAATTCTATTTGAAAAAGTTGGTTGATTCCATTGAATCATTAATAGTGCAAGTGCAATACTTCACTTTACTCTAAAATACAGCTTATGTTTTTTTTCTTCGTTTACAGCACTTTTTGTGCATATTTATCAAGGGTGCCAATAATACTGCTGCCCATTGTAGTCCTCTTTTTATTTAGCTGGCTTGTTGGAATTTCCCCTCTCTGTTTGTTATGAACTTGGACATTTTTTAAAATGTCCATTGCTTAAAACAACAAAAACAAAGCTACTTAACATAACGTAACATATAAGCTCAAAGTCATATCTCATTAGGATTCACAAACATGAGGTTACATAGGGTTACGGACCCAATATTGCCTGTCTCCAGTCAATCAAAATGATCCTCCCACCACAAACAAAATGGCCATCCCCTGGAGGCTAGATGTGGACATCTTTCCTCTCCTGGGATTGGTGCCAACTGGCCCATCTTCAGCTGGATCTGAGTTTTCTTTTAAGATAAAATAATGTTTTCTCCAAGCACACTCAATAAGAATAACACATCCACAAGGAACATCTCTTTGATTTCTCTGCCTCCACCCCACCCTCTAATAATGCCAGTATTCTGACATTATTTTGGAGCAGACTACCCTGGTGTAAAATCCAGCAATGACTGGCTTGAAATACCAGCTACCAGCTGTTTCAAAACATAGCTTGAGCTGGTCAAACCATATTGAGTCTGGAGCTGGTCTAACTGGTCAACCAGCTACCCGCTGTTTCAAAACCTGTTTTCAGCAGGGTCCTGCTGGAGAAATGTATTTAACTTATATAACATCTGGCTCTATGCACATACAATGAAGTCTACAAGCATTTGGACATTGACACAATCAAGGGCTTGTAATGTTCCTGATTTCTGTCTGTCAGTTTAATTATTATTCTTGTATATTTATTATATTTCATTATTAATTTTTCTGGTCCTCTGTTTATTCATTCATAGTTGATTGCATCCATCTTCCCTGTGATGTCTGTGTCTTAATGTATTCTGAGTCACTTCCCTGTCTTTGTGATTCACAATTCGGGAGGTTTCGGAATTTTCCCACAATTCCTTCCTAGTCTTGTTTTTCACTTACTTTCTGCTTTCCTCCATTTATGTTTGTGTATAGCACAAATCTACTAATAACTACTAACATAGATTTTTTTTACAGTACTAAATTATATTAACACACTATCTAACTAGTTTTAGGTAATTATAATTTAATCACATTAAATAACAAACTAACTCTACCTCTATTTCGATACTGCTGTATAACTCCTCCTGTATGCCTCTCTGTTCTATCTCTAATTGCTTGCCTTGACTCAGCACCAGCTCTCTCCTATCACTATGTTCCTTAACTCTGTGCAATTGTCTACTCCCTAGTCTGAGCCGTTTGTATTACAGTCCGCGTTTTCTTTCTTCCCTTGTCATTGTATAATTACCTGTTCATGTTTCTCACCTGATGTTTATTTGTTAGATTCTCACTCCTTTGCCCCGCCTAGTTTGACTCATCTCTCTGTGAATTTAAACCTCGGTCTCAGTTGTATTCTTTGTCAGAACGTTGATCTACATATTCAATGCCAATTATTTGTAAGCCTGTTTATTCGAGACACCCCTTTGCCTGATTCCGAGTTTTCCTTGCCCTTTTGATTTGTTTGTTATTCTGATTTTTGATCTATGCTCTGTGTTTCCAACATCTCTCTTGCTTTGCCCTTTTATACCATTGCCCTTCTGCTCATCTGGATTTTTGACCTTGGACTGTTTACTCACGATTATTTTGCAATTTGGCATTGTATTTATCGGATTACCTGGCTTTGGACCCTTGGACTGAAATAAACAACGATTTCTGATTATCCCCTGGTCTGCATTTGGGTCTCCTGAGCAGGGCTGTAATTCCTACATGATTCAGTACAGCCCTTTAAAATTGTGTCACTGTCCAAACAGTTATGGGCCTCACTGTAACTATTGGACTGCAAACACATTGCATGAGAGCAAGGATACACTGTATAAGCATGGGCTTGATATATTTGGTACAAAGAGAGAAGGTTAGGCTAATTACACTGCAAAAAAAAAAAAAGAATTTTCCAGAGTGTAAATGTGTGTCATCAGTTTTTTTAATTTTGGCTGATACTACATAATCACAAAGTTTGTTAAAAGTAAAGGCAGTCAATGAAACATGCAAGCTACGGTGTAATTAATTGAAATTAAGCAGACACAAGGGATGTCCTCAATTAGGCCATTTCCACTCAGGAACAAAAGCCGTCCTTCTGGAATATATCGCAAGCGAGATATATTAATAATATATCTTAAAACTATTAATTTAATGGAAAATTATCTCTCTCCCCCTGTGACTCTGCTGATGTTTTACTGTCTAAAGCAGTTAGAGCCCCAAGCGGACTTCACTAATGGCAGGGTGGGGCGTGGAGCAAACTCATCATGCCGGCTGGGAAGTGCCACCCTATCCTCTTCACTTATCTTATAAAGTTTACCCCAACAGTTTGAATTGACACTTGTCTCACAAATGATTAGTCTTTAACATCTCATTTTAGAGCTTGAGGTAAGTGAGAGTTTGACACCTATATAGGAATCATCCATAAATAAATCTTAAGTTAAAATAAATAATGCATATTTTCTAAAATTTTATACAATTACAGAAGGTCAAAATAAACGCACAGGACTTTTGAAAATATAGCATGTTTACTGTTTAATCTCAACAAACTAAAATTACAAAATGAAATAAAAAATCATACAGTACAGTATCAAGATGAAAAAAAGCTTAACCGGTTGCAAATGTTCTGCTCTTTATCAAAAATAAGTTAGACGAAGTAAACATAAAAAAACACCAACGTTTAAAAACTGTGCAGTCTTGTTTGTTTATTTTTGCCCCAAGGAACTAAGTCTTGGTGAGGACTTTAAAGGGTAGACCCGTTCCAAGATGAGCTGTGGTGCAGCTCCGCCTCTGTTTTATCAAAGGGAGATGGGTGGGATTCAGCCCAGTGGGTGCAGGGTTCAACAGGCGCCGGGGGCTGAATCCCCTCCTGTAGCTTCTAACATTGCACTTAGGAGCTGGGAGACAAAGGGCTGTTTTGTTGCAGCCAAAAAGTTTACAAATTGTTAAATTACAATTCAATAATGGTCAGTTTCTATTTCAACCTCAATAAAGTATATGTGAAAGATGGCAAGGCTAATCCGAGGAGAAAATAAATGTTTTGTCTCAAAGACAAATCAAACCCAAGCTCAAGTTGTGCAACTTTATTCAGCATTGATAGGAGCATGGTTTAAGACCAGCTGATCCACCTCATCACAATGCAGGTCGTGCTGCCTCTTTTGGAAACGCAATACTCTGGGATAGAGACCAGAGGAAGCTTTCAGCTCTTAAAGCCAGGCTAGCAGTTGAAACGCTGAGCTCTCATGCAATCACACGCCATTGTTTTGCTAGTTTCCTGACAGATAATCAATCCCCCTTCAAAAAAAACTGTAGTATGTTGTCAGGGAAATGATGTACATTTACAAGAACGGGGCCGGGATCGCTAAAAATAAAAAGCACATTAGGCTCTGACTCCCAGCATCAGATGGCGCTGGGTTGAAGACGTGTTTTATTAGGTCGTTACGGGCTGAAGCCGCCATCTCGCATGCACAGGGAAAGTACATTGGCTGATGTTTCGGAGAAACGTTATCCGCAGAGCTCTCACAAAAGGTCAACTGCGACCATAAAATGGATCCATTTCGAAGAATGATTATCTAAACAGGGTGATGCTGGGGAGAAGTCTGTTATTTGGCTGTGACGTCTGCTTCCCTCGATGCATGGTGATGGCTAGTCTTTTTTTTACACGCCAGAAGTCCACTCTAAATCACTGCGAAGTGCCAGGAGATAATGGAAGGTAAAGGTTCTGTACACTCTTTAGACATGGTCACCATACACTATGAGAAAAAAAGGCTTCTTTGGCTTTGTCTCCATAGAGACTTTTTAGTTCTTCATGGAACCCTCTATCATAGGTGTGAATTTCAGTATGGTTAAATCTTGGTGTTACACATTTTACAGACTTTTTTTTTTTAATTAACATTTTTTAAACATTTGCATTTGCAAGTCTCAGAAAAAGGGTTCATTGTCTCCATCAGAACCCTATCCTAGGTGAAGTGAAGTGGGAAAGCTTTAGTTAAAGAACCCTTTAAAAAAAAGAAAAACAACATCTGAATCTTTTATTAATTTCTCCATCAATTAAATGTAATGCTTGCATAAGCAAGCATAAACCAGTTGTAATGGTAATAAATGTGCATTGCATTAGGCAAGTTTATTACCCCCCCCTGGATTACTTGCCTCTGCAATAAGGGAGACTGGAGCCAGTAATCCAATAGTTCATTGTCCCATTGTCCTTATGAACAAAGTTCAATACCTTTTTCAAAGCAAATAAAAAAGTAAGTGATCTTTAAATATGAACTGAACGAGACATTCTTAATTCATCATTCTATGCATTTTACATTTCTGTTTCTTTCATGGAGGTTCCCTTTCCTTTAATAATAATAACCGCACACGTTTAAACTCCAACACACCTTTAATTGACCTGGAGCATGATCCAGACAGGATCTAAATGTTGTGGAAATGTTTCACTTGTGCAAATCACCAATTAAATTGGTGTTTCAAATGATCTCAGCCTAACACATTGTTTTAGGATGTATATATGATTATTTGGTAACCCTTTACTTGAAGACTCCTACATAAGAGCTATATAAGTCCTTCATAAGCACTACATAAGCATTCATAAGCACTTATGTCAATAACCGACTTAAGGATCTTGTGTCAGTTCACTTGGTAAGTCATGATAATGTCACTTGCTGCATCAATGTTGTTATATATATGGCTATTTGCGGTTACTGACATAAGTGTTTACAGATTCTTATTTAATGCTTATGGATGTGCTATATAGCCCTTATGAAGGAGTTATCAAACTCTTATGTAGGAGCTTTCATATCAAGTGTTACCAGTTACGATACAAGGGAAGGCAAGGGAAATGTGACAACTAGCTGAACTGAGAAAACACCAACGTCCCCAAACTACATCTGCAAACAAGAAAATAAAATGAAAAATCTATGAGCCTGGTCTGAAACTTCCCCCAGAGACCACTAACTGAGGGAGCTTGGGATTTTGGGGTGGAAAGTAATCGGGGATGGAAATTAAAGCATTACATTTCCATGAACAAATGCAAGCAGAGATACCACCCCTTAAACCCTCCCACCCCACCCCCGGAGACCAACGCAAAATCAAATATCAGCTAATCAACCAAAGCTGTTGCAAGGAGCTGGTTTGACGCCAAAGGGCTGGCCGCTCCTCTTCGTATCTCCCTCTGCTGCCGGGTTTCAAAGGCAACGTCCCGCTGGTAGCTCCGCGTGGCGGAGAAAGCACACAATGTTGCGTGCGTAATGTACACGTCTGCGTGCGCGTCTGCTTCTAAAGTGTTAAGCGCCCCATGGTGCCTGCTTAAAGTACAACTGGGCCACTGACAGAGCGGCACAGGGATTAAAATATCATTAAAAACATAATGAAAATTTTGGTCGGTGAGCAGAAACGCAATGTCACGCAGGCTACATACAGTACACCCTCAGAAAAAATGGTTACGAAAGGAACTCAGTGATTCCATTGAAGAACGCTATCTAGTTCAATGGTTCTTTGTCGGACAAAACGGTTCTTTGCCTTTCACGCTTCACATCAATGATAGAGGGTTCCATAATTAACTAGAAAGGATTCCTCTATGGAGACAAGCCAAAGAACCACTTTTCTGAGAGTATACTTGAACAGTATTCACTGTTTCAGAGCTTAGAATTATGATACTTTTAAACAGGAGCTAATATTGCTCATGTTCACATCCTGCTCCACGCTGCCAAATTCAGATAAATGATATTACATTATGCAGAAAAGAAGTCGTTAATTTTAAATGAAAAGTCGATTGCGAAAGTGGTGGCTTCCCACAGCAAACGTTTAACAAATGTTTAACAAACCATGATTTAACCACAGCAGGACACTTTCTGAAATTACATCACCATTAAATTTGTTTCTGTATGGCAGAGCAATGACGGGCTGGGAACCTGGCTTACAGAAAGTTTATTGATCAGTTATTGTACATTCTAGAAACATAGCCTCGCAAGAATGATAAATTACAAGCAAAAAACAAAATCATTTAATAAATAAAAAGAATAAAAATCAAAGCAATACTGAGCTGCTTTGGTTGTCTTCCCACTTTGGAACAACAGTAAGAGCTGGGAAATGTGAGCTATTTGAGCTAAGAAGGTTCTGTCGGAGGTTGCTTGATTATTCTTTGAGGTTTCAAGTTTTATCTGTGTGATCACTCTAGGACTTGGAACCGTACTTCCCTCTAGGGTCTTCAGTGCACTTGTCCCTGGTTCTGATTTGCGCATACGTCGCTCTGGATAAGAGTGTCTGCAATATAGTGCAATGTAATGTATATGTTGCTCTCTCTCTCTTTTTTTTTTCTCCTCTTCCTCTCTGCAAGGTTGGTGTCTGAGAGCTGACCCCACACTAACTTACTCCACTGATACAAAGTAACTGGTTGAATGAATCACCAAATTGTCAGTCAGAACTGCTATCGCAGCCCAGTCCTGAAAATACATCTAGCTGAGTGAGAGTGTGTCGCAGTCCCAGTTCTTCAGAGAAGAAATGTCATTTTCTTTATCACAATCAGACCTGGGGCAAATATGTAATTGTTTTGGATTCATATTCATGTACTTTTCTACACTTTACTGTGCTTGTCTGGAGTATTGAAACCGATGACATACTCTTAAAAGCTCAAATACTGCAAACACCTGCTACTGGTCCTCTTGGTTCACTGAATTGCACCAACTGAGCACAGAAAATAATTTGAATCCAGAACAATTAGATATTAAACCCAGGTCTGATCACAATGGATAATGACTTCTGTGGTGTGACCACTGTTTGGATGTACTGTTCAAGATTAGCTGAGCTGAGCCTATGCTGCAAGCCTGTCTGACTGACCTGCTCTTTTTTGCTCACTACCAAATGTACAGAAGTCTTCAGTGTACACTGCTTTGATGATATCCTTGACCATCTACACCCCTGTGTATGGTGCCAAATTGAAGAAAATGCTTCCTGTAACAAAACTTGACATGCTTCTGTAAACGAATACGAGCGGTGTAAATACGTCTCTCTCTCTCTCACTCCCTCTCAGCCTCTCCCGCTTCTCCCATTCTGCCATTATGCACCAGTCATACCAGTAGCAGCAAAAAATGCCCCTTCAGTGAAAATGAAAATGACTGTACAGCGCAGTGTCAGAATTGAGACAGTGTCGTAACTGAACACCAGTGTGCTTTGGGTCGGTCCTCTGACCTAGAAGTAATTGTCAAGGGCTGACCAATCAGCCAGTCCAGCATTAATTGAACAGACTAAAGACAGACTGTGTGTATCTATGTATTTATATATTGCAGCCAAACCACAAGTGAAGCAAATGTAACTGTTTTGGCCCTGTCTGACAGCAGGCCTCACGTACGTCACAGCCCGGCTCAACAACTTCATTAATCCTGCGCCAACCGATGATCCGTCCTCCACAATAACCCAATAACCCACGCGGGATGTGAAAAAAAGCATCTTGCTCTTTCACATCCAGCCGTACTCCTAATGTCTCTGTTGCGGAGAGCGCAGAATCCCGGAGAGAGCTCCCATGGCAGTGCAGCAATCGCAGCTAATCCCAGTTTGAGCCATTAATACAGCCGGGTGAGAGGGAGGGGAAAGGTGCCTCTCTGCTTCACGTTTTTATGGAGGAAAGGAAAGGCTCTGTGACAGTGGCACTCATCAAAAACAGCAACAAAAAATAATTCTTGTTTCAACGGCTTCCTCTACAGCGGTAACGCATCATTTACGCACGTTTAACCCTCATATTGTATGAAGATTTCCTGACTGCTTTTATGTTTGGGTCAAATTGAGCCTAATACTTTAAGTTGACACAACATTATTGTAATAGAAACATTTTGACACTTATTTTCTTTCAAATGACTAGCCTTTTATCCATAAATATGCAAACATCTGTGAGAAACATCTCATGTGAGAGATTGAGGTAAGTGAAAGTGCCACCAATCATCCACAAAGAAATCTGAGATAAAATAAAAATGGTTGTATATTTTATACAGCTACAGTCAAAGTCAAATACAGTGACAGTCAAAATAACGCCACACAACAAATTTGTACAGGACACAGCGCTACGTGTATTGCATGTTTACCGTTTAGTCCCACCAAATTAGAAAATTCCAGAAATTTTACCGTATCATGATCAAACACTGGTTTTCTGTGACTGCGGCACTCATCAAAAAACAGCAACAAAAAAGATTTCTCGTTTAAACGGATTCTTCTACGCCAATGCATCATTTGGGCACATTTAACAAGCTCTTAAAGCTTAATGTTTAATGCCATGCACATTAAAGGAATGGATCAAATGGAGATGCTTAAAAAATTATTGCCTGAAACCGGCCACTGATATCAGTTATTCTGCCAGAGTAGGCTACACAGAGAATAGGACATTTTAACCGTGTGATTAATTTGATGCAGAACTTGACCCCCCAGTCAATTGAAAGAAATTTGCCTGGTGGTTAAATGAAAAAGTTAAGACTTGCAAAATGCGAAAAATGATGTAGGGTTTGTGATACATGCAGGGAGGGCCTGAAAGCAAATGAGAGAGTTACAAGAGAAAGTGACCTCAGAAAGACCTTCACAAAAATACCAGACTTTTCTCATGAAGTGGGTTCTGGAGGATGACATTCAGTTTAAAAATTGGAATGCATTTAGGTTAACTGACGTTTCATATAAGGTGAATGAATGGTTTAAATGATTGGGGACAGACTACATAATATTTAAATGGTGCATGAAAGGGAGCCAAACACATAAAAAGCAGTATTTAATAGTTTGAATGAGTACAAAGAGCACAAAGTACTTTGGAAAAAGGGAGATATGCGCATTCTTTTGGTGGAGGAATGGGAAAATCTTAAGCAACCAGAGGGCCAAATAAAATTCAAACATTATTCTGCAGGCTTGGCCACCATTAAAAGAAATGCAAAACTAACACAAAAGGGTTTAATTCTGTGATATGCGCTTGTATTCTCTAAAATACCAAACAGCTGCTGAAAGGTATTGGGATTTGTCATTGTGTTTGTGTAAGGGTGAGTGGTTTAAGGTTCGGATTTTATCATCATAACGACCCAAAAATTTAAATAAATTTTAATCCATGACAAATACTCTTCTGCATACTACAACAATGCACCACAATGATTTGAATGTGATTGAGAATATTTATCAGTGTGTTTTAATGAGTGTCTCAGTAAGTGTGTGTATTTACAGTGTGTATATGTGTGTGTGAGTGAGACAGAGAGCCAGAGAGACTATGCATCTGCACATCTTTGATGGCATGTGTATTCATTATTGTGTATTCATGTTCATGCATATACAGTCTGTCTGCAAGTGTGTGTGCATACGTTTGTCCTAAGTGTTCAAATCCCAACTGTGTCCTGACAGAATCGGGTTCTGATTTGGATAAGCAGCAACATTGCCAATGTGGACCAGCGAGGTTACACATAAAATATACTTGCAAAGTACTGCAAAACAGCTGCAAATGACAAAGTGTAATCCAATGTGTGGGTGGACATAGAGCTAGGCCAGATGGGGCAGGGCAGATAAACCAAAGAGGATTACTGTCCCTTTAATTCATCACACTCATCCACACAGAGCCAAACCACTAAAAAGAGCTTCAGCGGGTCCACTTGTAGGGCTTTCTGCTCCAACAGGGATCTCTTTAAAATCAACATGAAGAGTCTTAGTGAGGAGTATGTAATCTGCCTCAGGAACTATCCTACATATGCATGCTAGAAATGGATCAGTGAGCAGCTGAGTTTCAGCCCCAGAGACAGTTATCTGCCTGTATGCACCAGAAGCAGGCCAATTGCCTTTCAGTACTAGAGACAGCTCCCCACATATATGCACTAGAAGGAGGTCCATAGCCATTTCAGACCCAGGGACAGCTCTCCATCACCGGGTCTGTAGTGCCCTGGTGATGCCCTTACCCCTTCTCAGGATGAACACCAGACCTCTTCAGACCTCTGACCAAGCCTCCAAAAAGCATAGACATGGGAAAAGCATAACAAACCAGAATTCTACCGCAGCATGACTGTTGCACAGTAGCAGTACACAATGATTAATTGCAATAAAATTGGTGAAATATATTCTGGAAAGTTCCAGCATCCCGGTTCAAATAGTAGGCTGCCGGTCTTGGCGTGCAGAGAGAGCTAACAGTAGCACACAACGGAGCTTGGGCACTATGTGCTTTGAAAGCATGCCAGGATGAAAGTTAGAGGAGCACTTTGATAATTAGTTTTCATGTTTGCAGGCCTGGGTAATGCAACATCAACACGGATGCCTCTCAACATCAAAGCCATCACCAGGAAGGAAGGAGAGCCTTCCAAAGCTACAGGAGGTGAAAGAGGCCAGGAAACGTGAAAGAGTGGTTGCTTGTTTAGTCAATCTTAAAGATATACAAACATTACTTATGCAATTGGATGCAACTAGATTCCTATTTACAGCAGACCTGGATCAAATAAGTGTCTTGTCTGTGACAGTGGCACTCAAAAAACTAAAAAGATTTATCATTTAAACTGTTTCCTCTATACCCCAGTAACACAATGCATCATTTACGCACGTTTAACCCTCATATTATGTTAAGATTTTATGACCGCTTTTATGTTTGGGTCAAATTGAGCCAACATTATTTTAATAGAAAAATGTTGACACTTTAACACTTGATGCCTGTCTGGTGAATTGGAACCTATGATGAAATACTCTCAAAATTGCAAACCCCAGCTTCTGGCTTAATTGCACAGAAAAGTATCTAAATCCAAAACAATTATGTATTCTCTGATTCACAGAGATCAAAAATGGAGATGGAGTACAGAGGAAGAGAGAGAACATATGTTCCCTCTTCCCAGTGGCAAGTATACTTACACCTGCTCTAAAAATATTCACATGGTGCGGTGTCATATGTCTGAAGTCATATCATTTGTACATGCAGTATGTACTGGAGAATGTACCATTTCAGGACTTCACATGCACTTTCAGCCCTTTTTTCACATACAGATATTGCAATAGTTTACTTGGATAAAGTGGCTGATAGAGTCATTATTTGTTTAAAGATTAGTTAAACTTCATTGAGTCACTATACAGAGAACGATAGCATTGCTTTTCTGTGACACAGGTTTTAGCCATCCTTCAAGGAAAGGTTTGGGTTATTGTGTAGAAATGCTACACAATTCTAGCAATCCAATCCTCTGCCAGTGGAAAAGGAGATGTGAATCTCTGAAGGTTTAGATAAAGCTTTATTTTACACTGAATTGCAAATCAAAATTCATGTTGTCTTTACAAACATGGCTTAGCAAGCCCATCATGTCTCATCACTGATCTCAGCAAAACTTTTAAAACTTGTTTTGAAACAAAAAGAGCAATATTTGCATTTATTGTAGTCAAATTTGAAACCAGACCTACACTCTCCAAGGTTCAAAAGGAACCTTATGATTCCATAGAAGAACCAAATCTAATAAAAGAGTTCTTTGTCAGGCTGGTTCTTTGTCTGGAAGCTTTTTACACTTCACACCTATGATAAAGGGTTCCAACTAAACTCAAAGAGACAAGCCAAATAACCCTTTTTTAATGTAGAAAATTATGGAAGCCACATAAACCAAACCAGTGGTCTGCTTTGTGATGAGGGGAGCCACCATAAACTGAGAATCAAGACTTTACACAAAATAGCAAAACACTGTGATTGATTTAAATGTGATTAACTCATAACAAAAGGTAACCCATTCTGAGGTTCTTTAAATCCTATTGCACCACCAATAAACCAAACACCCATGCTATCAATATCATTGTGGTGGGGCAAGATAAAGGTAGATAAAGCCTATCGCAAAAAGGAAATTAACTGATTCTACCCATGGGTGCTTTTCTCCATATTAGCACAGAAAAAGCATGAGGATACAAGCGGAGACCGTCTAAATTAGCAGAGCTACAGCAATTATTACGCTATGTAGCACATACGAATGCAATGTATCGCAGTCTTGACAATTCCACATGTTTCGCAACATCTTGACACAACTGACAAGCTGTTAAAACTCAGGAAACAAAGTGAAACCACATACTTTAAGGAATGAGTCAGTACGTTATTTTGGGGAGTTCAAAAATGAATCATGCAGTGCTGATGAAGCAGCCCTCCAGTTGCCACTAGACAATGTAGGCAAGGTGGCAATGGTGTCCATCTGTCTTCCAGTGCAATTTAAAATGTATACAGAAGGACTGTGTCCCGCCCAACTCCCTCAACACTGTTTAGCAATGTGCTCAGGCAGCCAGGACAATGTCAGTGCAGAAGACAAATGAAAGTGTTCCTAAATGAGCCATTTGTTTTCCCAACTGGATTCAAAGACAGAAACTTTGATATTTCTACATAAGAATCACCCATGGAAATTCAAAGATGTGAGGAGATACAAACAAGGATGGGATATCAGAAATACAGTCAACTATTGACTTGAGAATGATATAGGTTCCAATGGGCCTTGTTCTATCTTTCCTTTTATTTTGGGCTACTGGTAGATTTTGCCAAGCAAAATAAAAGAAGTTGACAATGTTCTTGTGATATTTGTGATGCTGTTGCATCACCCAAAGTGAGAAAATTAGTTTCCTTTTCACAATTACAGAACTTTGACACCTGTCACTGAAATACTGGTCTATCACTATATTTCCAGGCAAAACATTGTGCTGAGAATTTACACAGTCTGGGGATGCCTGGGTGTTATTAACGCTTATCTCCTTATGAGAAACCCTTATCCTCCATGCCTTGCTCAGATATGAATATCAGTACATGCAGCTGGATATTGCTGAAGCAATTCAGGCAGACTTCCATGCGAGAGGGCAACAGCAATCCCCTTTTGGGGCAATTGAATATGGAACCTTTTAGCCCTTTTTTTCCCTATTGCAAAACACAGCTGTGCCAGCTTGACCAGCTTGAAAATTAAGCTGTTCGAGCCGGTCATACACTGGTCTAGCTGGCTATGAGCTGATCGACCCGCAACCAGCTGCTTCAAAACATACCTTCAGCTGTTAATTTCAGCAGGGTTGTCACATAATCACTGCAAAATGCTGCTGCTTGGCATCGTCGGGGAGGGCTAGGCGGGAGTGACCAGGTGCACGCCTGAAGGAGGAGGCTCGGTTGACACGGGAGTGGGAATCGGCTGCCATTCATTCGTGAGTCACTGACTATCCAGGACGGAATCACTGATTCACTGCAGGGAAGTCTTTTTCACTCAGTGTCTAAGTGGACCAGATCAACCCAAAACATGGATAGTTTCAGTTTATCTCTAGAAGTTCCCCCTTGCACTGTGCCAAATCCCTGTGGAAAATCAAGTGAAATGATTTTCAATGTGGGAGAAATGAGAGAAATAATGAGAACTGCTGTCTTCAAGCTACAGTACTTAGAGGGGGCAACCCAAACCCACCTCCCCACCATCATTTAGTATGGACAACCTGCTCATGATCCACCCTGTGTCTTGCATTGTTAAAGGGTTTAGATTTAGTTGATATGCCCAGAGCTAATTAACTATTCTGACATCTCTGCCAATATACACATGAAATAGTCAATGTGAATCTTTACAAGAGACTGAGGAACAATACATTAACCCTTCGTCACCTGAGCAAATCAATGAGAGCAGAATTGGAGAAAAAATCATAAACCCATTCTGAAGCTTATGTGATTGGGACACTGTATGAAATGTAATATGTGAAGCTAAGTTAATAGGCAATTTCTTATTGTACCATTATAGAACAACATGCTATAAAACAGTTCTATTCAGTTTTAGAGCAAAATAGGTACACCAGCAAGGGTGAATTTCAGTTTGCTCATGTAAGTGATACCTATAAACCATATTTGGATACATTTTAATTGATGACTTCTGAATTTTCATCATTCAAATTAACTAGCCAATTCCATTTTGGCAGGTGTAAAACAGGGCAGTGATGGATGTGAGATCAGCTTTCACAACACTTTGGACTTGGGCCAAAAGACATTATTTCCACAGCTGCTTCAAGCCAGTGACAGGATGAAATAAGACAGGGGTGCTGGGCAATATCCTTCTGGCACTGGTGCCAACTTGAGATCCATGGATTTTCAGTCTTCATTCAAACCCAGTGTTAATTCACAAATGGTAGCTGTGGATTAGACTTCTAGCTGACTAGCAGGCCAACCCGATTGACTCCAAATCCCTCAAGGTGGTCGATATCCAGAATAATACTTTCTCATGTCTCTTAGGCAAGACTGTATGTTTTTTTTTTCAACAGAATATACTGAATATGTGCAGTACTGTGCAATAGTCTAAGACATATTGTCACTCATCAGTGAGCTGGTCAGCACCAGGTGGTTCGGTGGCTTCCTCTGATGATGTGGTAATAAAGTTGCTGAAAACGAATTTAACCCGCCCCCCCCCGCAGTAGCACACATCCTTAGCCCCAAACTTCTCTCCACCAATACTGTGCAGGAACGCATTGTCCCCAAACAGCTGTCTTCCCGAAACCCCCATAATCACTATTTCCCTCTCGCATGTCCCTCAGGTCTCAGTCACTGAAATTATGCATAAAGCATGGGATGTTCATTGACAGAGCAAGTTTAGATTATATTAATGTTTGATATCATTCTGATTGTTTCAGTGTGACTGGTGCAATGGTCTAATTTCCACAGCAGTATACCTAGTACATAATACCCATTGAGGACCCAAGGAGAAATCTGTATCTATGTGGGGCCTGCCTCCAGTGACGCCTCTTGCCCACCTATTTGCAGGAGGGTGTGTGGGAACATAGCTCCAAACCCCAATTTAATTACTTTATGACTTTTTATGATTCTCTGGTTTGGGCTCATAAGCAGAGGAAA
Organism: Conger conger; assembly: GCF_963514075.1. Taxonomy (NCBI): domain Eukaryota; kingdom Metazoa; phylum Chordata; class Actinopteri; order Anguilliformes; family Congridae; genus Conger; species Conger conger. The sequence goes on from NC_083764.1 coordinate 27,716,363, forward strand.
CCAAGCAATCCAAGCAATCTGCAGTCAGACTCCCACGCACATAGTGCATGTAGATTTGTTGCCAGGTATGACTTTTCAGACTGTAATTTGGCTAATATTTTCCTCTATATTTTGAAATATGTTTATGTATGTTTTCATTGGAATGCAATTGGCTTTAAGTAAACTGCCAGGTAAATAAATTGTTGAAACTTGATCTGGGTGGTTTCGCTTACTGAACACTCTCTGTTATAGCTACAGATAATGCTTGGATACCCCCTTGGTCAAGGGAGGATGCATATTTATGCTTATTGTATCACAAAGTATTGCGCACCTAGACCTTTGTCATTAAATCAACCCCCTCTGCTTAACAGTTAATTCATGTTGAGAACAGCAAACGCTCATTTTGGTCTTCTTGGATCCCTGAGGTGCTAACGTCCAATCCTAAAGAAGTAACATCCTTTGCAACCTCTGAAATGACTGTCGACATCTAGCCACCTTGTGAGTCATGCACATAACGCCCGATGTGACATACAGAGGGACCAGCACATAAGTGTTCAGAGAGCAAGTTACAGTACAGGATTCCTTTAGCGTTCAAGTGTAAATGATCAATAATCCGTGTATAAATTAAATTCTTAAATTTGAGTCAGATTAAACTAAGGTATATTTATATACCTTACTATTTTGGAGATTCTTGGTCAGCCCATACAGGATAAAGTGGAAGTCAGAGTGGTACTACTGTCTTTGTAACTTGGATTATTTATTAGCTGATCTAGTCTCTCCACATAGCTGTCATAATTATTCAACCACACTAACTTCTTTTCAGCAACAAGCATCAGAAGCACAAGCACGCAGACACCTTCACCCTAGCTTTTTTACATTCCAAAAAATGTAATGCTACAGAGAATTTTATGTATTTTGGTAAATAAAGTAACATATTAAGTAATATACGACTTTTCAGAAAGTCAGACAATCGAAGTCTGCAGAATAACTTTGGCACATTTTCCAATATGTTTGGAACAACCTGCCAGCTCATTTTCTTATAAAACTTCTGGATAGTTTACCTAAGGGAATTGATTGAGTTTTAAAGGCAAAAGGTGATCACAACAAATATTGATTTGACTTTGTTTTTAACTGCTCACTGCTTGCATGTGCCTTAAGACTTTTGCACAACACTGTACGTATACATTATAGCGATTCAGTGATGAACTTGGTAGTGTGACAGTCAATCAAAACACAAAGTTGGTACACACAACATTCTTAGCTACTCCAGATGGAACAATCTGCTTACTAAATATTAATTGTCCTGACAATGACATGCCACCATGTACATCATACATACGGGAAGTCAACACTCTCCTGTACCTACAGTCTCGAAAATGTGAGCTTTTTAGTCTACTGTGATTTGAGCGCTGATAGGTCCTTACTGCTTTCTCAAACAGCCAATCATTACCTTTTAATTAGTGTCCTGAATTGTGTCCTGAATTGCCTTAGCAGACATCTCTGGAGTAGAAAATGATATAATTAATCAGCCGGACAGCACATTTTGAACATTGTCCGAGTCGAGTTAGAGCACAGTATTGCGGGGATCGTTCTGGCCCAGAACAACTTGTCAAAACTTTGTCAGCTTGTCTGGGACACTTCGGAAATGTGAGCTGTTTACAGTCTACTCTTATTTGAGTACTGATAGGACCTTGCTGCTTTCTCAAACAGCCAATCATTATCTTTTACTTAAGAGTGTCCCGAATTGCCTTAGCACAGATATATCTCTTGAGTACAAAATGGAATGAATAAGCCGGATTGTTTTTGAACAATGTCGGAAGTCAAAGAGTCGAGTTAGTGCACAGTATCACGGGGACCACTCTGGCCCAGAACAACTTGTCAAAACTTTGTCAGCTTGCCTGGGGCACTGGGGCTCCAGACTACACTGACCATCACTGCCAAAATACCAAGAGCATTTTCTGTAGTCTGACATTTTAGATGGCAACAAAGAACACTAACCAACGGGAACAGGTATTGTTTCTCAAAACATCGCCACGGTAACACCCCAGGGTTTTTTTGTGGGGATTTTTTTAATGAAAATTACATTTCACGCTTTGTGAAAGTGAATTGTTAAAATGCCTACAAGGACCCTTAATGGAAGCAATTTGTAGAACAAAAGAGATCTACAGTGGGGGAATATTTAAATCTTAGTATGATATAATAATATATATAATAATAATATTTACAAGCCGTGCGTTGTCTCACCGCTGCTGCCAAAGTGCCAAGCATTTCCCCGCAAAGCTCAAAGACAAACAAGGAAAAATATTTAATTACATTTAGAAGCATTCCCTTTGTGTACATCCAAGGAAAAAGTAATATGTCAGACTAAAAAAATACAGTCAATGCCATTTCATTTGCTGACTTTAGGAATGTAGTCCGTGACTACAGTATTAGGAGTGTAGTTTGTGGGTACAGTATTAGGAGTATAGTTGGTAGCTACAATATTGAAAGTGTAGTCTATTAGGAGTGTAGTCAGCCTTAACTGTATTAGGAGTGTACTGTAGTCTGTGGCTACAGTATTAGAAGTGTAGTCTTTGGAGTGTAGTCTGTGGCTACAGTATTAGGAGTGTGGTCTGTGGCTACAGTATTAGGAGTGTAGTCTGCAGCTCAGTATTAGGAGTGTAGTCTGCAGCTCAGTATTAGCAGTGTAGTCATTAGAGTGTAGTCTGTGGCTACAGTATTAGGAGTGTAGTCTGTGGCTACAGTATTAGGAGTATAGTCTGTGGCTACAGTATTAGGAGTGCCATCTGCAGCTCAGTATTAGGAGTGTAGTCTGCAGCTCAGTATTAGTAGTGTAGTCTTTTGAGTGTAGTCTGGCTACAGTATTAGGAGTGTAGTCTCTGGCTACAGTATTAGGAGTGTAGTCTTTAGAGTGTAGTCTGTGGCTACAGTATTAGGAGTGTAGTCTTTAGAGTGTAGTCTGTGGCTACAGTATTAGGAGTGTAGTCTGTGGCTTGTACATCATGGTCAGTACACACAGCATGCACAACCTCTGTTTCACTAAATTGGGGATTAATATTCATACAGTCCATAACCTCCATTTCACAGGGCTTATGCTTTACAAACAGTGAGGGCGGGGCTGCAGAGTACGAGGACTGACAGAGAGGAACCATTTTGTTTGTTTTACTTGAATAATCTCTATTAATCCTGCCCACCCCCATCTTGTTTCAGGGACAGTCTTACATCCTGTTTTAGGAGGGGGGTAGGGAAGGGGGGATGCAGATCAAAGGCAAGGATTTACACCAGTGCCCCTCCCTGATTCCTGTTTCATGTGTGAGTGCCTGCAAATTAATTTTCCATGTTTGATATTAGCCGTGCTAAGGAGCTTCAGGCCAGGCATTCTGAATAAGTGTCTACTAACAGAGGAGTGAATGTCTGTGTGGATGAACCAAGCCTCTGTAATCTACATTTGACATTACACAGGATACCATTTTAATTTCCTTGTGCTTATAATTAGGGGGGTGTGTATAAAGGCCCAGCTCAGATGTACCTAATCTAGTATGGTTCATACCAACCAAATAACTGAGCAATCAACAATTTTTACATGCACTAACATGCACATGCACTAACCACCAAACGGGCACCTTCACCAATGCTCAACACCTCCAGAAGGCTCAGCGGAGAAATCTGGGGTCCCAGACCCACCCCCCCCCTACATACCCACATCAGACACCGTTCACTTACCACTAGTGTTCCCCATGCACAGACTGGCAGTATGACCACTCCTCTAAGTGACCAAGATTGTACACTAACCCCACTAGCACTGTTGGTATACGTTATGATAGATTACCAATTAGGCCTGGCCAAGATGTAAAAACCTGACCAGTCCTTCGCTGGTCATGAATAATCGCTTTAACGGTGTCGGACAGATGCCTTAAATAATGCCGCCAATTTCAACGGCAACACATATAATCGCCTATTTTTAAGCATTTTCATATTTTTCACTTTATTAGAACATCAAATATGCAGGCATCTTACTGTGCGTTCTTTTCGTGGTGAATCTGTGAGCAGGCGGCTGCCAGGTATATTTAAATTCAGATCAGCATCAAGTTAAAAAAAAACCTCCATCAAACACGATCAACTGAGCACAGCTGGAGCTAACAGAAACTTACCACATGACTGCAAAACTGCAGGGTCACAAGGTACCATCCAACAAGCTAATACAAAGCTAGGATTTCATTAATGCTAAATGAACCATACTCTACCTGTGGCACTCTTTGTTTTGTTGTGTTGGGTTCTACCCCCTCAGTCATGTACTGAATTACTCATAAACTAATTAGCCCTCAACAGGCCCTGCTGGACCACACTTCTGCATTGCTGATGTCAAGGAGTCAAGTGGAAGCCTCTTGGAGTAATTAAATACCTTTCAAAAGATAATGAGCACATCGTTATCTTCCATACACACCCACAGAACAAACGTAAATGCAACCCTTGCAATCAAAAGCATTTATGAGGTCGTTAAATTTCATCCTTTGAAAAGGCATCTCAAGAGGAAAAAATGTAAATTGAGCAATTCAATCACAATCAAATTTGCTGTGAAGTTCTGGGTACAAACACGATGAGCAGTTTTCATTTTGGTATTTTATTTGCACATTATTATTTTAACCTTCATATTATGTTCTGGGTCTATTTGAAGCCATTCAGTGTTTGACATCTCAAAAACCATCTTGACATTGTATCAATAATTTTCTAATTTGGTGGGATTAAACATTAAACATGAAATAAACAAAATTCTATGTTTTCAAAAGTCCTATACAACCTTTACATGTGTGGGGTTAGCTTTACCCTCTGTAGCTGTATAAAATGTAAGAAAATATACAACCATTTGTTTTTTTATCTCAGATTTGTAGATGATTCTGGTGGAACTTTCCAATACAGGTGTCAAACTTTCACTTTCCTATGGTTCTAACATTAGATGTTGACTTTTCATATTTATGGATACAAGGCTCATTATTTGGGAGATAATAAAAAGGTGACACACATGTCAGTATCTATTTTCTATCGATTTTTCTATTACAATATTTGTGTGTTAATTCAAACTGTTGGGGTCAATTTGACCCCAAATATAAAAACGGTCTTAACATAATGGTTTAAACCCGTGTTGGTTTTGATACGCAATTGATTCAAATGTACAGTATTTTGGCATGCAGGAGTAGACTCCAGAAATGCTCAAAAGCAGACGCGATTTAGCTTGTTTTTACAGTGACATGGGACTGAGGGCAATGCAGGAGAGATGAATGACGGAGTCTAAATGAAATGTCACCGTCCACAATAGGGAATGCCAGGCTGAGAATGATGTTCCCGGCCAGCTCCGCCACAGGGCCAGAAACTGAAAAAAATGAAACATGAACGTCATTCACATCACAGAATGCATGGCAATGATACAGAAGCAGGTCTAATGGAGCTCCCTGTGCTCTGTGGGTAAAGGAACCAAAGCACCATGAATGCTGGCAGGAACTACTGTAAATATACTTACTTGGCTTGCATGCAACCTTTCATATTTATTTACAGTACCTTTATGACTGTGAATGAAGAACATGTGTTGTTTATTTATTTACTTATTTCTAGACCTCTTCTCTGACTTGTGGTATTCCCTACTGGGAAACAGCTCAAGATGTTTTTGAAAAAAACTGCTAGCTGGTTGACCAGTTCAAGCTGCACTACCTGTTATAATGTGAGCATTATTAAAACTGAGTTAATACTAATTAGGAATGGTCAAATACAATGGCCATGTTTTCCGCCAGGGGGAGCTGTCTCCGGGGGAGGGGCATGGTATTTCCATATCCAGGTCATAGGTGACATCCCTCCGCTTTATACAGATGACTCGAGCAGTGTAGGCCTCAGTCATAAACGTGTAACTATGTTTTCCATGTTTTTTAGCTGCCATAAAGTGAAGCAAACGTACTGTAAGCTGGCAAGTGGTCTTATTTAATGTTACCACACTACCGTTCAAAAGTTTCGCTAATTTAATATTTTACTTTCTCTGTTTATAATCAAACAATTCATACCTGGTCAAAGCATATACTTTTTATACATTTTTCACCATGTAGTAATTGCAGCCGTTTTTATATGTAGTCCCCAATTTCAATGTTTGAGACAAATGAACATAATGTCAAATAAAAGAGAGTCATCATCATCAAAGTCTGGATATCTTATTTTCAGGTTGTCCTACAAACGATACTAAAACTCTTTAAACTCTGATAATGTATAGAACACATTTAACTGCTTTAGGTCATTAAGGGCCCAAGGTATTAAATGAACCATCATGCTGCTGCCAGATATGCAGTAGATAGGATTGTTTCTCTTGACAAATGTTCCTGTTGAACTCAATGGAAGAAATATTCAGGAGAAACAATACTTGTATACTAGTATCTACTGCAGCCAGCCAGCTACCAGCTCAGACAAGCTACCAGCACTAGCTGGTTGACCAGCTCATACCCAGCTAGACCAGCTTATGACCAGCTTGGTCAGCTTGAAAATTGAGCTGGATTTTACAGTAGGGTTGTTTGTTTTGACCCTGTGTAACCACTCTGTTCCTACATTCCTGCGACTCAGCACCTTGGACTGGTTTTTGTTGTGTGTCGGTTCTCTTTATTTTCCCAGTTGGGGTGACAGAAAGGCTAGAGCTCTGAGCTCTAATACCGTTCATTGTTGTGGCAAAAGCATCACAATGATCATTGAATTGCCCTTAAAGGGCTTTTTTGATATGAAGTGCCTTGGAATTTTTTGTAAATTTTTTGTTCATTTTTATGATTATTGAATTGCATTGACAATTTTTTTGTTAGATTCAGCACACTTAACGTATGTAATCCTGTTTTCTCTCCCCACACACACATACACATGCATGCAAAGGAACACACTTCACAGTACAGTGATTGAAACAGCTTGCTTCATTTAATGGCATTAATTATCTATCTTCTCTATTTAATGAGCCACCAAATCACTCAGATCATGATCAGTCAAGTGTAACATATACTAGTTCCAGAAGGTCTCCAAAATGGGTGAATCAGTTACTTACCACTAAGCAGGGTAAACTTTTAAACTTATGTGTAAAGCACATTAACTCCAGGGTACAGTAATTCTGCAGTACAAGTACACTGCATTGTAATACCAGTCAATATTGCGTGAACACAAAAAGTTCCTGGTCATGTTACATTATAGTGACAAATACAATGTCAAATAAAAGTGATATAAAAGTGATTATTGGTAAGTTGTTGTATTGTTTATGACTCTTCTGAAGCCACCCACATCTGCGCATATTTGAAGCCACTGGAGCTTGAACTCTTGAATCTCTCAAGGCCTTTATGCTGCGTTCCATTTACCTCGGAAGTCGGAAGTCGGAGCTGGGAATGACGTCACACCCGAGTTGACCGCATTCCAGTAAACAACTCGGATAACCACGCCTCCAGTGCTATTGTATCGTTGTAGCCATTGTTAGCAATACCAGTTGAAAACACCACATTACACGGTATTCTATACATAGCTTGCCGCGGTGCTTAACCTACGACTTACCCTGAAGATTAAAACGTACACGGGTATCGGGAAGGAAGGAGTCTGCTCCCCTGGTGACCGCTGTTGTCTGTTCATATAGTGTGGATGTTTCATACTGTCAAGCCAAGACGTCCCGGAGAAAATAACTGTGCTTTGCTTTCTATTATTAGCACTTACCAATTTAAGCTTAGTGCCCTGAACAAAATACACAGCTCAGTAACCGTTATATACAGCATGCGGCCCTTTGCTAAATTTGATGGTCGTGAGCAAAGACTATTGTTGCTATCGTTGTAGCCATTGTTAGCAATACCAGTTGAAAACACCACATTACACGGTATTCTATACATACAAACACCGTAGTAACATGTCCACAGATAGACGTTGGACAGTACTACGTATACCACTTATTTAATTACACAAAAACAAAACAGAAGTGCTAAATAATACATTACGAGAGATTTTATTAACCGTTGACGCACGGAGCAGCCATCTTGGATTTCTAACTCGGGGTTACTCGGTCCTTCCGACTTTCCCAGTCGGAAATCCCACCTCAGGGGGCGTTCCAGTTGAAATGTCCGACTGGGAACTCGGAAATTCCGACTTCCCAGTACAAATGGAACGCACCATTATCACAGACCTGATAAAGCAGGAAGTGACATCAGCTGAGTGAGCCACATCAGTGGTGATATTGGCTGTGATGTCACTGTTGTCCTGAAAGCCATATGAAGGCTTCCTAAGTTTTGGGACACAACAGAAATCTATGACACCAGCGTGAAGAGGATGGCCAGCCCTCTCTGCTCCAGCTATCACTAGTGGGATGAAATGCTGTGACGATTTTAGGGGCCCACAGCTTTGGGGCCACGCAGTTGGAGAGGGCCCATATGTTTAATTAAAAAAGCAGGGCCCAGAGCAATATTGTTTTAGGTGGCCCAGGGTGTAGCAAACCCCGTACAAGAAGCTTACCATGTTTTACATTAGTTTGGTACTAACAATGCATTTACTCAACATCAAGAAGCAGTTCAAGACGACATTTGCTTAGGTATAGACCCGGCAAAAATATAACAAAATAAACTTCAACTTTAGTCAGAAAACAGTCGTAGCTTCCTATCCCTATATTGAATACCTTGCAAAACAAACTTCTTTTTCAACCAAACCAGAAATATGTTGGCCCAATGTGCAATAAAAGTAAGCTAAGAAAAAAACCCAATGTGTTTTATTCATGCAACTTCTGAATTGTATATTTTTGCTCTTATATTGGAACATGATTTTTTTTTTAACTTTTATTGTCTGAGTCTGTGGTGTGGTGAGGGTTGTAAACCATGAGCCTCACAACGGGGAGACTGGAGTTGCCCTGCTTTGCAAATAAGGGGCTGATAAGCCGTCAACTACTCAACCACAAGGGGGCAAAGTGTACAAAGTGTACAAAATGTTTTCAGTTGTCATTTTTCATCACAAGATGACTTGAGGTGTAAAAAACTTTCGTAATTAAGAGATTTGATTTCTTTGCAATAAATGTAATCACAGCCATTTTCATAATGTATTTCCATACAAAGAAAGATCAAGTGACAGATCAAGTGACACCATGGTCGAGAGCAAAAACGACACAAGCTGAGAGGGTATTGATGATTTATGGGCAGTTAAATATGAATAATTCTGCCTTGCTTGAAGTAAATAGTCAAAATATGTGCAGCCGAGTGGGGAAAATGCAGAGTGAATGGAGGCTTCGTTAGGACGTGTTAATAACACCTTTACCTGTGCATGCATTCTGTACTCTTAATCCGAAATGCATTGTTTGCAATTCAGTTGTCTAAAATGTCTTTTTTTTCTATTGTCTGGCTTGTCACCTTTTTACATGCACTGATAGAACTGCATTCCACCTATTAAATTTGATATTTAAGGTGAACCCATACATGTCTGTCACACACAGTGTCCACAAAGTGTCCATTCTCATTTTGAAATATGTTTTTACACTCCTGACAATGTCTTAGACTATAACAGGTAAACTAATAAAACGGCTGCCCCTTTTGCAGCAGATGTGTTTGCCCAATGACATGTCATCTGCCATGATAAGGACGACTCCCATTAGCTGGTCTTATATTGATATCAATTCTATTCAGGAGCCTCCTATTCGACAAAGATAATTTCACATGAAACCACAGGCACAGCATGGTCTAGATGAAAACTACAGATCTGGATCAAACAATGTAGTTTTACATACAGTACAAGTATACAATAGGTATGAGGTGTTTGGTCAAGAAGAATGAGTAAATTATGAGGTAAATTATGAATTAATGTGTGAATGACAAACTAATGGTTATACAAACAAAATAAATTAAGCCAAGGGAGCAGTTAGAACTAGTAAAGTGACATGTGAAGAGCACTGGACTGTTGGGACCAATACTGAGTAAGAACAAGATTAAAGAAAGTCACCCTAATAATGCAGCTACTGACATCACCATTGTGCACTAGAAAACGGTTTTAGCCCCTTTGAGAGACTTTGAATAAAAGTGAGTCTACGAACAAAGAGGTGACCTTTTTACAGCATTGGCTCGGACCCTGGCAATTAGTCCTTGTGATACATGGTGAAAACATCATCCTGCATTTTGAAACAAATTCAATTAAATACTACATCTAGATTTACAAACTGTTTAAAACATTGGTGGGTATAGCAGTATGCAAATAATTGTAGCCTTACCACTTGGAGCTATACCTTACTTCAGTTCATTAACCATTCAATAATAAATATAAAAAGTAGTAGAAATGAATACATGAAGAGTGAATGTAGCATTCAGCATCTCTGAATTAATCAGATCCAATAAGACAGATATAAAAACTTCTAAATGATGTGAAAAATAGTGATTGACACTGTCACCCCAGGACCTGTTCCAGTCAGCATCAATCACTCCTGACCAAATTGTGATATGACACTTAGAACAGTGACATCACTGAAGCCAGGATCAATCACACCAGACAGAAGTGATGTGACACTTAAAACCATGACATCACTGAAGCCAGCATCAATCACCCAGAATTGTGATGTGACACTTAGAACTGTGAATCACTGAATCCACAAAAGGAGCCAACCCTGATTAGAGGCCCCAGAATACACAATTGTATCATGTGATTGCCTGGTCTTTGTTCATTACAAATTTAGCAACAACCACTTTACATCTCTATGATGCCTTAAACTGCAATTTCATTATTCATACCACGTCATCTTGCTGTATGTACGGGAAATAGCCTTTTCATCACACGCCAAATAACATACAGTCATCACATGCAAAGGAAATTCTTTCAGCAATGTATTATCGAGGCACGAAAATCTTGCATGCAATGCAATGCAATCTTCCATTGGAACTCCTCGAATTGTTTTGAAATGAAATGCACAGTGCTTGTTGAAGGGGAAAGAATAATTGAGCAAATCAAAACATGGCTGGCACACAAGCAAAGTCAAAGCATTGTCTAGATTGATTAGTTGCTACCGGAGGAATTTGTGTTGTATTAGATCATAATTAGACCTCACACAGGTGGCTTGGTCCTACCTGGAAGTAAACAATCTTTTTGCATTGAACTGAGTTGCATTTTTTGTTACACTTTTATGAAAGCTGCATGGGCCATCACATTTGAACAATTACAGTGTTCATACTGACGTAGAGTAATACAGAAACATGTTTTTCTTTATGTGATCTTTTCGCCCACTTTGAGGTCATACTGTCCATGGATTAAAGCTGTTAGGAACCAACGCTTCTTTCTGCGGAGTCAAAATCGGGGCAATGTAAGAATTTGCCACAACAACAAAGTATATTGTATGTCACGGTGGCCATACCATAAACATACTGTAACACTGGTTTAAATACACTCAAAGGCTGTGCCATTACACACATGTCCATCTTATCTGGGCTGAGATGTGAGTGCTTATCTCTGTGTTTAGGAAACACATACAGTACTGTATGCTTCGTTCACAAACAGCACATGCTCTTACACCTGCACATTAACTACAGCACATGCTCTTACTCCTGCACATTAACTGAATAAAACTTATTATAATTAAAGGTCAGATTTGACCAGTCTGGCCCTTCTCCTCTGATCTCTTTTATTAACAACACGTTTTTTCTCACTGGATGTTTTTTCGTTTTTCACACCATTCTCTGCAAACTCTAGAGACTGTTGCACATGAAAATGAGATCAGCAGTTTCTGAGATACTCAAGCCACCCTGTCTCACACCACCAATCATGGTCAAATTCACTTAGAATGGGGAAACGATGTGACTGATCCATATCTACATGATTGTATGCATTGCACTGCTGCCACACAATTGGCTAATTAGATAATAGAATGAAAAAGTAGTTCTGAATAAGGTGCTAAGTGAGTGTATGATGCAATGGATTGACTACAAATCCACCTTACACAGAGGAAGGGAGAACAGGAGGAGCCCAGTACTCATTTTGTATGAAACCCGAAACCCTGTCAGGCAAGGCAAGGTCACTTTTCATGTGACATGACCTCAACCTGATAGGAGAATTACACCTGCTACTTAGGGAGGGCCATAATTTAACAGTGAATTTTCTGATGGCATATTTATGAAGGAGGGGAATTGGGGCTGTTCTTATTCATAATGTAAAATGCAAGACTGTTTAGCTCTCGCCATGCTAATTAAGCCAGTTTGAATTCTTGAGGAAGTGCATGTAAGAGCATGTTAAAAAGATCAAATGTGCGTGAGAGAAATAAAAAGAGAAGGAGAGAGCACAACTGAGAAAGTGAGGAAGAAAGACACGGAGAGTGTGTTATGGGGCGGCCTGTGGCGTAGTGGTTAAGGTGCATGACTGGGACTCGCGAGGTTTGTGGTTCGATCCCCGGTGCAGCCAAAATAAGATCCGCCCAGCCTTTGGGCCCTTGAGCAAGGCCCTTAACCCTACACTGCTCCAGGGGAGGATTGTCTCCTGCTTATTTTAATCAACTATACATCGCTCTGGATAAGAGCACCTGCCAAATGCCATTAATATTATGGCTAGAAAATTCTTTCTTTGTTTTTGCGAGAAGGTTGCAAGTGTGGTTGTGGACACGGTGAATCATAAGAAGTTTGAATAATAACTTGTTATTTAGCTGACACTTTTATCCAAAGCAGTTTGGATTTGACTAAGCAGGGGACAATCCCCCCTGGTGCAATGTGGGGTTAAGGGTCTTGCTCAAGGGCCCAACAGTTGGGTGGATCTCGTTGTGGCAACACCGGGGCTTGAATCACCAACCGTCCAGGTCCCCGTCATGTACCTTAGGCACTCGACTAGTGGCTACAGATTAGAGATCAGATTGATTGTCTTGGGGTGAAACATTGAGGTCCGAGTTGCCATTGAATGTACTTAATGGTTGCAAGTTTATGAAATAATATCGGTAGCCCAGTGGTCCTCATGACATGGAAATAACAGTGTCATTATCATGACATAATACCTGTCATGAAGTGACATGTCCATTCATAAACAATGACATACCATCGTTATGAGACAATCAACTGACATGACAACCTGTACAGAAGGCTCTCTATGACAGGGGTGTCGTACCACCGATTCATCATGACCTTTGAAAATGACTGTGTCAATTAATAGCTGAAAGCTATGTCACGATGGGCTAGCCTGCCAAATAGTGATACATCATGCAAAAACAGCTTGCCATTCTGTGAACGTGTTTTGTGTCAGTATTCCTTTTCAAAGTCCACAAGCTAGCTGTTACGGATCAATATAAAATGGCACCCCATTGGTTAGAGAATACTTTATGCAAATGAGATCAACACACATAGTCTACCCACCCCAGAATGCATTTTTCAGCTATTGCTAGCTCACAAACATTACAGACGATCTGCTTCAGATAATCAACTAGCTAACTAGCTAGACACACAAAACTGAAGGCGGAACCAGTCTGAAACAGTGAATGTTTAATGTTTACTGTTTAACTGAAATACATTCAAATGTGGTGTGAGGATTTCAAAAAGTTTCTGAATAGCTGCTGGGCTATAATATGTAGGTTAGATTTCCTTAATGCGACCGTACACTTGCACCATATGTTAAACAGCAGCATAATAATAATAATCACAATAATAATCATCATCATCGTCATCATTATTATCATAATAATAACAATCAGAGTATACTTTGTTACATGGGGGAACATTTTTTAGTTACATTTTTTAGTGAACAGACATTTTAAAATGTATTACATGAGATGTATTATTAATTAGCAAATGACATGAGAGGACCATCATGGAAAATTGCACAAGATTCCTGTTGAATGTTTCAGCAAGGTGAAACTCTGATGCAAGTGCTTTGATGGTGAACTCCTGCGTCCAGCCTTTCCATAATTCTACTCTTCAGGATAATAGGAAATTGGCATTTGCCAAGATTATGTTTCATTTGGTTTGTCAGGCATCAGGAGCCAGAACTCCCTGCTCTGCCCGGGGGCTCTGTGATCTTCAACGATGCTCCGGTTCCTTGCTTGCGGCAGCGCCTCCTATACGTATTTCGCTCAAACCGCCGTGCTCATGCATTTTTTAAACACGTGCTATCAAATTTCTGTCTGACATGAGCTTGTGAGGCCAGACAACTGTGGCGAGTCCACAGGGAAAAGTCATAATGATGTAAAGACCCCCCTTGCCCCCTCCTCCAACATCCCTGTTTAAACACCTTCTCCCCCTATTTCGATCACACGCTCATTCCGATCACTTATTTTCTCCTCCTTTTTCTTTTCCTTGCTCCTGCCTTGATCAGCCATCTTTCAGGACCTTTCAACCCGTTAAATGTTCCTCCTAGAGGCTATAAGTTGAAGTTAGGAACTCCAAATCTAGCCTTTGACCAGGGAAACATAAGTGCATCCTTTGCGGAAGTATTTTTTCAGAAAGCGTGACGTATAAATGGTTGATCTGTGTATCCACCTCTCCCCATCTGGCACATCTCTAACCGAAGGACATTCCATTTGCTGAATTCACATTTTCCCCCTCTTCACTCCTTTTTCTAGCTTCTCCAAATGGGTGGAGCAGGGAGTAGGAAAAGGATGAGCTGTTGGAATGAACCCACTGCCTTCATTGTGAGACTCACACAAAACCACGAGAACATTGCAGTCTAGATGAAAGCTACAGATCTGGATATGTCAAACAATGTAGTTTTACATACAGCACAAGTATACAGTAGGTGTGAGTTTGGTCAAGAGAAATTAGTGAATTATCAAGTAAATAATTAATTAATGTGTGAATGACAAATTGAAAAACACGCAGCCACAGCTTTCTGTTCTTGGCTGACTTTCTGTTCTTGTAAACCGACCGCAAATGCACAGAGTGTTTGTCTGAGGTACCATAGCCTTTCTGTCAGCTCAAGCCAGTCTGGCCGTTCTCCGTTGACCTCTCTCCTCAGCAAGGTGTTTCCGTTCGCAGAACTGCCGCTCACTGGATGTTTTTTGTTTTTTGCACTATTCTGAGTAAACTCTAGAGACTGTTGTGCATGAAAATCCCAGGAAATCAGCAGTTACTGAAATACTCCAACCAGCCCGCCTGGCAACAACAATCATGTTGCGGTCAATATCACTTAGATCACATTTTTTCATCCCATTATGATGGTTGATGTGAACATTAACTGTAGACTTGTATCGACATGATTTTATGCATTCCACTGCTGTCACACAATTGGTTGATTAGGTAATCACATGAATAAGTAAGTGAACAGGTGTACACCTGATTTTATGCATAGCACTGCTGCCACATGATTGGCTGATTAGATAATCTCATGAATAAGTAAGTAAGTGTATAGGTGTTCCTAATAAAGTGCTCAGTGAGTGTATAATTTAGTGGTTAAATATGGCTTTAGTTGACCTAATATGGGAAAGAGGATGGAAGAGAACTGAACTTGGATGGAATCTCAAATGCACACACTGCAAAATCCATGTCTTTGTATCCATATATTCGAATATGAAAACAATCCACAGGAAATAGAAAAACGAACTAAAAAATAAAATAATGCAAAAACATGCATGTAATGACAAGGCAAGTCCAACCACTTAGCTTTGGCAAAAGTATCTGCCACAGATAGCTGCTTTGCATAAAATGAAACCCTGCCTTAAAATACAGCTTGACTAGCTTCAAAATGAAATTGGTCAAGCTGGTCATGACTCATGGTCTCAGCTGGTCTAGCTGGGTATGATCTAGTCGACCAGCCTGGATAAGCTGGTCATAACGCTGGTCTAGCTGGGTATGATCTAGTCAACCAGCATGGCCAAGCTGGTCGTAAGGCTGGTCTAGCTGGGTATGATCTAGTCGACCAGCGTGGCTAAGCTGGCTGTAACGCTGGTCTAGCTCGGAATGAGGTGGTCAAATGAGCTGATAGCTGGTCAAAGCTATTACTAATAAAAAAAATCCACAGAAAGGAAAGACAATTATGTTTTCAGCATTTTATTTAATCTTCAAGGAAGCATCCCAAATCATTTGAAAGTTTTCCTTTCTGATACAGGTAATTCACAGCAGTGGGATGTAGTGTAACCCATTACAACCTCCCAGATTGAGTAAAATAAGCCACATTTCTGTCACCCAACTCATATATTTCTCAGCTGTCCGAAATTCTATCCCAATCAGGCATGCAGACTTGATGTGGCAACTCTCCAACTAGATTGAATTCCTGGTTTCAATGAGAAATGTAAAAAAAAATTCACAAGAAAACGGCACTGCTATGTCACTGAATAAATTGTGGGATATTTATATCCACTTTTATATCCACATTTTTTTTCCCACAACAATATCCAAAGTTCTGTACTTGCAGTATCTTGCTGTACAGTATTCTGTAGCTGATTAAATGAAATGTTCAATCTGACCACAGCACCTTTGTTCAATCATACTTTAAATGAGACCAAAAATTTAATTTGGTTAGCACCGGCATGTTTGGCATTGAAACAGAGATGTATAAAAGGAGATATGTTATACCCACAGTGAAATGTGTTAGTGGGACAGTGATGTTTTAACCCCCTGGGGTCTCAATGGCAAAATGAGGAAAACTGGTGACTGTGCCATGCTCTGACATTTGTGTCATTTTAATGAACTTTATATACAGTGATTCCAATGTGTTTTATGTCTTTGTTTTGAGCACAAACTCAACTACAATAATATGGCAACAGTAAGTAGGTTAGAGACATATGTTGCTTGCAAATTGCTCTAGAATCACACAAAATGTAAACAGTAGTTTTGAACACGCATAGAACTTGAGTAAAAACACACACTAAACAATTGTAACGGAATTTTTTGATCACTGAAACGTGTTCAGCTCGGTCTTGGGTATCAAAAGATGACAAAATATTCTTGGAAATCCAATTAGAAATATAAAATAAATTACAAAAAGTAGTGTTGTCACTACTATTTTTCAGCAGCAGCTGACAATGGGAGGGCTAATGGCCTTTCTTCAATGAATATTTATGAGGTATGTGGTCCTGCCAGGTAAGTAGGCTTTTCACACCTTGAAATCACCACACAAACTACAATAGATTAGATTAGATTCAACTTTATTGTCACTGCCCAAGTCCTATCACAATGAAATACAGTTTGGCATCTAACCAGAAGTGCAAAATAGTGCAATGAAGATGCCATTCACAAAGACATCAAGGTTTTGCATGCCATTTTTCAAAACAGTTCCTGTTCAGCTGCAAGCACAGGGGGACATCACAGCTTTTACACTTCCAAGGAGTGCTCAGTTTTTCCCCAGTGTCCATCCTGCAAAGTGTGTACATCTTGCGACCATACGACGCCATCTTGCTGGCATCCAGAATCTGTGTGGCTGTAGGCACAGGCACATGATCATAATTAGCCGGTTGAGGTTTTTGTTGGTACATTCTGTGGGACACCACACAGCTGTGCAGCGAGCTCCTCCACAAAAGCCTTGTGTGTCATTGCTTCCTGCTGTCCCAGTGATGACAGTTCTCTGTGCAGAATGTATGCATTTGTTGCAGCAATGTCCAAAAAATGAAAAAACAATTTCCGATACCATCTCATGGTTTTGTGCTGTGCTGTGTAATACTGTATCAGTTGATCGGACAGATCAACACCCCCCACGTGTGCATTATAATCGATGATAGGCGAGGGGCATGGAAAGTTCTTGGTAATCCAGAAAGGTCTAGGAATTCTGGTTAAAATTAACACGATTCCACCTAGTATCAGGCAATTTTGGCTGACAATCAAGCTTGTTTCATGAAATTTGTGGCGGGCGAGCTGAAATCTGCTAGATGCAATATATTTCTCCTGCTCTTTTTGGAGCGTTTCACATAGAAATCGCAATTGCAAGCCATGAACCAAGTGCCGCAATTGCAAGCCAAGTGCACGCATGTAGGCAATCAGTAAATCGCTTCGTATTCTCATCCGCCTGCCTCATTTTGGTTTTGTGCACAGCAACAGTCCTAAAGCTCTACGTGGGCTGTCCATGAGTCTCTGAGGGTTGGACCATTTCAATAAAAATTAGATTTGAATAATTTATTTCATTTTAGCTATCACGTCTCCCTGGTATACCTAATAGCCTACACTTTACAGAAATGTGAGGCATTTTGCTATTTGCAACATTCAAATTAAACCTAACTGCCACCTAGAAGCCATCCGTCAGTAATGTCACCTGTGACAAAGCATGCGTGCTCCCAGATTAACCACAGTAGATAATAACCAAGCCTACTCTGTAACTTCCATCACATAGAACTTGTTGGCCAATGTTTACAGAGTGGAAGCCTACCCATTTCTACAAAAATGTGTGTTCGTTCTCAGTCAGTGCCTTGATAATGGGAATTTGTAAACTATCAAATGCACCAAGGACTTTTGGGAGACCAAGTAGTACATAGTTTCTATGTTGAAGTTTCACTTGAACGATGTGTTGGGGCTTGTGAAACTGAATTAAATCAGTAGGCCTATTTACAATACGGCATCGCTTTAATTGGACGGAAGGTTTGCTTATTCCTTTGCTTAGCCTGACCAGCCAAAGAAAGCTGATGGTGATACAGAGCTGTCAGTGCTTTTTCTGAACTAAATCCTAGAGAGTAGAGGCTATTTAAAGTGCACTTTCTTTTTTACTGTCCAGAAGTAAATGATTTTTAAAATAATTAAAGTATGCCCCTTTAGTATGCAGTCATTAGAATAAATGGCATCGGTTACACGTACGTTTTAATTAAATAGGCTACTTCACTGTCCGTAGCCAATACTTAATACGGGGAAAATTAGCTTACTTACACATGTGCAAATGTATAGCCCTACTTTCAAAATAAACTTGATGTAGGCATAAGCAGCATATACTTAAACCTTTATGTCCCCTACTTAAGGGGACACTTGAAACTAAATAAGGTCATGCTCCTGTTAATGACTGGCCTACGATTCCTGTCAAGTTTTATTTGCGATTCGCAAGGGATGCATTTTTGTGAAATGCATTTTGATAAGATATTGCGATCTGCCAGTGAAAATCCTTGCAAATCGCTTTCGTGAAATGAGCCCCTGGTTGCATCTACCACAAGGCTGAGACTTGGCAGTAGGTGGACTTTCAGAAAGACAATGACCCAAAGCACACCTGAACATCCACACAGAAACGATTCTGTGATAACAAAATCTATGTTCTGCAGTGGCCATCTCAATTGAATCGAAAACCTGTGGGCTGAACTGCATATATACAGTCAGCTCCAGAATTATTGGCACCCTTCAATAATGATGATAATGTTAACAAAAAAATTATACTGTTCTTGACATAAACTAACTTTATCTTCCAACATGTGTAACCTATTGTGCTTTATTAATGATTCCTTTGAATCAACCAAAGTCTTACAAAGTCTTTCCAATAAAGAAAATATTTCCCCAAAATCTCATTGCATATTTAGCTAATTATTATGCTTTTATACTACAATACTGACACCTATGTTTATCAGAAAAAAAGAGTTTACTTAATAAAAGAGATTACTTAAAACATGAGAATATTTCAATATAAATATATTGTTTTCCCATATGTTTGAACATAACATTATTATCTGTGTTGTTTATTACATGCAGCCTTTTTTCTTCATTTTTATCAAGAGTGCCAATAATTGTGGAGGTGTCTGTATATATACACGTAAGCAAGATAAATGTTATGTAACTGCTTTCAGAGACAAATCAGCCATGATATCTAGCATATTCTGTTGGCTAAATCCATACCTCCTAGGGTGACATTATGGCAAATTACATGTCAGCCAGTGGGACCTCCAGCTTTACAAGGCTTTACAAAGGTGCATGTGATCTAAAGTGCTATTGGAATCTGTAACGAAACATATTGGCTGCTGTTTGCTTCCATTATTAGTTATCAAACACTCTAAGAGCATACAGGGATCCACACACACATTTAACCGAAGACATCACATTTAAAGAAACCTATTATAGATTTCATGACCAGAGCAGTTGGTGGTTTTCTCCGGGTGGAGGAGAGACCAGGACATTACCACAAATAGCTCTGTTTGCTTTTAGACCTCTAGATCCTAATTATGAAATTATTATTTGGTAATTATTTCAACAAGCCATTGCCTACCTCAGTGGCCTTTCAGCCTGTGGCAGTAGGACAAAGACAGAAAGCATGAGACATTTAGAGACAGTGCTTCTGGAAGGAGCAGCCATGATTTATATACCTTGGGCAGATTTAGTCACACTGCACTTAATTCAGATTTATGCCTTCTGCATGGCAAGAAAACAGCCTGGGTGCAAATCTCATAATATTCTGAAAAGCTTTCAAACAAGACACCTTTTGCTCATGCTGCAAGCGATACTGTTTTAGAGCTGTAAATGTGGGGGCCTGGATTCAATCAAAATGTACCCTGAAATTTGAGTCATATATAAATGTTCACTTTTTCTTTACAGACAGTTTGGTGAGCTGGTTTGAAAACACTTTTTCCCCTTTAACCTGGACAGGTGAACTCAATAATGGGCTGAGAGGTGTTGATGAGGAAAAAAACTGTTAAATATTCCGTTTGAATTTTGATATTTGATCACAAAAAATATATATATATTCAGTGGTTTCTCCTCTTGAGAGTGTGATGCATGAGATGCATGAGAATCACTTCTTTAGTTGCAGTTTAAGAAAGTTGTTAATTTAGATTTCAAAAGAGACATTATGTCATTATTAACAAACATGAAGAGGCATTAGTTGCTCTCAATATTTATTTTGTGGGTAGTTACTGTAATAACGGCACATATATGTATAAGAGAAGAGGAATTATTGAATTCAAAAAAAGATTAATTTGCTAATTGTTTTGAGATATCTATAAATATAAAAGGCTTTCTTGCAGCTGCACATACGTATCTAGTCATGCTGTGACACATTTCAAAAGCATGTTTGACAAAGAATCACTAAATGCAGAAAAGTGTCTAAAAAGAAGATGGACTTTCACAGGTCTTTTGGTTTTGTTTCTGGGCAGAAGCTTTGTTACCCCTGTGTACCTCAGTCTTGTCACCCTCCAGTCAGAGAACAGGTACAATGTGACACTTCCCATTTCAAAATAAACAGATATGCTACAGTCTGACAGAGAAAGAAATTAATTATCCTATTCTAAATAAAATCAAAATAAATATTGTGACCTTGCAATTATACTCTGTGTTCTGAGTGGTTTTGAGATATTTAACTTATTGAACTACCAAAGTGAATGGGCTCCAAGCAGATACCTTTTACGTGTTGTATTCTTTCACAATTTAAACAGTATTTCAACAGTCCTGGCCTGTTTGAAGAACTGCCACGGAGTTTAAAACATTACATCATGTCAAGAAAAACCAAAGCACTGCAAGAGGACCATGGCATACTGGCCACTCCAGGTGCAAAAAATAGATGAAGAACCCTTCTAGAGGAGACTGCAGAGCAGGTTAAATGTTTCTATAGATCTAAAGATGTGAGCAGGATCATAGCAGGGAAAAAGATTTAGTTGCAGCCTATGATAAATAGCTCCTAAGGAGAGTTCGCAAACAATTATTACATTACATGACATTACATCAACCTCCAAATGTCCACTAATTACTTTGTAATGTGTCAGTTTGTCAGTAATTTGTTTGGTTATTCAAAACACAACATCCTGAAATTGATATTGGTCAATCAGCCAATCAGCTAGACCTTTGAATCACTATTGGGACAGTTCCGAAATTGCAATGCCTTCCATAACCTATGCCTCCATTTGGAAGACTTTGGTGTGGAAGCAGAGAGGAACTTCTTTGCCACTCCTCATGGCGAAGGACCATGTTGGGGAAGGATAAAATAGTCTGCCAACTAGAGCTAGTGTACAACGCTCATTTCAGGACTCTTTGCTAAGGACCTCTTAGATACACGTTGTTGAAGTTAAAAACCTCACAATATCCCTGAAGATGCATTTTACTCAGGCAAGCAATTATTCAATTACAACACGGATCCACGTCAAATCTATAAACGGGTTCAACTACCTTAAACAAAGTAGTAACCGACAAAAACTAGTACCAGTTACAAAAGAAAATAATGAAAGAGAGTGTCAAACCAAAGTGTGTGTCTCCCAAAACAGTCCCGTGAAACTGAAATGAAAGTTCCAAAGACCAGAAGGCAGATTAATCTTCCTGAAATCATTGATGGACGAATGTGAAAATTGCCAGAGCAGCTGTAAGGCACAATTCAAGACTCAGCAGTTGCATCAGCCCCCAAATGTCCACTATCTTGACTCCCTGTAAGTGTCGGTGTGAATAGTCCTCCATATCCTTATCTGCTTAAAACAATAGGGAAGGTGAACCTTGCCCTCAGAGGGGCACAGCTCTAAGCTGGAAACTGGGAGAGGCAGAACTGACTTAACTGGCTTATATAAGTTACTTATTATATAATTATTATATTATTATATTATTATATAATTTATATATTACTTATATAAGTTCCCTTATGTTTTTAGAAGCAGGACTGAGCAGTACGATATTGTCATCAGAAGATTCATGATTTTAGTTTCTTTCTAAGAGGTGCACATGCTCAGTTTTTTGCATACCTATAAGGAAAGAGTTTCCTTAGATTTATCTAATAATTCCTGAGATAAATAATTGCTGAATACAGTCAGTTGCAACATTCAAGAAACATATTCCATGTAACAAAACCAGATCACACTGCGCTGGTTTCCACTCAAAGCCGGAATTGCTTCTAAAAATGCAGATTTTAACTGTCAGGTTTCAGCAACTATTATCTGTGTATCAACTTTGAGATTTTCAATCAATAATTTCAGTTAGACAGTTATTATATCACCATAGGGATTCGTACTGTGCGTGTGCGAGTGTGCACATGCCACTACAGTGTGTGTGCACCTCTAGCTTGCCTCTGGCTATGGGACTGTATTGGGGTGGGTACAATGGCAACAGCATTATTACGGTTGAAATTGCTATTGATTAACTGTTGAGTGAGCCGTCACCTGAATGAGTGAGCAAAACGGAATCAACTAGGAAGTACAGGGAAAGAAATTGAGGGGAGTGATTTGAGGATGGGGCAGGGGCAGTTTAGAGGTGAAACAACCAGATAATGGGTTTGAGGAAAAGGATATCAGCGCCACTTGTTTGGCGAAAGTTTCCTGTGATTGCTGGTGTATTTTTAGCAAAATCAAATGACTGTAGGCCCTTTTGGAATTGCAGATATGCCATTGTGTATTGCTTTGTTGTGTATCCACACATAGAAATGGTTAATAGGTAACAACGTAAGCTGGCCAATCAGATGTCATTGTTGAAAACAAAATAGTGCCATGGGCACACCTCCCCAGCTAGATAAGAGAGTCTGAAATAATTATCCCAGTCCTGAAATTAGTGATCACTAAGAAATTACATGCCCATCCTCTCCTTTAGAAAACAAAAAGATGGGGAAATGCCTCTCCAGTTTCTCTTGCCTGGTGTAATGACGATCGATGAGGCCCTTTCAAGATTCCATTCTGCTAGAAAAAAGAAACTCAATGCAACAACTGCTTACTGCAAAAAATGTCAAATAAACAGGAATTCATACATTATTATTATTATTATATTATTTGCAGAATGCAGTAAGTTGTTGAATTGAGTTTCTTTTTTAGTACTTTTTCCTCCTCTTTTGCACCTGCAGTGAAATAGCAGGTTTGCAGATGTCCGTCTTCTATAAGATTCCATTCTGCAGCATGACTATGTAGCATGCACAGCACATGATAATCTGTGACCAATCAACTGTTCTCCTCCCATGCTCCCCCAGCCCCGATATACACTCACTGAGCACTTTATTAGGCAGACCTGTACATGACTGTTAATGTAAATATTTACTAGATGCATAAAAGCATGCAGACATTGTCAGTAGGTTCAGCTGTTTTTCAGACCAAATGTCAGAATAGGGAATAAATGTGATCTAAGTGACTTTGACTGTGGAATGATTGTTGGTGCCAGACAGTGTGGTTTGAATATCTCAGAAAAAGCTGATCTCCTGGGATTTTCAAGCACAACAGTCTCTAGAATTTGCAGAGAATGGTGTGAAAAACAAAGAACATCCAGTGAGCAGCAGTTCTTCAGGCAAAAAAAGACTTGTTAATGAGAGAGGTCAGAGGAGAAGGGCCAGACTGGTCAAAGCTGACAGGAAGGTGACAGCAACATAAACTACATATTACAACAGTGGTATGCAGAAGAGCATCTATGAACACAATGTGTCAAACGTCTTAAGTGGTAAGCTAGAGCAGCAAAATACCAATAAGTCTAAGAAATAAGTCTAATAAATACCTAATAAAGTGCTCACTGAGTGTACATGTCTGCCACACCCTTTCTTTCTAAACGCCCTGCCCATCCATTCAATGCATCCATCCACAATAATTTACACAAACCAAATACCTCATCACACAGTTTTCACCCTGGTCTGGAATGCCATCCAAGGAGAAATGAATCTGCTTAAAAAAAAATTACATTCCAAACTTTTTGGGATATGCTGCCTTGTTCTTTTTTCAGCAACAACCTTAAAACTGTAGACTCATCTAAACCATGCATGTCCCCTGAAATGTGTGAAGCCAGCTGTCTGCCTCTTTCCCATTCTGTACAGACACCATAGCACCAGACTGGCATGGCTTGCGTAGGCAGAATACATAGGGCTGATTGAAGAGAGCACATAGCGAGTGCTTCCACTTAATAATCCCTACCTCTCCAACTCATGTTATGTTCTACTTGTTGTAGAACAAAATGGCTGCCATGTACCACTTAGGTTGGTGCAGTACAGTTCATTGAAGTAGACTAATAAAAGTGCTATATAAATCAATATTAATAGTGATTAAAATAATGATAGTAGAATGGGAACTCTGGGTTAATCCAATCTCAGCCAATGGTCATGGCCACACTTGTATAACAGATAACTCACCTATGCTTTTTTGTTGTCTTTCGCTTTTGTTCTCCCTGCTGAAAAAAAAGCCCAAGCTAAACAGCTGGTAGCTGGTTCACCAGTTCAGACCAGGTCCCAGGTCGATATGACTTAACTTGTTGACCAGCTCATGCCCAGCTAGATCAGTATTATGACCAGCTTGGCCATGGTGGTTGACCAGCTCATACCCAGCTAGACCAGTTATGACCAGCATGACTAGCTCAATTTTAAAGATGGTCAAGCTGGCATAGCCGGATTTTATAGCAAGGCTGGACTCTTTGGTGTTGGCCAAAGCTCTACTTTTGGGAAGTTTCCTTTCAGACTGGCTGCTTTCGATTATTTTTGGGGGATGTTTGCTCGTCTGTTCATTTCTGCATTAGCATTTCCTGTGAGTAAATGTCCAACGCTCCATGAAGCTTCCCGTAAGAGTAAATTAGTCACAGGTGCTTTAGAACCACCGCTGACAAGGGCTTCTCCGGGTTTTCCATTTTGTAATGCAGGTGTAATTAGTCAGATTTCAGATTCACTGCAGCACTCATCATATGTGGGGAATTTTAGAAGGCAAGCAGGTCGTTCGATGAACTATGCCGCATGCTGTCGTTTTCCTCAGTCCACACTTTGAAATTGATTTCTCCTGACTGTGATTCTATTTCAATAAAACAATGTAAATTCCAGAAATGTAACTGGGGACAATTTTATATTTCATATTATTCTACTTGCTGTAATATCGAAAAGCTGATCAACTGGAAAATAAACCAAAGGAACATGAAATTGAACAGCACCCAGAGGTGAACAGTATATCACAAGTGAAAGGGCATCATAGCTTTTGATTGACTTGCCAGCTAGTGGGCAATTAAAACAGCAACGATTAACTTATGTCCATTTGACAGGTTTCTAAAAGTCTGTGAACTAAATTCAGGTCAGCTGCCTCCAGAGACACCTCAATCTCATAGGGTGGAGAAAGAGATGATCAGATTGGACTGTAATCAGCCACAGCTACCATTTATTGAGTCAGGTAGAACCCAAGGAATGCAATTAATGGCTTGCACATCTGCTCATCATTTTATTAAAAGATAATTTTATGTTGACTGTGTGTCAGTAGTCCAGAAGCTATAATAACATTTATAAGGGGAAACACTTCAGATTAAGTTGTGGTCATTATGGGGAATAATGGAGAGGTGGAAGGGCCTTATCTCTACCTTAACATTGTCCATTTTCTACAATACGTTATTGGGATAGCAAACCCCCCAGAATGACAAACCTAGCATCCTAGCTCAACCAGAGATAGATGGATGGATAGATACACGGTCAAATTGTTTGTTTTATGAACTAGCAAAGTAGATCTTAGACTGAACATTTTTCTGTGTAAGAAATACAAAATATATATTCAACATTAATTTAGAGTTAAGTGTAACAATACTTAAAATATTTACAGTGCAGTCTGTATTTGGATCGTGGATAATGAGGTTTGAATGCAGACCTTTCCTGTAATTTGAGGATATTTACATCCACATAGGGTGAAATGTATAGGAATTACATGCCTTTTTATACATACTCCCTCCATTTTAGGGGACCAAAAGTAATTGGACAGTTAGCTTCTACACCAGCCAACTGTCCAAAGTACCCTCACATTAGAGGTGACAGTCTGCATTGTAACCTAGTTTTTCATTGTTTCATTTCAAATTCAATGTGTTGAAGTACAGAGCCAAAAGAACAGAAATTGTACCACTGTCAAAACACTGCACTATACTTATATAAAATCGTTGAGAAAATGTTGTTGGACTTGTTCTACCAGTAACAAATAATGATGATGTCTGAGTAAAAATGTGCTGCCAGAAAGATGGTATATTGAGGCTGTCCATAAATTATGGCGAAAGACAGACAAAATTTCCTCTAATATTTAAGTGAGACATAGTAACAGAGGAAGTGAAATGGCAAGTTAAATCACAGGTTTGGAAACGTGGCGATGAAGTTCTGTGCCACTGAACCCCAGTCACACCCGCAGGGACTGCCCATATAGCCGTACGACTCGAGCATAAATCTTTTTGAGGATCTGCACTGAAGAATGTAAAAGGTCAAAGTAGGATTTATCTGACATTTCATTGCTTTCAGTTTCTTAAAAAAGAAATGAGTCAAGTGTGTTGGTACCACCTCTATCTATCGAAGCCGTGACTATAAGAATTTGATGTCTGGAGGTGGACTTGAAAAATGATTGCATGATAGTGGGAGGTGAAAAGGAAGGCTCATTTTTCCTCTAGCTGAAGTTCACCTTGTAAACTTGAAGCAGAAGCGTTATTCGCCATGCCCTGCAGTCAGGTCCAACGCTTCCCCCGAGAGACGCCTGAGGGAGTGTGTTGTGATGAGAAATGGATGCAGAGCTGAGACGCTCCGAAAACCCAGCTGGACTCTCACAGCTCAGGTCTGCAGAGGAGCACTGCGCTGCTGTACAATGTTCATGAAAAGCACAGAACTAGACAACACGTATGGATTGGGCAGCCTGTAGTGTTGTGGTTACGGTACAAGTCTGGGACGGAAGGTTGGGGGTTCAATCCCTGGCGTAGCCGCAATAAGATCCGCATAGCCGTTGGGCCCTTGAGCAAGGCCCTTAACCCCACATCTCCCCAGGAGGGATTGTTTCCTGCTTTGTCTAATGAACTCTATGTCACTTTAGATAAAAGTGTAATGGACTCTAGGGTAGGTGCCAATTGAAACATGGGGGAAAAATAGCTCAGTTCTATTTTAATTGTAAAGGTGCTTTAGATAAAAGAGATATATAAATGATGTACATTTGCCATTTACATGGCAGGCCTGGAGTTTCATCCCTGCCATGGCTTTCACCCTCTCTGTTTTCTACCGGTCTGAATAAAACTAAAGATATGTCCTGTTCTTCTAAAAAAACTACTCTGGGTAAATGTCTAGTAAAATCTGTAGATACTGTACATATAAATCTAAAATGTATTTTAGAATGTGTAATGCTGTTGAAAATCCTGTCAAATAAAGATTGGTTTTCTCTTTGAAGTTACAATACATTAACACATTTTTTTTACCCCCTATACGATCATTTAACATGTCTCAGACTGCACAGAAATGAAGTCCTTAATCTTCAGGCATCAACTTCCAGAGGCACAAAAAAAGTACATTTTCCTGCAAGTATACCATGATCTGAGCCTATGAATAACGAATAGGCTGGCGCCAGAGTAGCTACGACTTCAGGGCAATCTCACACCAAGATCAACCCTGCATTGTTGCTTTGAAAAAAAAAGATAAATTAAAATTAGACCAAAATACTGAGTCAGCAGAAAAATGCAGGGGAAAAAGAAAAGGGAGAGAAAAGTAAAAAAAAGAAATGAATGACTCTCAGCTATCTTTATAGTGGTCGAGATGGAAGAAGGTATGCAATGCAGAGAGCAACCAGGAAGGGCGGGAGAGTGGTCAGGCTTTACTCCCAGCCACACACAAAAACACTTAGCGTGTGCGCGACGACTCCAAGTCAGAGGACAGTAGAGAGGAAGGCCCAGACAGAGAGGAGAGGTAAAATCGATACGCTCCTGTGCACTTTCAGTGCAGGTCCAGTGCTCAGGAGTCAACAGAGAGAGGGATGGAGAGAGAGAGTCCACATTTCCCACCTTCGACCTTCCTGTCTTATACCTATAGTACATTAGCTGACTACAGCTGTCGCCATGTCACACGTGGTTCCCGAACATTTGTTTACAAAGCACATTGGTGAAAGAAGTGTTAAAAAAGAGTATTGCGTAGCTTTAGCCGTCAGGCCTTAGTTCTTATAGAAATCCCAAGCTGGCTGGCACACACACCTGCCTTTATATCAACTTTGAAGAGGCAATTTCACTCCTTTACAACACCAATAATTCAAAAGACAATTTACATTCATTTATCAGCATCTTAGCTGTCTCCTTCCTTACTCCGGATGTGAAATATTGTTGCCTTATATTAACATTTCACATTGAGCACAAGTTTGTCAGCTCCATCAAACCACCATAAGTGCTTATAGATTAATGTGAATTCTGTTGTGTCATGTCATTATCGACTTTGAATTCCATTATGTAGCACCCATGAGGGCACTGTTTCCATACGATACATTATGATTCTGTACAATGCCTTTGACCACTGAGCAAGTGAACTCCATTGACGGCTATGGTTGAATTTGCTTGAAAAAGGTATGCATTGTCTTTACATCTCATCTTATGGAATTTGTGTGGAAAATAAAAAAGAAAACATAAAAAAGCTCACCCCCCAATGTAACTCATTTGAAGTTTTTATTTAATTTTATTTATTTGTTCTCATAGAGGTATTGGGTTCCTAGTAGATCTGCACCTCATGATTTAATGATGAATGTCAGAGTGCATTATTCAGTGATACAGTCTGGTTATTTCATTTATTTGGTCGTGGAAAAGAAATAAAGATCAAGACTCGGTCTTGGAGGATGAAAACTGTATGCAGTACAACTTGACCCTACAGCAGTTATCGTTGTGTGCCGTAAATAAAACATGAAGAACTCTTAACACTCCCACGTTCTCAGGAATTCCAGGGTAATATCGAGTGCAAAGAAGCCGGTTCCTCGCAAGCTGGCATTTCCATTCTGGCGAGGGGTTAAGCCGACCCTGATGGTAACGACGAGTTTTATCAGCAAGGAAACACGATATGACAAAAACGATGAAGTGGATAATGGAAAGTGGCTCCCCATGCGCCCTCTGTTGGGCTTAAGAAGCGGACACGGATGAATTATGAGTTTTATCCACTGCCGCAGAATTGCAAATGGATTCTAATATAAAGCCCCTGCTCACTTCTATTCAGTCAGACAGAGTGCCAGATTAGTAATGATGTTGCTGCTCTCTATGAGAGATTTAAACCAGAAGGATTTGTGAGTCAAAACTGTCTGGCAGATAGAGTGTGTGTATGTGTGTGTGTGTGTGTGGAGGTGGGAGGGGATTAACATGGGCTTTTGCTGGACTTTTACAATATATGCCCTTCTTAATCGGAAGGTTGGAGACGGGATTCCACAGATGGCGTTAAAGCTGTTGCCAGTACTGTCTGTGTGCTGGTTTTCATCCAGCTTTGAATGGCCAGGCAGTTTTACAGAGTGCTATTGTTAAGGGTTCTACTCAGACTGAAGAGTACAATAAACACATTTGCCTCCGGTGTAAAGTTTTACTTAAAAAAAAGGGAAAGAAAAGCATACTTACAAATGAACGATGGAAAGGGGAAGAAAGCAATCTCCCTATGAAATGACAACTACATTGCGTTACATTTTATTTAGCAGATGCTTTTATCCAAAGCAACATACAAAACAGTGCATATCAAGGTCATACAACAAACAACCGAACACGTCAGACACAATTCATGTATGATTGGTTGGAAGCCCATGAACATATGTTCAGTACACAAAGGCCAAGTCAAGGAACTACAGTAGTGAGACAAATACAAGTCCTAGATTAAAGTATAAAATACAAGGGGCTAAAGCTAGGCAGGTGGAAACAAGTGACAATTGATTCGGGGACTTGAGGTACAGCGTGAAGAGATGAGTCTTCACAGTAGTGGAAAATGGGCAGAGACTGAGAGCATCTTATGAGGAAGGGGAGGTTGGTCCACCACTGGGGAGCTAGGGTGGAGAGGCTCCATAGTCGGGACAAGAGAGAGCCATTCTCACAATGCAAGTCACAACAGGGACGTAGTAATGCAGTTGTATGCATAAAATGGCAGAGAAGGGTCTGTCCCTCTGTTGATTAAGAGCATGGCAATAAAACTAGGTCCCTCCCCACTAGAAATCTTTTGCCTTTCCAGAGGGGAAGGAAGGAAAAGGCTGATAGGGTCTGTTGGTTCTCCAGGGGAATTCACCCACCGGTCAACTCATGCTAAATCAGGCTCTGCCGGCAGGGAAGTCCTCAGTTCAAGGGGGCAAGATGCCGAGAAAGTATCACCCACAGCCAATCGCCACAGATTATTTATACATTGTCCTTACGGCAGAGGATAGTGGGAGGCATGCATCACAAAGAGAAAGTCTCTGGTCCCGGCTTATGTCTGACGTTAATATGAGCTGATGAAGCAGACCTAACAACCTGACACAAAACTGGCCTTTTTTATACACTGCAGTAATGCTAAACAAGCCATAACACAACTAGACCGAAGCATGATGCCGGGCAGAATTATATAATGCTATATGGGGTGGGAGAATACAGTTCACTCACTTGTTAGGTTTAAATTATGGTGTAGTCAGCTTGTCAAAAGATGTGTTATAATGAATAGGCTACAGTTGGCAAGGGTTGCAATTCATGCAGCACTTCAAGTGCTACAATGCTATTTAACAAAGCTTAAAATATGCCACTGTCTCACAGAATTAAATCCACAAAGCAGAGTTGAGGTGCATGTCTCTCTCTCTCTCTCTCTCTCTCTCTCTCTCTCTCTCTCTCTCTCTCTCTCTCTCTCTCTCGCTCGCTCTCTCTTTCTCTCTCACACACACAGCCACGGCCTCGTGCAGACATTGTTTTACATTAGACTGCAGCCTCATTTATAATGATACTGGTCTGGGGCTAGACACATGAAAATTATGAATGAGATGTACTATGTAAAAAGTTCCTCTGATAATATTTAGGGATTGAATATAAATTTGTCTGATTTTACTGTAATAGGACCTTCTTTAAAATTGATTGTAAGCACTTCTTGTTCATATCTCATAAAATAAGCTGATCTGGATAAAACTATTTAAAATTCATGGGGGGATATTGTTTACATGCAATCTAATTAAATCGAATTCATAAGGACTTTGCAAGACAGAACATTGCCCCTGAAACTAATGCAGTCAAGTTTCCATGCGCTGTGCACATAATATCGGTAAAGATAGTGATAAATTATTGATGAGTTATCTCCACCCAGGTCATTCAATACATGGTTCAATGTAGCCAGACCTTACGACACAGCTATGACATCCAGTCACAGAATACACAGTAACTTTCAGATTAAACATTTTAATCAGACTTCGGGAGCGATTCCTCTCTGCATCAGACCAAAAGCACTCCCCCGCACTTCAAAGCAATGACACAGACACTCTGCACTCAGTTTGTTTTGTCCCACAGTCAAATCATCTGAATTAAATTACCCACTTCAGGACACCACCCCTGGTGTGCAAGCCATTAGCGCAAAGATGTGAATGCATTAAGAACAGTTCAAAACAAGCATACAAAACAAACCATTAAACAAACAGTTTTTGCAAAAACATTTGACATGAACCATAACCGTAACAACAGCTTGAATAGAAAAGAGCTCTGTACCTTTGCTCTTAGCTAGAGAAATGATGCGTGATTTCCAACAGGAAATGGAAGGAAAGTTATCCAAATTTGAACGGCAATAAAAAGGGGGGAAAAGGAAGTACGATAAAGTACAGGAAAGATTGTTAAGGTCTTACACACAGTTCAAGCGGTCAACACAGTACATGCATTACTGTGGACAATGAACATGCAGCAGCGTTTATTTGTGCATTCCTCACACGGCAACAAAAACAACAGACTACGTTTACTCAGCAGCAATACACTCATTCCCATTCACAGCAAAGCTATCAATGAATGGGTCCAACATAAAAAAATAAGGCCTTCTTTAGCACTACCTAATCATGATATATACACTCTCAGAAAGGTACGAAAAGTTACAAGTTACAAGTTACAAATGCATGTCGCTGGGGTGCATAAAATTTTACCCGTAGCCAGCAATATATAACTAATTTGTACCTTGCTGGGAAAATGTACTCATTTGTACCCAAAGAGAACATCACTGTGCTTTCAGAGTACATTTGGGAAATTTGATCCTTGAAAAACAAAAATGTACCTCCACTGTCACTTTATTTCTGAGAGTGTACTTACAGTAATTGCAACATATTCCCAGACTACTATAGGTGGTGCTGTGCCACAGCACATATACAGTAGACATCACCCAGCCAATATGATCTGGTCTATTACGGTAATGTCCCTTGTGACATAAATGGAGACATAGCATAGCCTATGAAAATCCATGTCACAAGTATGAATGTTTTGGTAGTGTTGGAATTAAGGCTTCATGTAGCTATTACAAAGGACCCTGTTATATAAATACATATGTTGC
This sequence comes from Conger conger, assembly GCF_963514075.1. Lineage (NCBI taxonomy): Eukaryota > Metazoa > Chordata > Actinopteri > Anguilliformes > Congridae > Conger > Conger conger. Next base: position 27,749,315 of record NC_083764.1, read on the forward strand.
TAGGCTTATTTTATTAATGAACATGGGGGTGCTATGTTATTTATCAATGCCTTAAGCCAGGTGTTACAATGCAAGTGTGCATAAGATCCCACAGCACTGTTGTTGAAATGGTTATGTGTAGAGCTATCGCATGATTAAATGCAGTCTGACTCCACAGCCGGAGAAAAATTACAAGCAGCAGCAGGCTACACCTTCAGAAATTCACCCTTTTTTCAGGGGTTGCACTTAAACAATAATATTTACCCCCATGTATGCTAGCATCAGGAACCCTACAACACCCCACCTTCCCCCCCGCCCCTCAGCAAGCCATGCAAAAACACTCTAACCCATTCTCTTGGATGGACACAGAACAGGAAGTGATGAAAGACAATGCAAGAAGAGGAGGAAGGCCTACCTTGCTCGGCCATCATATGTGAGAAACCTTGACAGAAAGAAAGGTGAGAGGAAGAGAACTCTTTAGAACACTCAAGTGCCAATACTTTTTTGGTATTGTGATGTCACATGATTCACCAAGAAGCAAACCATGGCAACTATAACTCTAGAGCTGAAGCTTTCCATACTGACTGAAAAGCTTCCAGTGACAGAAAACTACAGCCTGATCTGTGTTGGGTTTCTATGGGGCTGTACACATCTGTTCAGCAGAATTACACCTACTGAGTGTAAAAAGAAATACTAGAGAGAATATAAAATATTTTCTTCCTTCATTAAATATTTTCTTCCTTCACATAAAAATACCGGAAATCGAAACTGGAAGCAGTCAAACTGATTGAATTGTATTATTAACCTCTTGTGTGTCTAGAAATTGATTCAGCACAAGCTGTAAAATAAACTTATTCTTTATATACTGCATGTAATTATACGTCCTGTTAATATAGGCATTGTTTCAATAAATGTATGTGTATTTGTATAGAAATTTTTTTTTATAGTGAGTCTCTTTCTAGAATGTATCTCTCAATATGTCTGTTCACTCACAATTCAAAAGGAGTTTATTTTTATTTTTTTCTCATTCTAATCACTGCTCCCAAAACTCACCTGGAACGCTGTTGACTTCTGATGTTGAGTTTGCAAGAAATAAAATAAAAAAAGGGAAAAGATGACAGAATTCTGATATTAGAAGCACTCTGTACTTTTTGCATGGGAAGCAACCATGCAAAGCTATAACACACCTGTCGCCATGCAAGTGGCAGACTGCCCTGTGCATGTGTCACCTGGAGAGAGAGAACAAGGCAAGAACATCTGTCCCTGCCACGCAGGGAGCCAGATCCCAACAAAAATACATTCAACACATCAAGAATATTGTTTGATATAATATTCTGTTTTTGGGCATAGCATAGGGCACCTCACACACAGCTGCACAGAGGCATAAATCCAAGCAGGTGTTGAAAACCAGCTCCCTTTTCGAGAGGGTTGTGAATTTATGAGCTTGTGAGGCTTGTGCATAGCTGAACTCTCGTCATCTATTTCCTCCCGGCAAAATCGGTTATTTTCACTGCAGACACAAACCCACGTTGGGTCAGCTCTCGGTTCGAGCCACCAGCTGTCACCGGTTGTACCTGCACACACTAGCTCCTGGAATTTGAAAAGCAACTGTCACATTCCTTGCCCTATTTCTTTGTTTCCCCATTTTATATGTCTTCTGTGGTCATGCTCCGTTTCATGTCTTCTCTTTCTCCATGTTATGTATCTCCGCCCACCACACCATATATGTATTTCCTCCCTGTTAATCATCTAACCTGCTTCTCATTGTCTCTTCGTTTGTGTGGCTTATAAGTCCGCCTGTTTTAGTCCTCTGAGCTAGTTTGTTTGTTTTCTTGCTTGTATGCTTGTTCCCTGTAGTTCTAGCCTCAGTATTCCTGACCTGGTTACCTGCCTGTTCTTTTGTCCTGCTTGTTTTTTGTTTCCCTGTCCTGCCACCGGCTCCTCTGCCCTACCCCGTCTCACCCTGGACCTCCTTCCCTGCCCTGAACCATTCTTCAGCACCCTTCCTCGCCCTACTTCTGCTCCTGTGTTCCTGATTCCCCAGCTTGGACCTCCGTCTGTCCCTCAATGTCCACCTGCCTGATCACCTGAACCCCTGTTTGCTTGGATCCTTGCCTGCACTTTACTAAGAACTCTGGTTATTTTATTTATTGCCCTGTTTGCCATTCCATGACCCTTTTTCTGTCAACCTGCATTAAAGCCTACCGTTTCACTTCATCTCTGAGTTTGCTATGGGTTCTTCTGTCCGTGACCTTGACAGAAACAGCTTTCCCAGACTTCTCTATTTTATGACTTTATGTACAGAACATGAAGCTGCTGTCATGAATGCACCTGGGAGAATGGAGCTCTCTTGAAATGTACTGCCTCGAACGAGACCCACTCAACCCTCTCCCTGCAAAACCACAGTGTCTGCAGAGTGACAGAATTCTGGATCTGTAGGATCATCTTGCCTACAGGCAGTGGTGGAAAATCCAAGTTCAAAAAGGAAAAGTCCATCCCAGTATTTTGTGCTAATCACCTGGATTTGTTCATGAGCATAATTCTTCAGCCAGAAGGTAGAAGTAATTACTGAAATCTGCTGGCTGAGATGGTGGAAAAAACATGCGACAGGACCTTTACTTTCTGGCACCTGGACTTTCCATCACTGTCTACAGGGTCACTCAACCCAGGTCCTTGACAGCTGAAGAGTCTGTTGAAACACTCCACCATTTCTTATCAACAGTAAACAATTAATAAAAGATGAATTGCAGGTGGCATGGGAGATGTGTATGAGGTGATTTACAACGAGGCGGGTTACCTCCATGAAGATAATTACTTTTCAAAAAGACATCACCTCAGATGGATTATCCTACAAGACTAATTAGTACTTACCTTACCAAATAAATAGATCAATAATGTGACATAAAATATTGATTTTAAATCGATTTTATTGTCATAAAATATTTCAATTGAATTTAATATGAAATTGTTTTCTTCTTGTAGATAATATAGGCCTATGCAACAGTATTGGCTAATGAAAGTGTTGGAGTGAGATACGAGACTAGTTTAATAGTGGAGTCATGTCTTTTAATTTGTACATTTTGATCTTGATTCGTCTTAGTGCAAGCAAGAACTAATAGTAAAAATGAACTAAAAAACTATTCATTATATAGTAATTATATTTTTTAGAGCTCGACTCTCAGTGCTGCTCTGAAAATAATAGGTTGACAGTCATTGCTATTAATTCCTGATCCAGTGCTTATCACTCATGACTATTAATTGCGCTTGATCCATAGCATGTATGTAAGTGGCCTTTTAATTTAATCACAGACCGTGCCTTGTGCACTAAATGTGTCTTTGGACACTGATAAAATGTTATGCTCTTTAGATTTGGCAAAAGGCACATGCTAATTTGTGATTCCCTGCCATATTCAGAGCTAGTATATAAGAACACTGTCTTGGAACATGACTTCTAGTGACTTGATAAGCTATTGTTGGTCTTTGTTGCAAATAAGCCAATATTTAAATATAGAATAGTAAATTATATTGGTAATTTTATCATAGCATTATGTTTCTTTGACACAGAATTGTGCAGCATTTATGTTACAGTCAGTGAAAGGCAGTCAAATGCAGCGCAACAAATGAGAAATAATGTAAAGACTGAAGACTTACAATGCATGCTTGGCAGCCATAGGTTCTACAGCCACCAGAATTCTGAGAGTAATTTGAAAATCACACAGCAGCAGTTACAGATATCCTATAGAAGAGCATACTGTATGAGAGAGCTACCTATACTTCACACACCATGTGAAGCATTATCATCCTGCCACAGACAGATTGAGAATGGCATCAAATGCAGGGAGAGGAGGTCAGATTGACCTCATGGTTTTTTTTTTTCATCTTTTCTTTAAGTAGAATGGGAGAGGGAGAGGTCTGAAAGTGACAGTAGCATCATGAGCTTATCAGCTGCCAAAGCTTAAGTTCACTTACCTATAATATCCTGGTCTATTTGCGATAAATATAAACTGAAACTCAAAACACTTCCAGATAGGGCCATGTCACAGATTTTTAAATGGAATCTGTCAGCTGACCATTTTTTCTGCCTTTTTATTGACCTACTTTTAGAGTAAGATTATTGTAAAAGTCCTTTTTCAATATTTGTTTAATCCCAAAAGCTAAGCTCTCTCTCTCTCTCTCTCTCTCTCTCTCTCTCTCTCTCTCTCTCTCTCTCTCTCTCTCTCTCTCTCTCTCTCTCTCTCTCTCTCTCTCTCTCTCTCTCTCTCTCTCTCTCTCTCACAACAGAGCATATCTTATTCTCCATTCTTCAGTTAATTACTTTCATTCATATTATGTAAATATGTGTCAACCTCTTTGAAGAAATTTGTGGCCTGGCCATGAAAAGATAAAAACTGAACTGCTCAGACTGCCAGATTAGAATATCAGAAAAACCAACCCAGTACATATGCACCATCAATATACTGTTTGATGGCATCAGAATACAGAACCAAATGACAATGTACTGTATTAGGTATTACAGTACTTCAGCAATTAATCAAAATTTGAAACTTAATGTAAATTGGAACAACAGTGCAAGATTCAGGTTGTCCCATTATCTAATGATAAACACTAGGTACAGACATGAGTGAAATCTCTGATGACACAAATTGAAACTTGGGTCGAATCATTTACTGAACCGCTGTGACAGCGTAATGTGGTAAACAATGTCTGAGGCCTCGTGCAGCTTGTCACGAATACAGCACCGTCCACATCAGAGTGCAGTCTGTACATTTGTTTTACAGCCAAACATTGACTGTTTTAATCTTCCCTCGGATTAGACTTTTGGCTCTACAGATGATGTTCAGTACGGCTGCTGCAATTATTCCGTGTGCCAAACATACGCTGCGGTCCAGGCGCGAGTTTCTGAGGGCATTTAGCCATCTGCCCACGCTTTGTGCTGCTTTATGGCCCTGTTACAGTTTGATCCAGGCTGTTTGCACAGTAAGATCTGTTGCTCTTGCATTGTTGATTAACCAAAAACGATTATGACTAATTTGTCGTCAGTGAGAACATTTTAAAAATAGTACAAAGGGGGAATGTGGTTTTTTTTTGTGTGCAAGGCTTACAATTAAAAATGCATCATTCTCAGGGAATGTGGCTGGGTTAGGAGACAGTGTTGAGGCCATGAATTCATTTCCTATTGGTTCTTGAGTGCAAACTGAATTGGTCATTGGCCAGGCCATAATTTTCTCAATTGCATTTCCTCATTTTTTTGCCATTCACAATCTGTCACATTGGCTTCTCTGAGTGAAGGTCCTATTTACACTCGCTTGCTACTTTTCCCAGAGTGAAATGTGTTGAAGTTCAGAGATAAAAAATGGAAAGCTTCGGGCACCATTTTGAACGCCTGTTGATAACATATGGTCGGACAGAATGGCAAATAAAAGTCCGGAGATCCCCTGCCCAATGGAGCACCATGGTCTGATCAAAGCAGGTCTGCAAGCAGGATGGTCTCCACCTGTTTGCTCCATATGGAGACTGGTTGGCCAGTGTTGTCTGCATTTCACTGCATTTGTCTGATGAACTGAGAGCATACTTTTCAGCCATCAACATAAATCATGCATGACCCATCAACAAAGCCTGTATATTTCTTAAAGTGAGAGCATCCAAATGTGGGCAGCTTACAGCTGCCAGGGACTCTCTCTTGCACACCAATTTAGGACCCCTGTCAATGGGCCAAAAATAACAGAACAGCCAAACAAAGGGAAAGAGCTGGCCGAAGGTAGTGCCTGTTGGTACACTCAGCCCCAGTGAAGGTCTATGGGGTCTACAGAAATACTTAACCTCTGTCCTGAAGACCAGTGTCCGCAGATGAAGTTGGAGTGCCTGCCAAGCCACTCACCAGTGCACCAGCAGACAGTCACTTCATCCAATCATTTCAGGCAGAATGTCCTCTGTATTGTTTTTGTTTTCTATCATAAGAGGGACTAGGTTCCACCACCCACCACCTCCCTCCCCACTCATCCAAGTAGGAGCATGTGTCAGCAGAGAAAATAACCCATCAAATCTATCGTCACACGGTCACCCCTGTCACTCAGCCACCTTGGAGGAATTCTCATTTCAGTAAAGAAGAAAGAGAAAAAATGGATTGCATCGATAAAGGAAGAGTCACAAGTATCCCTCAAGACTGTGTTTCATTTCGATGAGTCTTGTCTGTTATACTGTAGGTGCAGTATATTGCTAGCCATGGGAAGTATATTCAGTCATAATACTGTATATCCTGACCTCAAAGAAGCATAAGCTTTCAGCTGATGAATCTATGAAATACATCTCAACATACTATGTGCTAATTTTCTTCTCTATGTGAAGTGGAAGAACACTCTTGTACCATGCAAGCACGGATACTGCACCTCAAGTGACATTGAATAATGATGATTACACTAATATAACAGCAGCAGAGGAGGATGAAATACCATTTTTCTCAAACCAGCATGTGCCTGGAGATTTCTGTACGACCTGCAGGATCTGAATACATTCAATGAAAGATACATAACTTGCAATTTGAGATTTGACCCTGTGCTTCAAACAATGAACATTACCAGTGCAAGGGCATTGAAACATTTCTGACATCCTGTACAACACACACACACAAACTGCATATGCAAAAACACATGTGCAGATATGCACTCATAGGTCTATCCACAAATTCTGATTTATTTTGAGAGACAGAACCGGGTCTATGCTCTCCCCCTCAATTGTGAATGCCCAGTCATGCTGATTTATCAGTAGTCGTTGATACAACCTCAATTTGCAATCAATTTAAGAGAGCACAGACAAGCATGTACTCTTCTCAGATGCACATGATGCCAAGTCCCACTTATTATCACCGTACGGTTCACAAGCCAAGCTTTCACAGACTTGAGCTGGAGGAAGACAGCCTGTGTGGAGCTTAACCGTTGAGCGTGTGGGCACACAATCAATCGGCGGGAGGATGAGATGCCATCATTCTGCCCGTCTGAAACCCTGCAATCCCTGGGCAACACTATAAGCTTTCAGTCCACACTCAGCAGTAGCATGGTACACATTTGATACTGAGCCATAGGGCATTTCCATGCACTAGAACAGTACCTTAACAGGATGAGCCACCCAACAGCTTCATGGAAACCTTTCTTTAGGTACAATAGACAGTCATGTATAACATAATCCAAACCAGACCTCTTGCAAAACAAACCAACTGATCTGAATTATTTAGTTTTACACTCTCAGAAATTAAGGTGTGAAATGTGCCTAAAAAGGTACAAATGCTTGTCGCTGGAACAGTACCCTATAGGTACATACAATTGTATCCAAAGAGAACATTATTGTACTTGCAGGGTACAATTTGATCCTTGAAGAACAAAAATGGACCTTGATTGTCACTTTATTTCTGAGAGTGCAAAGAATAATGGACAATTCAAGTGTACATTAACAATGGAAACCATTGTTGTGTTTTTTCACAATTTAGAGTGATCACCTTTCACATGGATATTCTGATGGAATAAAAAAAGGATTTTCCACAAAAAAACAAATGTCAACTTTCAATAAAAATGAATACTGACATGAAATGAAAAAACTAAACATCAAAGACAGATTGCTGAACAGTGTTAACTTGTAAGTGGAAATATAGCAATTTAACATTTCTGACGGAAAACACAAAGAACAGTGCTCCTCTGTACATGTAAATTCTCTTTGAACAATACAAGCTGCTGGCGAACCAGAGGGGGTGGAAAGTGACATAAAGCAAACAAAGCAGAATTCTCTGTACAACTGAGAAAGATTCTAACATCTGTCAGGTCTCATGATTAATGCCACTGTTGACCTGGATTTAAATCCTGATTATGTTCATTTTAATTACTGCTATACTCATATAGCCAGACATGGACGCAGAAATAGCTTCTCAATCCAAAGAGAGAATGCCCTTAACCTACTGCACCATGTAGGAGGAACAGTGAGAAAATCATCAACTAACCAAAAGAAGTAACAGAAAGATTGGCTCTCTTCCATTATGATATTATTCAAAATACATTTTGCAACCTGCACTGAGGAGGGACAGTGGGCAGTAACTTCTTACCTTCATTGCAGAAGCGGCCAATGTATCCAGTTTTAGAGCAGTCGCACAGGTACTCCCCTTCCGCCACTGAGCAAATCCCCCCGTTCTCACAGGGGTTCTCAGCGCAAAGACCCTCCATGTCCAGGCGCACCTTCTGGCTGCCGAGCAGCCGGGGCTCACCCTTGCCGTATTTGAGGTCCGTGATCACCCCCCGGAAGAGCGGCTGGTCCTTCACCATGGGCAGCGTCAGCGCAGTCCCGCGGATGTCCTGCGGGATACCCCCCAGGAAGAGGTCGCTGACTACCTTCATATGCTGCCTCATGGGCTGCACCTCGTCAGACTTCACCTCGCTGTCCAGCCGGAGGGCCGTCCTGAGGTTGGACCTGCTGATGGTGACAAAGTGCCAGTTGCTGTCGTTGACCCTCCGGTCGGAGACCACGGTGGTTTCGGCGCAGTCCACGCTGAAACGCAGCTGCAGCTTGCCGTCAGACACCGCCAGGAGCAGGAAGTCGCAGTAGCCCCCGTCATCCAGGTAGAGCAGCAGGGCGCTGGACGCTTGCGTCTTCACCTGAAAGCTGAGGTCACTCCTGGTGCTGGCGTCCCAGCGCCGAAACCGTGCCCACTGTCCCGGAGCCCCTGAGAACTCCAGGCTAAAGCAAAGGCCCAGCAGGATACTGAAAAACAGGTGCACCTGCAGCCAGTAGTAGAAGGCATCCATTTTAAAAACTGAGGAACGTGAGAGGGAAGGCGGGGAGGGAGTCGGCTGTGATCCGCAAGACAACGATATAGTCGAATTTTCTTCAGTTCAAAGAGCAGTATATCCCATGTATATCCCACAGTGTACGTGGAGAAATTTATGATCAATATGATATATGCTGGCCACAGCATCAACAACTGATCCCTTTTTTATGGAGGATACTGTGGGTGATGATGAAGCAAACAGAAAGCAATAGGCTGTGGTTCTGACAAGTGTTGATCATTGTTCAGTTCCAAGGATGGATCGATGGATTCAGGATTTTATTCCCATTAAAGAAGACCATATAAGAGGGGATGGGGCAATGGGCAGGGGTGGATGATATAGGGGGGTCTGTACTCCTTGGTTCCAAGGTTGACTTTTAACCTTGGAGGGCAAAGTCGAGGCTAAAAATGTTCAACAGGTGAGGTGCCATTGAGGCAATTCTACCAACTTTCAAGCTTACAAAACTCTTCATATTGGCCTCGAGCCAAACACACCATGGGACAAAGTGTTTTTCCTGGAATTGCTTCAGTACTGTAACTGCAAAAAAGAGAAAAACATAGTGACTAAATTATGACGACTGAATGCTGCTTGCAGGGAAAAAAAGATATAAAGAGTGTACCGAATGCAATAAAGCTGAGATTTACTATGAAATGTCAAGACAACACAGTATATAAAAATGCTATATTATTTGCCTATGGCTTGGCACAGCACCTACACTTCAAGCACATTGGGACAGCAGCACCAGAGTAAACTGTGTCACCAGACCTCCATCAATTATTCTCATGAACCTCACACCAGCTACTGCTGTCAGTCCCACATCTGAGTCTGATGGGAAAATTGAAGGCTGCTTTCATCTGGAAATGTAAGGCTGCAACAACGTTTTCCCAGTCAAATCACAATCATTTCAGATTTTCTGAAACTCAAAATTACAAAATATACCTATATTCTTCCACATAATTTGTGTATGACTAATCCATGCCTGTATCTCATGGGAACAGCTTTGGCTATTTCTTCATGGTATATTTATGAAGACACCACAGATTTGCATATACCAGATCTTACAGCGAAATGACATAGAAACCAAGTACTAGTTTGCCATAAATCATGAAGTTGCCCTACATAACCTATATGCAGTAACATGGAAGGCCTGCTAACAAGCACTAATAATTTAATTCTGTCTATACCACATTATAATGTGTGACTAAATCAAATGAAAGACACATATACAGTGTAAAGTGAAAAAGTGTAAGAATATCCCAAAGCTTCAGATACTGTAAGATGTACTGCTGTTCATTTTCACTTATTTAGGGATGAACATTTCAGCAGCAGTCTCAGCCCTCACAAAAAGCCAGTTACTGTACTGAGCTGATCAATGTACAAAGCCAGGCTACATTCAGATGTCAGTTAATGCGATTATGAACACGTATTGAATAGATTCAGGAGAGATGCACGCCCTCCCAACTCACCCATGTCCAATGTGTCCGAAATGAGTACACTGTTGATGCATCTAATTGATCAAGCTTAAACTGACCTTTAAAGCATCCCAGCCTTTCATTGGTTCATCCATGAGTGAGCAGAACATTCCAGATGATTCCAGGGAGCTCAGTGCCACACCAAATTAAACTTAATATGTGAATAATAATCCCCCCTCCCCTCCCTTGTGGTGGCCAAAGCAGTAGGTTGAGACAAAGGAATCGGTACTCAGAAATGTTCCAGTGTGCCGGGGCACAAAGCGAGTCGCTTTAACCACCTGCCCTAGAATAATAGTGCACTGAACTCAATTGGGGACCTATTGAGTTCTAGTAACCGATACGTCTGTTGTTGTTGCCCGCCCGTCTCTTTGACGACCGTGTGTTTGCCATCGTTCTGGCTGTGTCAGGCACGTGGCAGGGAAGCCCGAAGAGGTGATAAGGTAAAAAAACACAGTAAGGATGGCACTCCTGAGACAGTGTCCCACAATAGGAGATGGTGGGTGCACAGGTGCAAAGGTGGTCTCACTTTTGGATTCAATTAGAAAAAAATAAGCAGCAACTGGATCCACCAGACAGCAGATACTGTGCAACCTGAGATACGTATTAATGGAAAGCACCTCCTGTATCCCTGGCAAATTATTGCACACCCAATACTGTGGGTGTCGAGTATCAATGTACACCATCAAGGACTGAAAGGATGGCAGCCCAGTTTTATTGTGAATGACCCCATACCATTTCCACCTTTTTTTATTAACACTGTAATGAGCACTGTCAGATCATTTTTAATGTAATGTACAGAAAATGAAAATCTGTTCTGTTTGAAAGAAGGGTGTTCATTGTGAAGACAATGAACAGCAAATGTAATAATGTTGTGATCATACACTGGATCATATTGTCCTTTATCTTTCATAAATAGCTATATTGGATCATTATTGTACCCATAGCAACATTCACATGTTTTGGCAAACTCCACCTTCTCCTTTAATTCCTTTTAATAGACACACGTGTGTGTGCCACACTGAAGTTGATTGGTAGTTTGTATATGAAGCTTGCTGTAATGTAATCCTGTCACATTAGCCAGAAGTGTCTCAGTGACACATAGCAGGTGCTAAAGCCTGGTTTTTTAATGTCTTTAAACATCCCCCAAGCCACCTGCATTTGAAAATGAATGTCCATTCATCACTTCATCACTTGTGAATGCTTAACTGAAAAGAATGGGCAACAAAGCAAAGTAAACTGGTCATAGCAAGCATTGGTGGTTAGGACAGCTAACAAACTATGTGGACCTAATTATAGAATTAACTTAACACATTTTATAATTGACAAATGTGTATGTGCATGTGTGTATTTAGTAATTGGTTTACTAACTGATCCGTCCAAACAGCATGCGCAACCAGTGTTGCGGCCTGTTCTCCTCGTTGTCCCCCAAAAATAGTCGACCACTTTTTCTAGAATTAGACCACTAATCGCTGTTAAAAATAAGGCCCAAATTAGCTTAGATCGCGCAAATATTCCAGCAGCGGGCGGAACCAAGAAAGACGCAACATGCAAAATGTGAATGCTACACAGTCGTTGAATCGATGGTAGGCTGTGTTGGCTACATAATCCAGTTGCAGTGTGTTTTATATTGCTTAAATGTAGCCTAATGACAACGACACATTCATGTCAAAATATGCTTCCAAAGTAATCTATGAAGTGACATTTATTGAAATAATTTCACAAAACATGCAGTCTTGGAAAATAATGTCATTATTTTGCTGCTTGTCTACAACTGTATTTATGAATGTCTTTATTTCCCAGCCCATCCACTGGAATCCGGGGAATCACAGACTCATACATCGGGCTGCACCTGGCTCTGTCGGACACCACACTGGAGACACACACCCACAGGCCACAAAGACCGCTTCACTTCAGCTTAGAACAAGCCACTTCTGAAGCCACCATTTCAGAAGTGGTGTTTCTTCTATGACATTTCCCGTTAGCGAGTGCAAGTGTTTTTGCGCCTTGGTCGCTGTACTTCGAGAAAGCTGTTTAATGCGAAGAACAGTTAATGTGATGTAGCATATTTACAAGAGTCAGCGAAAAGCTTATATGCAGAAACCGATATAAATAGCTGCATAAGAACAATGTATATCTGCTTTTGCAGGTACGCATGACCAGAAACTGGTACATTTTTTGGAAAATGTAGATTGCAAAGACACTTCATATGGATAGATTTAAACACTCTCAAACATGCGGTAGTCGACAGATTTTTTCATGTACTGTAACTAATTTTTTATTCTAGTTTTCTTTCACTGGGGCACGATGCTTTTCAGATCGTGACAAACTCATACCTCCTGCCGCGCACGGTCTCCACATTCCATACAGAGCGAATTTTCACTTTCATTTTGCATCAAATCCCGTGAAGCATGCAGTTTACTCAGATACACGCAACACACACACACACATTTCCACTAAACAATACATTCCAACTTCCTTGTTCGAACTTGACCAATAATGTGTTTAAGTGCTAAAAGTGATGTTGAGTCATCGATTAGTTGTATTTTTAAAAGGGATGAATGGATGGATACATGAGTTGATTACCTATGTGTAAAAGTAAAAGGTACGAGGTGAAATGTGTTAAATATTTAGCTTAGCAGGCGCCCAGCACACTTAATTGACTATTCCACATCTTATACATCTATGCAGCTAAATCGAACCTGCAACCATCGAGTCACCAATCCACGGGGACAGTCAAGCTCAATCCAGTTCGAAGCCTGAGGCATTTCTAAAATAACGGCAGCAGTGGACAGAGTTATAACTGTAGCACCGTGGTGAATCGTGCTTGGTATGCAGCGCCATTAATTAATTCACCATGATTAAATTCACCATATTTTTCTGTGATGTGGATAATTCCATTAACCTACGATCAAAAACACGTATGCCCTAAAAATGCCCAAAGCCGATAAGAAAGCCAGACGGACACGACAAAATGTAGGTTAACGCACTTTGTCGAATTTCTGCAGTTTTAACAAGAGTGTAACAACAGTGCAAGCCAAAAGCATTAGAGTGCGAAACTGTTTGCCACATTGGGGTTATCCTTTATCAATATATAATGACTGTAGTTCACTGAAGACTAAGTTTGAAATCACTAAATATTTCTAAAATTCACTACTTGGGTAAAAACGGGATATGTCCCAGGACACGGAATTTCAGCCAAGGTAGCAGACATAAAATATGTCATTCACTCCCATTCTTAATCTATATTTAAATACACACACAATTATATAACACATAATATACAATAGTGGGGATGCAGTAGACTTCCTTCAAAGTAATTTGTAAAACCTACTAAGTTTGTCGCACATAAGCTGCATTATTCTAAGTAGTTGCAATAAACTTGAAATTTAAAGAAATAATACGTCCGTTTACAGTTCCAGTGTTTTAGGTCATGGCTGCTCTTGCAAGACAGCTGCTTACCTTAAGTGCCGTAACAATTCCAACTCATAGTAATCCAAAATAAATTCCTACGTCAGAAAGGGTTTTAGTTCCAGTTTTGAAGCGTTTCAAGCGTTGCTGATGAGACGCAGCTGTTATAGCAGCGCCGTAAGGTGCAGAGAAGTCCACCGTTCGTGTGGCTGTTGCAACACATCACAGAGAGCCCGTTCGCTCAGTGCCCGACTGATTGGCAATAACCAGATTCTCTTTCACAAGCCGCGCGTGTCCGCCCCCCTCCTCAGTCCAAAGCACGAGATTTAAAGGCATAGCCGATGCAAGACCGACGGGAGCATGGCTTGAAAAATCAAGGTTAACAACTTTGAAATACGGATGGCTTCCTCACGAGGATCATTTTTGTTCAGTGTTCATCGTCAAACTCACACTCGTATCAGTATTCGGACAATAATAGTAGCATATTCAGTATTCAGACAACCGATTGTATTCATCCACTCTGGCCTATAAAGGCTAAACAGAATAGTTGTCCTCCGTTGCCCGTTTCCACACAGCCCTTCATTTTCATTGTCCAGTTTATGAACCATTGGAATTATTTAGCGAGTGTTTGAGGTCTCCAATGCCACATGAAGCTATTTTTATTACCAACACTTAAGGGAAATGGGCAATAATTGTGTGAGTGCGGTAAAGCTGGAACACTTCATAACGAAATGCAATGAATCGAGACCAGAACGCTGTCCATAGTGCTGAATTCAGTCACTAGATAACAGCAGCTCATAATAGTTGTAAGGCGCACCCATTTATCTTAAACACGAAACACATTCAAGCGCAGTTTGTAAATGTATCCAAACGGAGTGTGGATACGGAGCATCCCAAGTTTGTGTGTATGTGTGTGCGGGTGTGGTGTGTACGCGTTCATGCGTGCATGCATGTGTGCTCTTAAAAGGGCATTACAATCGCAATATGTTCTAAAAAATGGTATGGATATTAAGAGACTTGACATTACCCTGTGATAAATCATAAATCATGAATAATTTTAAAAGCACTTCCAAATATCTATACCAATCATTAAGAAGGACCCATTAATGAAAAAATCATTACACATATGTTAGTGCATTGCATTATGAGTGCATGTAAAAATATTACCTGATTAATCTAGAGAGATACTTAGGAGTACAGAAATATACTATAGGGCTGATTTCACGGACACAAATTAAGTTAAGCCCTGGACTAATTCAGTTTTGTATGGAGAATATCCTTTCACAATTGAATTTAGTTTTGGACCAGGTTTAATCCGTGTCTGTGAAACTGGACCATTGAGAAATTGGCAAAAAGTGGCTTCAGTAACTAGAGAAATTGATTAGATAGGAAAATTATATACAAATTTTGCAAACCAGAGCCAAATCATATTGAAAAGTAATTCTGAGAGTGCATATTTGGCTGTTTTAGAGTTAAATAGTCCCAAACTCAAGGGCACATTGGCCAGGATGTTTTTTCACACTCGGTAAAAACCTGCACAGCTTCAGAAAGCAAATGAAATTGGTGTCACACGTTTGGAAAAATGAGATAAAATGAGAAAAAGGACAAGAATTAGAAAAATATAAAGCAACAAAAGGTCTTTAAACCCCCGGCATAAACTTAACTCCAATCCCTCCGTTTGTATGGAAGCCGTTGCAAGGCAAGATCAAAGTTGACTGGGAGTTGGCATGCAAGCAAGGTTAACAGACTAATTACACTGGGAAACTAATGAAAATATCAGTAGCTGCACTAATGAGCGCATGGATTGTTCCCCTCAGGCTGGGTTGTGGTAATAAGACGCTGCTGAGGAGGGACGGCATTTCGAATGGCGAAGACACCCCCCTGCTTTGATGTGTACAATGCTGTTTAGTCACCTCAGCTGAGCACCTGCTGAGGCCACTGTGCTGATTCCAGAATGTTCCACGCCTGGAGCAAGCTGGGCAAGCCTTTGAGGAGATCACCAGAGTGAGTAGCACTGCATACTGGGTACCAGTGTTGAGGAAGAAGATGAATGTATACTTTATTGAATCCAGTAGGGTAATTTGTCCTCTGCATTTGATCCAATTAGGAGTAGTGGGCAGCCACCGTGCAGGGAGAAATGTGGGGTGAAGGGCCCAACAGCCGTGCCCATCGTGGTTACACTGGCGGTTGAACCGCCAACCTTCCGGGTCCCAGTCATGTAGCTTAGCCCCTAGGCTACAGCCTGCCTCAAACGACTAGTAGAAACAAACAACCGCTGTGACTGAACAGCACTGGCTCCAACCCAGACTTTTTTATGAATTTGACCTTTAGCCCCGATCCCTAGACGGGCTGATGTGAGACACTGTCCAACCACTTAAATACATTCTTTGACTACTATTATTGTGTATTTGGATATACACACATATTCCAGGAAGTCTATATTTAGTATGTGGCAATTTCTTTAGTCATTGTTGTGGTTGTAATGTTATTTTAAGTGCACACGCAGGCACATACGCACACACACAGCTTTTTGCCTCTTTTTTGAAGTGCTGTATGTAACCTGAATATGTAATGGTGCACTGAAACACAGTAGGCTGTACCATAAGCTTATGGGATCATGTGAGAACACTGCGTTTGCGCACTTAGTGCCGGACATGCAGCACACAATGAATAATGCATCATAATGTAAAAATGATAACATTATGATGTGTGACATGTGCAAAGCCTAATTTCAGGGAAGGGATGATGCTTTAAAAATGAAATAAAATCTATTAAAAGTATATTATTATATTTTTATTAAATCATTTCGTATACAACAACTTAAAGCATAATTAAAGTGAAGCAGAATGTCAATTTAAAGCATCTCCGTAACCTTCTCACTCCCCTCCCCATCACCATCATCCCAAAGCCCTCTTCCCCAATTACTAAAATGCCTCCCTCCCACCCTCTAAAATTGCCACCCTCCAGTTAAACCTCCCTCCCACCCAATCCTCCCAGCAGACAAAATAATATATTTTTAAATGAAAGAAACACTTTAGTAATATCATAAGCGAAGAACTTGATGTTTCAGTCATTCCATGCTAAATGTCTAATTAAAATGTAATGGCTAAATTACAGTGTTTTACAATTGCTAACAGGCATTTTTCAAGTTTACTTTTTCAAAACTCTTCACACAGTACAACAGCACTCTATTTTCTTTTCATTGCTTTGACAAAAAAATGTATTCAATGAACACAGTTTTCCAAAATCTTGAATTCATTTCTCGCTCAAGCTCAATCACTGAAACAAGTTCAAAACCTGACATATAGGCTATAGCAATTTGCTAAGCCACAAAGACTGCAGTATTTTGAAATGCATTCAAAAGTAATAGTAATAGAAACAAAGCGATGACTGAAGTTGATGCATAGCTGAATTGGTTATTGAATAGAACAATCACACCTGATTCAGATGGAGACCTGCCCAGGAATTGAGGGAATTTCAATTTCATCTTTGGAATGATTTTGTTCAAGATGGACGCAGGAGGAAATGCAAAAGTGGGTGAAAGAGGAAGATAAATGGCTGGATGATAGAGGGGGAGAGGAATGGAAGTATGAATTTGTGGTATCATACATAGAGAATGGATTCCAGATGGCAGGATAAATCAGCTGATGACTGTGTTCCCCATTGTGTAGAATGCAAGGACATTTTGTGTGATGCTAATAAGAACATGTGGCTCAATGAACTTGACCAGGTAGACAAAAACCCCATTACTGTATCTGATTTCTAGTTTTTTTTCCCACTGTAAACGTCAATTTTACTGTATTCAAGTATTGGAATTTTGGCCTCTCATTTTCATTTGTAATGGCTGTTTGCAAATAAAACCTTTCCTGCAGAATTTCTATACAATACAGGTGTGCCATTCTACTTTGTAAAGTTTGTAATAAAAAATAAAAAAAAATGCTTGATTCAAAACTATGAATCAAAGAACAAAGTAATACTTTAACAAATTCCAAAACCAAAGAAAAACTAGAGCCCAAAACATTGCTTACAACTTCAAAGGCTCACAGAAAATAGTGCATCTACTGTAATGCCAGTGGTTCTTAGTGTTTTTTAGATCATTCTGCTATGATTGACAAAGTATTCTTGCTGGAAGGAAGCTAGTGCTGGTGCTTTGTAGAATGGTTTTATAGTGAATTCTGTATTTGAAAGTATCTATGAAAAAGGACATGGATGAATCCAATTACATATTTTATTTCATTGCCAAATGGATCTTGGAATTATCAAGGGAAAGGGTTAATTAAATAAAGAATACTAGAATGCTTGTTTGGGGCCTCATAATTCTTCAATTGTACTAACAAAATCACCAGCAAGAAAAACAGTGATGTATTATTAAATGCTGTGTATTTGCTCATATGTGACCATATGTGACAGCTCTGTGAAATGTCAAAGGTTAAAAGAAGGAAGTTTGTGACATCACTTGTTTCCTGCACAATTCATCTGTTTGTGAGAACTGCTTGGAGACAGTGGCTTGGCTCAGACTTGCAAGATATTTCCCTCAGAGACAGACTAGATGATACCTTGTACACATATACAAGCAGAGGTGCTTTGTACTTCCTATATGCTGAAGAGCAAAATCAATCAATTTGTTTATTAATAAGGAACTTTAAAGCATTGAAAAGAGATATGATATAAAATGCAATATGAATCGGATGGATTTTCATATCAATTATATAATGATAACAGGGAGCATATCACCTTGAGTGATAATGAGCGATATGTAGTGTGCACTGGGCTATGGAGAAAAGGATTTCCAATTATAATTATGTAATAAACTTAAACATTGGCAGTATATTCATGACTGCCAGTTTGTGGAATGACACATCATCTGCATATGAACAGCTTTGTCCATCAGATTCCTTCTGAAATCTGATTCTGCAGCAAGCAATTCACTACAAAATGCAAAAAACTATGAGAGGTCATTTCAGGAAAACTCTGATTTGTCTGTACCATATGAATGTCTACAAATGAAAACATTTCTCCGGGAAAATTATTGTAATCCCTGATGTAGTCAGTTGTACATTACAAATGCATGTTACAGTTTTTCCTCAATTGATTTGGCACATTTGTCACAACCAAAACATCAGTCTAAATTCAGTTCATCAAATCACCACAGCAACAATACATTTGTTCAAAGGCTACTGGCAGTTTTTCATTGTTTTCACACAAACTGCAAATGCTGATGCACGTATTGCACAATTCTAAACACATTTATCATTGTGAGGTGTCTGACAACCTTATCAAAACTGTTATCACTTATGTACATTTATCAGTTAGCTCAATAAATGACTCTCTCACATTGACATTGAATATAATCACAGCATGCAAAACACTTCATACATTAATCATTTGTATAATTACAGATGAAAGCTAGTGTGAACAATATTTACAGTACTGTAATATTTCTACTTTTGTAAGAAATCTTTGTTTTGATTGTAGGCACCTGCTGTCAATCTCATCTCACAAGTGCATGCCAACTAATTACTTAGTCTGAAGCAATATATACTCATCTACTGCTATAACCTATCGACTTAGAGTTATGATGCGTTTTGTGTTCAGAGATGCTCTTCTGCATACCACTGTTGTAATGTGTGGTTATTTTGCATTACTGTCACCTTCCTGTCAGCTTTGACCAGTCTGGCCATTCTCCATTGTTTTTTGTACCATTCTTTGCAAACTCTAGAAGGCTAGAATCCCAGAAGGCTTAGATCACTTACATCACATTTTTGATGGTTGATGTGAATATTAACTGCAGCTCCTGACCTGTATCTACATGATTGTATGCATTGCACTGCTGCCCCACAATTGGCTGATTAGATAATTGCATGAATAAGTAGGTGTAATAAAGTAAAAATGTTCTTAATAAAGTGCTCGGTGAGTATATATACTGCCCCTCTTTACTACTGCTGTGTGTAGTGATACAGTAAAACATGGAGCCAGAAGCTACTGCTCAAGGTTTTGTGAGAGGAAGGGGGCCACGAATGTGCAGCAGGCATGGGGGACAGGGAAGAGGCACAGGGAGAGATCCAAGAAACCCTCCTGAATTTAGAGCCACCATTGTTGACCATGCACTCAAACATGGTCTTAGTATGGCAGAGGCTGAACTGTTGCATCCAAAATACGGACATTTTGGAACAAGAACAGTAACTGTAAATACTATGTATCCATGTAAGCCTAAATGCTAAACAAATATTGCACCTAGAGTACTGTAACATAGATCATCATGCTGTATATCTAGTGTAGGGATGTAGTGTGTTGTCATCTTCACTGTTAAATCTTTTTGTATATGTATATCATTAGCAAAATTTTTATTGGCAGAGTTGCCCAAGAAGAGAAGACCACAGATTTTTATACCTGAAAAATAAATTGGAGTACTTTGGAGGGCAAACAATGCCACAATACTATTTTCATGTTGAGAAGAAATGCTGTTTCTATCAAACAGCTCAACAAACTTCCATTTGAACGCAACATCTATATGTACAGGACAGTAAGACCATACATTGCTGTGGTCTAAGTACATCTGTGCATGCAGCCACATCTTTTAACTGAATAATACAGGATGTATTTGTAAACCAAACATGCTAAAACATTCAGAGTTTGCCACCCCATGTGATCAGAACATGAATAAAAATATTGTTATTCGTTTGTGCTGTGTTTGTGCCGATTTGTGCCATAAAAATAATAATTTGTACCGGTATTGATATATTCCACATTATATTTTATGAGCAGTAACTTTATTTATTTATTAAGTCAAAATCGCTCTAAAGTAGTCTTGGTCACACAAAGAATATTTTTTACGGCCCAAATGAGCATAAACCCAGCACAAGCAAATGACACCATTTTTTGTCAAGCTTGTTGGGGTGGAAGATGACATCATGGCTAATAATAAAATGCTCCATATCTAAATAAACATAATGGCACTTAACAAAACTAATACATTAAAAACCATCACAAAGGAACGATAATACAATGATTACAGTGATTAGGACAATGATGGGGTGGAAAATTACGTCACTTGTGGATTACATTTTTTAAATTAAATTAAAGAATAAAAATAGCACATTTGTTTCTTTCAATGGCACAAATGAGTACAAACAACCAAGACTACTTTGAAGCGATTTGGAGTTGCTTGGGATGAAAACTGATGTCACAGGCCTTATAATATAATGTGAAATATATCAATAACCATACCGCCACAAATTATTATTTTTACAGCACAAATCGGCACAAATGCAGCACAAATGAATGGCAATATTTTTATTCATGTTCTGATCGCAGCTTCATGGAGGTGGCAGGCTTTAACCTCACCAAGCTCTGACAGGAGCACCACAGTGGATGTGCCTGAACAGTGTGGTGGCATTGGGCCCTTCAACACAGATTAGCACCTGCAATTTATGCAACGGTTAGTCAATGCTCTCTTTCCTGAGATTGAGAGAGGAGTGGTCAGACCAGACCTGCCAAATTTTCTGGTGGTCTGGAACAATGTCAAATTTCACCAGTCCAATCGTGTAAGAATGTCATTGCTTGAGGCAATGAGGGCTGGCTGTGTGGCCATTACACATGATGCTTGCCATGGGTGGGTGCTTGCTGTGAGATTTTTCCCCTCTTTGCCTTGAGAGACAAAGCATAATGGTGATCCAGATATATAGGACTTGAAGTGGAAGAGAGCATGTTTTTTTCTGTATTACTGAAATGTACTGTTGTCCATGTGGTGTAGTTACTGTGGATTTCATTTGTTAGTACATTATTGTGCCATAACGTCTGTTACAAGTTCAGTTGTAATGCCTACCGTCTACAGTAACGTATACAATATTTTTTGTTCATACTGATGATTATAGTGCTTTTTCATTTCCTATATTGGTTTCATGTTTTTGACTTGGTCAGTAGGTACATGACTATACAATGTTTTCTTGTGTGTCATCACGGTTGGTTGTTTCACCTTTGTTCTGATTGCAGTATTCTATATCACCATTGTAAAGTTTAGATAAATATTGTGTATATTAGTAAATGATGAATGAAATCTAACCATTTGGTAATGGTTTTGAATTGATTGATCAGCTTGGGTTCTTTTTGATGCAGTTAGGTTCCATGTTGAGTGTTTTAGGGCCTATTGCACAGGTTTGCTGTTGTTTTAAGAAATGCATTAACTGTTGTGCTAAATGCTTCAACAGTTGTGAGTCTGTGACAAATGTGCCAAATCGATTGAGAAAAACTATAATTATACCAAAACGTATATGGACTCAAAACATTCAAAACCATTCAAAACATTTCAGATTAAAAAACATTTCAGATTTCAAATAAACCATCACCACCAGTCCTTCAGTCCCAATGTTTCTTAGAAAACCAGGGATATAATCTTAGTTAACTGTGTTTTAAGCAACAGGAAGTAAAGCGGCAAGATGGAAGTTATGAGAGAGGTCAAGGGTGGGTTTCTTGAGCGGGGGGGTAATACTTGTTTGAAGACAGGATGTAGAGTGTATGGGTTAGATCCAGGGAGCAGGAAGAAGGATGGTGGGGTTGCTAATGGGACAGATGATGGGATAGGATTTGAGAGAGGTCCTCATCTATAAGGGGAGTGAGGGCAGAGAGAGAGAGAGAGGACATATTGAATTGGGAAGGTGAGGGGTTACTCAGGAAGGGGAGGACTCAATCTTGAAAGAACTGCATGTCAGCAAACATCCTGTCAAAGAAGGTGGCAAAGTGTTTTACAGGGAAGGTTAAAGGGCATGGGGAGAGGGAGGAGTGAGCAGAAGAAAGAATGTATGGTTTGCATGGAGAGGAGCACATCCCTGCTGTAAAATCCAGTTATGCCAGCTTGGAAATGCAGCTGGTCAAGCTAGTCATAAGCTGGTTATACAGGGTGTGAGCTTGTCAACCAGCCTGGCCAAGCTGGTCATAAAGCTGGTGTAGGAGGGAGGCGAAGTGTGACTGCCATCTGTGAGGAGCCTGTGAGCTGGGGGTTGACTCTGCCATTTGTGAGGTGGGTGTTCTGGTGTGTGTCAAAAGGGACAAAGGACAATACTGTTTGTAGTACCTTTTGAGGAGTTCCAGACCAGTGACGCCAAGAAGATAAAGGATAGATATATGGTGGGTGGATGAGCGGTTCCCAGGCAATTAGGCCATGAGGGCCATTACAACTCCCGGGAAAAGAATGTGCCTAATATCTTATGACCCCACACCTGGTCACTTCCAGGGGGGAAGACTCCGGGCAGTACCACAGTGCCCTCCTTTGGGCACTGCTGTCATTACCCCAGGGACTACTCTCTTGGAGGAAAACCAAAAAACTGTTGTTGAGATGGTCAATAGACCCGGTAAAATATTGTAAACATTGCCCATGTGATCCTGGTTGTATTGCATTATGCCCAGTGTTGTAATAACAGGAATTACATGTAAAATGGATACACAGGAGGGAGGTTTCATGATAACTGCACCATAACAAAACATTAGGATAATCTGTTTGGTATGGATGTGATCCAGTAAAATCAAGGAATCAGATGAGATACATTTCATACCAAATGGATTTTAATAAACCATAGTTTCAATAACTCAAGGGAAAACCTACACGTCCTCTCTTGGTAATCATCTAATTTTCCCTACGCAACAACCCCCAACGGTGGGGGTCTAAATTCCAGATTCGACAACCCCACCAGGCTAATTTATGGCACTGCCGCCTGGATCAAACACATGATTGGGCATAAAAGCCAGGGCGACAAGCCTATCAGGGAAGATCGTATTCGACTTCCCACACAACATGTCTTGTGTATGTATGTATGTATGTATGTGTAGCAGTGGAAGATCGCATTCGATTTCCCACACTGTGCATACTTTGTATATGTGGGTAGCGAAAGCAGGCTGGGTAAGACTATTTCACTCTGTTCTTTTTATCTTCAATTTGTCTTTTCGTAATTGATTGTGTGATTCTACGCTAACTGCCTACCCGTCTGCAAATAAATTATTTTGTTTGTAACCTGCGTGATCTCCATGACTCTAATTCATCTTGTACCTTTTCAGCCTAAATTACAACTGAATATTGAGGGGACAATGGGGACCAAGGACTGACCGATCGGCAGTCCCTTGGTACAGGTGATAGTTCTAAGCTGTGAGGCCAGCAAGTTTCTGCCAACGTAAAGGGTCGGCTATGCACGGCTCTTGTGGTTTGACGTGAAGGGAACCCCTGGGCGTTACGGCGCTGGTTCCTGTCAAATTATCTCTAAGGAGCCCAGTTAATGCTACGCCGACCTGGGCTCACAACTATCATGACTGTGTTGCATGTATTGTGTTGACTGGACCCTCAGCCTCTGAGTTCTACACCAAACTGAGAGCTTGGTACCCATGTGATAGTTCTAAGCTGTGAGGCCAGCAAGTTTCTGCCAACTTAAAGGGTCGGTTAGGCACGGCTCTTGTGATTTGCCGCGAAGGGAACCCCTGGGCGTTACGGCGCTGGTTCCTGTCAAATTATCTCTAAGGAGCCCAGTTAATGCTACGCCGACCTGGGCTCGCAACTATCATGACTGTGTTGCATGTATTGTGTTGACTGGACCCTCAGCCTCTGAGTTCTACACCGAACTGAGATATTCAGCAATAATGTTAATCGCGAGAACATATATTGAGTAATGGTGGCGCAGGTACGAGTCGAGTGTAATCACTCCCGAGGTTCGCGTAAATTTCAAACCCAAATTTCTAAAGTATATATCTTAAATGGAGTCAGATAAACGAGTGGAACGAGAGTAACCACTAAGCTTTCAATACGGCCCCGTTTACGAACGGAGAATATTAGGAATTTTACTGATCTGTTTCAGGCCAGTTGTAAGCGGGATATGGGGCAGGTCAATCCATATCCGACCCGTGGCAACAGACCTAGTATATTCCTAAACATACTTGTGCTCTGTTCGTGTGCGGAGTTTGATAATTAAAATTTTTTTCATTCACTTCCAAACAGCCAGGAAAGAACACGTCGTCCCTTCACCTCCAGCTATTCCCTCATTGGTTTAGCTGTGCAGGTTCTACACTGGTCTAGCCGGGCATGAGCTGGTCAACCAGCTACTGCTGGTAGCTTGTCTGGTCAACCAGCTACCAGCTGTTTAAAAACCTAGCTTGGACTGTTCATTTCAGCATGGATGGTAACTGGATCAGTCAGCTAAATCTCTGGTTTTATACCATCCTCTCTCTGATGCCCATACGCTCCCCCTATTAACTTGGAGGGCATCAAGCAGCGAGGGACTGGGAGAGCTGACAAGGAAACAGAGATAATTGAGTGATAAAGAGAGAGAAGATTGTGGCTGCAGCAGTGTCCGTCGATTGTTGGAAGAAACATTCCAGAGATGGAAGAAACATAGTGACAACAGAGGAGAGGCCAGAGGGAGACAGAGGGAGACAGACCTGGGTCAATCACAAAATTGGTTTGGATTCAAATCCTTTTTTATGCTCGATTCATCTTGCCTGGTGCAATTGAGCCAACCAGGAGGACCAGAAGGCAGTTGTCAATATAGCACTATACTATTTGAATCCTAGTCTGTCCGGCTCATCAAAAAGGTTAGCCAGAGGGCCTGTTGGATGGTAAAAGACAATAAACAATAATAAGACGGTAGGGTTGCAAACAGTAACATGGAATTCAAAATGTGGAAGTGATTGGAGAGGCGAGAGAGTGCGAGAACACTGCCAGACGGATGGGGAGTGTGGGAGAAAGAAAATGCTGGGTTTACCAAGCAGCTGCCCTTGCAAATGTAAGTGTGATTTATACATTCTTACCCAGTCCGAACTATCCCTTTCCTCCTCAGTTGAACAGGGACTGGGTCAGCAGGGAGAGTAAGATTGCGCCACCCACCTCAGGCAATGCTGTTTGCTTGCCTTTGTATTTCTCACTCACTGAACTGTGCACTGTTATAGCTCCCTTTTCACACATACAGACGCACACACATGTGCACGCATACACACACAGACAGACACGTTCATACACACATACACACAAAGACCACTGTCCTCATCAGTCAGTCAGTCCACACATCTTTTCAAGCCCCTTGAGAGTAGCTAAGATAAAAAAGCCTACCTTTAATCCCCCTCCACAGTTATTTACACTATATCTACTTCTGTATAATACTTCCACATCCATACGCTTTGAAAGAAAGGGACACACATGGGACCCAAAGTGACAGAGATGCATTTCATTATCTCATAACCAGGACATGAGTATTTTCACCTTTGAAGGGCGTACAAGAAGAGGGAACATCAAAGACCTATGGCGAGATTCCACAGAACATCATTATACGGACCTTTCAATCTATTTTTCACATCAGTGTCAGATTCACAGTGCTGACTACCTAGCAAACCTAAATTCAGGTTTTAGAGCTCAATACTTAAACTGGGTCTTTTCTATTTAATAAGATTTGCCTTTTATGCTTTGCTTTGAACAGTGAGGATGAAAAGGACTTTTAAAAGTGTAATATTACTATGATCATTACGGTTACTGTACTGCCGACAAATTGTTCCATAATGCACTTCATACAAGCCACCACAGTGAAAGGCGACCAGACCTGCATGTCATTGTCATATGCAGGCCTGGGCTCAAATAGCATTTGTTTTGGTTTCAAATACATTTCTGTGCACTATTCATCTTGCTTGGTGCATTTTAGACTGCAAGGAGGAGCAGATGGGAGGGGATTTACACTTTTGGGAACATTTAATTTGTTCCAATTCACCAGGCAAGCTTAGTCAAATGCAGAAAATTATTTCAATCAGGACCACTCTTGTCTGGTACAATAGCAATTTATTAGAGCATTAAGGAGTAGGTTACTCAGCAATTATCTTTGGCGGAATGGCTTAGTTCGAGGGGCTACATCTCGACATACTGATAAGTATGAGTATAACAGCAAATATTTTAACCCCCGTACGAGCCAGCAGCATGACATTGACAACATGACATTTTTACAGCAATAAGACGATAGCAAATTAGATCCAAAATACATGTAGATGTGTATGCAAAACGTAAGACAACTTAAATTCCATGAAATGCATACATGATAATATATTCATGTAATACGCTTAGAAATACAAATAGTAATAAGGACCAAAAAAGGTATAAAACAACCATAACTATTAACATATACCTATGAGTCAAAAGATATAACCGAAAAAGAAAAATATGTATCACAATCAAAGACAAAAGAAAAGGTGGAGCTGGGGAGGTGGTAAGTGTTCTAAAGTGAGCTCAGCAGCGAAAAGGAATGGCAGGGGAACTGCTTAAAAGAACCCCCTTCATTCAGAGAGCAATGTGGTTGGTGTTGGTGAATCAGCTGGGTGAGCTTATGGCTGAGAAGTGGGCGGACTACCGTGGCCTGCCTGAACTAACACTACACTTCATTTGAATCCAAACCAAATACTATTTGTACCCAGGTCTGGTCGCACGCTATTGTCACTCCTTTCTTCGAAGGCCCACGTGCATCAGCATTCCCTTCCTGGTTTTAGTATCTAAAGCACACACAAAACATTCACAAAGAGCAGTTTGTCTAATCCTACCCCCAGAGCTCAATTCCCCCTTCGCCTCCTGCGGTCAGCTCTGTGTTAACATGGACAGTGACAAAAGTGTAGCTTAATTGGAGAGAATACAATAGTGAAGGAGAGGGAGAGGGATTGAGGAGAAAAATAACAGGTAAATAATTAATAACTAACTCATTTAGAAGATGAACAGGGTTCCCAAAAGGTGTGAAAAGGCTGTTGGCTTAGTCTCAAAGAGGCAGATTAGGCAGGCTCAGAGGTTTATATTTAACATCATCCATTTGTATGCAAAAACATATGTCATGTCACATGGGAAATCATTTTATGAATCAGTTTATGTTTATGAATGAAAGATGATGTGAAAAACTTAAAACAGGGAAAACATGAGTGTGGGCCTTTAACCTGGGGCACCATGGCAGCACAGCGGGTCTCATTTTCAGTAGTGTTCTGGGGAACTGGAAGGCAGCACAGCTGGTAGGCCCCATGCTGCTCTGACACCCAGCCCTCACGGCAGAAGAGCAGGCTGGAATGGCGGCGGCGTGAGGCAGATGTTGCGCTCCACAGTGCGACAATACACTGCGCACTGGCTTATTTTATTGATTCATTCCTACTGTTTGTAGCACCAGCTGGTCTTCATCCGGTTCCCGGGGATTCGGCTGTTATTACACAATGTAATCAAGCATTCGGCACTACGTAATGTGTACTGCTATTGCGAGTCACTTTCTGGCATCGGTGCAGCCGCAATACCATTGTAAAACCCCACAGCTAACCCAATGACGGAATTTAGCGGAGGCCGAAGGGGGTTTTGCGTGCTTGTCCTTCTGGCGTTGCTGGGAGAACATTAGTTGAGTTAATTATTATCCTCCGTACAAGAACAGAGCACAATTATGTTTAAGAATATACTGGGTCCGTTGCCATGGGTCGGAAATGGATTGACCTGCCCCATTTCCCGCTTATAGCTGGCCAGAAACGGATCAGTACAATTCTTAATATTCTCCGTTCACAAACGGGGCCGTATTGTACGCTTAGTGGTTACTATAGTTTTACTCGTTTATCTGACTCCATTTAAAATATAATTTAGAAATTTGGGTTTGCAACTTACGCGGACCTCGGGAGTGATTACATTCGACTTGTACCTGCGCCACCATTACTCAATAGATGCTCCCGGGATTAGCATTACTGCTGAAATCTCAGTTCGGTGGAGAACTCAGAGGCTGAGGGTCCAATCAACACAATACATGCAAACCTGCCATGATAGTTGCGAGCCCAGGTCGGCGTAGCATTAACTGGGCTCCTTCGAGCTAATTTGGCAGGAACCGGCGCTATAACGCCCATGGGTTCCCTTCGCACCAGATTACAAGAGCCGTGCGTCGCCCGACCCTTTAAGGGACAGAAATGGCTGGCCGCACAGTTTAGAACTACCACAGGTGTACCGCCCCGCCGATCGGTCGGTCTTCGGCCACCATTTCCCCCTGAGTATTTCAGTTGTAATTTAGGCTGAAAAGGTACAAGATGAATTAGAGTCATGGAGATCACGCAAGTTCCAAACAAAATAGTTTATTCGCAGACAGGTAGGTTATTAGCTTTAGAATATCACAATCAAGTATAAAATACACAAATTAAGAATAGAAATAGAGTAAATAATCATACCTAGCCTGCTTGGACTACACACAAACACAGAGTATAGAATATGCCGTATGGAAAGTCGAATACGATCTTCCTGATACTTACATACACGTGCAATATGCTGTGTGGGAAGTCGAATACGATCTTCCACTGCTACACATACATACATACATACACAAGACATGTTGTGTGGGAAGTCGAATACGATCTTCCCAGATTGGTCTGTCTCCCTTGCTTTTATGCCAAATCATACGTTTGGAACCAGGCGGCAGTGCCATAAATCAACCTGGAGGGGTGGTCAAATCTGGAATTTAGACCCCCACCGTTGGGGGTTGTTGAGTAGGGAAAATGAGATGATTACCAGGAGAGGACGTGTAGGTTTTCCCTTGGGATACTGAAACTATAGTTTATTAAATTCCATTTGGTATGAAATGTATCTCATCCGATTCCTTGATTTTATCAGATCACATCCATACCAAACAGATTACCCTTATGTTTTATTATGTTGCAGTTATCATGAAACTTCCCTCCTGATTATCCATTTTACATGCAATTCCTGTTACCATTACATAAGACTTAATGCAATAATACAAGGATCACATGGGCAATGTTTTCAAGGTGTTACCGGGTCTATTTACTATCTTAATAGCAGTTCTGAATATTTAATCCAAGAGAGCAGTCACCGGTGTAATGACAGCAGTGCCCAAATGAGGGCACTGTGGCATTGTCCGGAGTCTTCCCCCTTGGAAGTGACCAGGTATGGGGTCACAGGGAGGTCACCAATGTTCGGGAGGATTCTTTTTCCATGACCCAACTGGCCTTGGACCACTCATACATCTTAACTCCCCAACAGGTAGTCTAAACAACATTGGAACCCCAGC
This sequence comes from Conger conger, assembly GCF_963514075.1. Classification (NCBI taxonomy): domain Eukaryota; kingdom Metazoa; phylum Chordata; class Actinopteri; order Anguilliformes; family Congridae; genus Conger; species Conger conger. The sequence goes on from NC_083764.1 coordinate 27,779,012, forward strand.
TCTCAGGCCCCTCACACATGGCAGCCCTTCCTGACCTTAACCACTATGCTACAGGCCGCCCCATCATATCTATGAATGCGGTAGTTGGGAGTTTTCATGATAACTGCATTATGCTGTAAATATGTCTTTGTGCCTCTCATGGTAATATACCTTTGGGAAAAACCTGATTTGGGTGAATGAAAGGAAAGGAGACATCCCAGACTGTTTGGTTTCTTCTCCTTATCTCCGAAATCCAGGCCTTAGTTCTAAAAAGTGAGTCACTCATCTATAATTTACAGCCAGGCCCACCAGGCAGGGGGCTAAAACACATGGCTTCTACAGAGACAACTTTTGCCCAGTTTCCCCTCGGCTCCTGAATGGTTATGCTATCAAAGGTAGACTGTTACAAAAACTAGACCATTACACCAGTCGCACTGAACCAATCAGAATAACACCAAACATCACTATATTCTGACCTGGGATTATCATGAAACATCTTTATGCCCTCTCCAGTACTCCTGTACTCAAATCCTGTAGGAATGTGAGAAAAGGGGGGCCCCCAGGGCCTAAGAAGGTGCCTCTAAGAATCCTTCTCTAGCTCTCCCCCACAGGCATGTGTGCCAACGGTGGGGGCTAACAATGTATGCTCCAGGAGAGGGAAGTCAGCAAGCTGACCAGCGCATGAGACCAAATGTTACTTATGACTGGCTTACACCATTATGAGCGTGGTAAGAAGCTTGAGTTCTCTGATCTAAATGGAAATGCTGGAATGACTAGCAGTCATTCTCTCTTGAACAGTGTTTGAAGCACAGAATCATCTATCCACATATTACAGGCCCCAAAGAGGGCTGCCAATCATTAGTTTCACTGAAAGCTGAGTCCTGATCTCCACTAATTACCGGAAACTTCCGTCAGGCGAAGGGGAGATATTACTGTCCTCTGGGGTTTCTCCGGACACTCTTCCGACAGCTCCATCGGAAAAGAGAGAAAGCACGGACATCCGATGCTCATTACTTCAAACCATTTACAGTGTGCGAGGTCTGTTTGTGTATGTGTGTTTTCTTTACCCTTTCAGGAGCAAATAACTTGTGAGGAGTTTCAGCGGACACTAGGACCTCTGTCCAAGATCAATCAGTTTGAACAGAACTCACAGATTCAACAACTGTTGTCTTATTTTCTGTTACAAAAGCAGCCTACTGACTACTGCCAAAACATGGATGAAATACAAGTACTGCCTGATACAGGCCTGGATTAAATTGACATCTAGCCACAGTTTGACTCTTCATCAAATATTAATTTTTGTCTTTGTCTTTAATCAACACTTCTTGATTTGCTGTTTCTAATTGTATGTTGAAGTTGAAGGACAAATTTAAATTGAATCCAGTTTTATTTTTTTTTTTACAATTTATATCCAAATGATATAAATTGTACTGAACACCTAAATTGGTACAATGGAAAATGAATACGAAAATTCATATTTTTCTAATACTGAAGCAGGACAGGATTGCGTTAATTATGTGCCCCCGTGGCTGAACTGAACTGTTGATGACAAACCGAGTGTGTGAGGGACTTCACTCTGAGATTGTAGAAGAGATGAAATGAAAAGCATTTTTTGTACGCTGCCATCTCATAATCCTCAGGAAAACATCAAATCTGTGTCCTCAACCTCAAATTGATTGGTTGGCTATGCAGTGAGGATTACAGATGGCGTGGAAACAAGGTTTAAGGATGCCCTGACAGGAGTGCAAACAGGTTTATTTGTAGAGGGTTAGCAGGTTCTGTTCTTTGTTGGTCCTTAGGCCAGAAGGTGTATTCATTAGTAAAGTATTTGAGCTTAATTGCTTCAGTAAATATACTGGTAGTATAAAAATAATGTCTAAGTATTACCTTATCTGCCAAGCATATGAAAAGAAAAGGATTGGACTTATGCAAGTACCTACTGTATACATCCCAGACCTGGGTCAAACAACTAATTGTTTTGGATTCAAATACTTTTATGTGCTTGATTAATCTTGCCTGGGGCAATTTAGACAATGTTTTCACAGTGTTTTTCTGCTTATGTTTTATGGGACTTTATGTACTTCCATGCTTGTTTCTGTCTCCTCATCATAGTCCTGTTCCGGAGGTCCAAGATGGAGGACGCAGTCACTGCATGACAAGCATTTTTCTGGAGACGCACATTGTCGTGAGCCACGGACCCCTTGCCGAGCTCAGACCTCACGTTCCCACGAGCAGTACCTCACCATGAGGTGTCTCGGGGACGAAATCAAGTACTCCGAACGTCCTGGAGCCCTGGTAAGTTCTACTGAACTTCCAGCCCAGTCTCGAAGTGAAGGGTGTGATGCAAATCTGGTAATCGATGTCCTGTATTCAATGTATTCCTCTAAAGACTCTTTGTCACATATGATTATAGTAAGATATATTTTATTATAATCAATCAAAAGAATAGAGTTGTACAGATTACAGTGTACATATCATCTTTTGCAGTTTGCTAATCACATGCAAGTTACATATACCCCTCTTAGCTCTTTCTAAATTACCTTTCCACCACGATGTTTAAAAATCAAGGTACACCCTTCCTATATCCATCCTCTTTGGCCTTAGCCTTATCCTATAGCTCCCCCTTCTTGACGTTTAAAAAGAAACTATTCCTATAATATTATATTTATCTAAATATGATAATTTCTCTACATTTTTCTACTTTATATAGTACCCTAATGAGAAATAAAAGATATATAAAAGTAAACTTATAATATGTTACTTTTCCTACTTCTACAAGTAATATAGATTATAATTACCACTCCAGCTTTGTTATAATTGTTCTGCGTGGCTCTTTCTTCACCTGAGTCCGCACCGCGTACGTCACTCCTCTCTCCATATCCATATCCTGGAGTGGCGCGCAGAGGGAGCGCGCCACTCCAGCTTGACTACAGCTGTCTTGTGTTGCTCTCTCTTCACCAGCTCGTAGATATCTTCTGAAGCCAAATTCTGGGATCCTGCCCTAAGGTCTAAAAACTTATCCCTTATATATCTTTTTTGCATACAAAAGTGTACCTTTTTTGATAAGAAATGCCCCCATTATGTCAAGCGGGAAGACATTTATCTTTTATATAACCTGTTTTTTAATGACCATATTAATTATTTCTGTTTTTCCAATTGTCATTTTCTCATACCTCCAAAGAACTGTCCCCAATATTTTATTTCATGGGCCCCTCTGGTTTGGGAATTTCCCCCATCTTAATATATGAGTGGAAAAATGTTATGTTGTTTTTAATGAACCTATTCATCACTGGTGTCTGTGTCAGTTTCATAATCTCTCCTTGACTTCCTCCAAACTTTGATTTCATGTAAGCCAGACGTTAAAGCCTGCCACCATCCCAACACCCTCTTCAGGTGCCCCTTTTTGTGGCGCCTTAAGGGATCTACAAAGGACATCCAGCCAATAGCTGAGTGTAAATCATCCGCCATTAATCATTAATTTTCTTTCGGTATTGACATCCCTTCCGTTTTCCTTATTTTTGTTTTTCTTTAGCCAGGCATTGTGCCCCTCCCCTGTAGGGTTGGGGTATTCTCAGTCAGAACTTTAACCTTGCTCCTTAAAACCCTAAATCTAAGTCCCCCGACTTCAGACTCCTCTACTGACAAGCATGGCTGCTCATTCTCTGAACCACATATTTTTCTTCTTACGGGCGTTCTTACTACCACCTCGATGGCGTGTGCGAGGGGTTAACAATGCATTCCTTTCTAACCCATCCCCCGTCAATCTCTCATCAGGGGGGCCTAGGGCCGGGTCCTCGACAACATTGCCAAGGAAGTCATGCCAAACCATTTTGAGGATGCGGGAACCACTGCAGACCGCTGCTTTTAAAAAGATGCGGGACTATATATAAATCTGCATCTTTTGACATAAATCCAGTCCACCGATTTTGTCTAGTCGAGTTGACCATCAACTTCTGACCAGAGACTACAGTGCACTTGTCTGCTGATCAGCGAAGCTGACTGATGCTGCTTAGGTCTACTGCCTTATTTTCTATAACATGCTTGTTGACTGTAGACTTTGCATTACTTAGTTAAAGAATAGTTTTTAAGTAGAGTACATGTCACGTTTCATGTTTGTCACGTCATGTTTCATATTTAGTTATTGTCTTAGTAACGTTACTGTCATGTCACGTATTATGTTAGTCTAGTCTCGCCATGTTTTTATGATTTATTTCTTGTTACTTTTCATTGTCTTGTCATGTTATGTTTCATGTTTAGTTCTTGTTACCATTTATTTCTTAGTCTTGCAATGTCATGTTATATAGTTTATTGTCATAATTTCGCAAACTTGTTATGCCATGATTTATGTTTGTTTCATGTTATATGGTTCTGTTCATTGTTTAGCATACACTTTTTCATGTCTTTCTGCAAATCTTGCATTCCTGCTTTCTCTCTCTCTTGTTTCAATTTCCCTTATCTTCTTACTAATCTACTAACTTTAGATCAGGATTGGATAATACTAACATTCTAACCATGTGTTCATGTTACCTTATGTTTCTTGTGCATGTCATTTACTAATTTACTAACGCTATGGCAGGATAGGTTTATTACTAACGATTACCAATTACCTTGTTAACTTGTCAATCCTCCACACCTGATTTCCATTCTCATGCTGCTCTCAAGCTAATTGTCTGCACCTGTCTACACCTGCATATAAGCTCAGTTCCATGTCTTGTCTTTGCAAAATTGTTGCCACCCTGTTTGTCAGTGCACTTTCAAGTGGTTTTGTCAAGCCATAGTCTACCCGTTACGATCCAAGCCTGTTTATTGACCAAAGATTATTGACTTCTGTTTTGTTGACCATTGCCTGCCTGTACCTCGACTTTGCCTGCTGTCTTTGTGCTTTTGCCCCGCGGAGCAGACTTCGGTCTTGACTCTTGCGCCGTCATTGACCCTGAGCCTGCCTACCATCCGCCTGTACTTCTGCCCCGCTGACAGCTTTCCTGGCTACTGGACTTTTTGCATGGTGTACCGATTACGAGACTGCCTTCTCCCTCGGTACTGTACTTTGGTTTTGGCTGGATTTTACGTGTTTGAACATTGTCTGTTTTTTGACTACGTTCAGTGGACATTCCCTGAATAAAACCCTGACGGGACTTTATTACACCTGTTTCTGAGTCATGCATTTTGGGTCCAACCCCTCGCGCACCTCAGTACAGGTTATAAGGATTGTAAAAAGACCCTGCAACCTGTGCTGAGCTTGTATATATGCTTAGTTTCTTAGATATTACTCTCTACTTTGCTGTAAATAAACTCTGGTTTACTTTTTAATAAATCACTTTTAGCTCAACTGGATCTTTCAGGTTGAGGTTATTGTTGAAGTGGTTTGTGTTATGGCCACTAGCATATACCTGCTTATTCCAATGGCATTAGATTTAGGGTCACAGCCAACCAGAATTTTTCTAAATTGGTTCCAATACACCAGACAAGCTCAGTAAAGCTTAGAAAAGTATTTGAATCAATTACTGGGAACATTAATAGGTTTGAGCCTACATGTTTACATGTTCTCCCTGGATCTGCATGGATTGCCTGCGAGTGCTACATTCCAAAGACATGCAGGTTAGGTTAATTGGAGAGTTTAAATTGCCCCCTGCTGTACTCCTGCTTTTATCAGGAGTAAACCAGTTATTAAACTTTTATCATTGAAATACAAGAGGTCTGCAGTGTAGTGCAGTGACTTCTAAATGGATTCAAAATCTTGCTGCCCTCTGCAGGGTCCGGCTAAGAATTATTCAGGAAAGCCATAAGTAATCCTCTGTGCTCTGCGACACATCAGAATTGCTAGCTCACGCTAACCCTCCCTTTATCCTCCTGCAGGGAGAACAGGCTGCTTCTCAAACATACCTCACTGACTGCAGTTTCAGCTGCAGGCCATGGTGCACTGCTTCTTCGATTCTCCATGGTAACCCTCCACCACTGGGAACTGACACAGAGGTTAGGGTCGAGGGGTCAGGCCAAGAGTGCAAATATGGCATAAAGTTTAGAGGGAACTCTTTTCTATGCAGTTTAGAAGCTAGTGTGGCTTTCGAAGAGCCAGTGACTGAAGCCACACGATTATGTTCTCTGCAAAATGAACAATTCACCTGCTTTCTGACAAATTCTCAGTTGATTGGGGTCAATCAACAGAACAATCGATTCATAGTTTCTCATGAAATAGATTTTCATAAACAGACTATGGTATGAAGGCACAAATGTGGACATTGCAAGGCTACTGGGAATGCAAAGTGGTAAATCTATTGTAAAATACATGCCATTGATCAATAAATGGTTGCTATTTAACTGATGAAACAGGCCCATAGGAAATACCAATTTATGGTTGGTTTTGACAGCTCCAATCATAAAGCTGAGGTGGTCACACATTCAGTGACACCTCAAGACCAGAATTTCTCAGTGAGGGGGACATGATAGGAGTCCAAAAAGAGGGAATTTGACTCAGGAACAGGTACTGCATGAGATGTGTTGCCTGGTTATGCCACTACATTGTATCTTTGGACCAGGAGGTCAAGGAGTACAATCAAATAGACTTTAGGAAGAGCTCGACACAAGGTACAATATTCTCAGATTTCTGAAGCATATTACAGCCAGAACTGGATCAAATATGTAATTGTTTTGGATTAAAATACTTTTCTATGCTTGACTGAGGTGGCTTGGTGAAATTGAGCCAACCAAGACGCGGGGTTTGAACTTTGAGAGTATTTCATTGGTTCCAATATGCCAGACAAGCTCAGTAAGGCACAGAAAAGTATTAAAATCCAAAACTATGGGTGTCTCAGTGGCGCAGCCTGTAGAGCGCTGACCGCATGCTCATTGCGAGCCGCGACATCGGCGGTTTGTTGCATGTCTTTCCCTCTCTCTCGCTCCCATTCTTCCTGTCTCTCTATACCTGGGTTTGATCGAACCCCAGGGGTTCGTTGAGACAGTCTCAGGGGTTCGGCAGGGGTCATAAAATATATACCTATGCACTGATGAAGCTTGCAGGGTTCAGTAGCTCCAATAAGGTTAAGAACCACTGCTTTATACTATACTGTCCGATAAAGCTGAAAAAGGCCTAAAAAATATCTTTTAAAAAAAACCACAACCAGAGAAATATTCCTTTTTTTGTTTTGTTTTTTTTTTTTCAAAAAAAAAAAAAATGAGCAATAACATGATTGATAACATTGATACTAATAACTAATGTCCAGTCTTATCTGGAATGGGCCATTATGAACACAGTCCAACAATAAGGTCTTGATTGTAGACTATGATTAACACTTGAATCAGGTGTTTCATGCGCTGGCCCTGCACAGATAAGACTGAACCTTCCTGGCGATTGTAATTCATTGATATTAGTAGCACTATGTGTCAATTCTGTATATTACTACTTCCTGCTGTGCAATCCAGCTTGACCAGCATGAAAATTGAACTGGTCATAATCTGGTCTAGCTGGGTATGAGCTGGGCAACTAGCTAGTGCTGGTAGCCTGTCTGAGCTGGTAGATGGTCAACCAGCTACCAGCTGTTTCAAAACATAGCTTCAGCTGGTCTAGCCATGTCAAGCTGGGAACTGGTATGAACTGGTCAACCAGTTAAACTACGTCCAGGTGGGACCTGGTCTGAACTGGTCAACCAGCTACCAGCTGCTTCAAAACATAGCTTCAGCTGTTTATTTCAGCAAAGTTGGTGAATGGAACTAATTTAAACAAAGTTCGGACAAACTCATGTCTTAAGGTCAGGGTGGAAACAGTATTCCCACTAATGCTGAGCTCACACAACATGATTTTTTCCAGGACTTAGTACATGACTGGGAGAGGTTGCCACAAAGAGACTTGCCACAAAGAAAAGTTGCCACAAAGGAACACCTTTGGTCATGTTGGACAAGTGAGCATCTATCATGAGTGTACTGCATGAAACCAAAAACTGCCAAACAAACAGCCTTGGCGGTACACAGAAGCGGTATGACTTCTTAAAAAGTTCTGAAACGACAGAGATAAATATTACATAACACCCCTTTCATCTGTATTCATTCCTCAAGGTGAAATTGGAGGTTAAGGGTGGGTGGAATAAACTATGTCTTCAGTGGTGTGTGGCAGATGGCTGAATCAGATGAGTGATTAACTTTAGTCCAGGCAACATAAAAAAGCACAGACACTTACAGCAAGGATCAATACCCTACACTGGTGACCTGACTATTAAAACATTTGTTTCTGCATATGGGATGTCTGAAAATGTACTAATTGCTTCTGAGATGATGGTGGAACAAGAACAACAAGAACTGTAGCTGGACTTTCAGTGGTACTGCTGATCATCACTGCTTCATCATTATCATCCTTTAAGCATTTGACAATAATATCATTGTTTCTGTCAAATTGCTTACGTCATGTCCATAAGTTCTAAGAAGTGGTGTATGTGTGACACTTTGGCAGCTTGTTAGAGAAGGGGAGAAAAGGGAATTGTGAGTGTGTTGTTTTTGTACAGCATGCTTTGCACATTTGCCTACTCAATATAAGGCTTGTCAGGAAAGATGACACTGCATAGAAAATAAAGAAGCACTTCAGACCTGCCTGTGTGTGTGTGTGTGTATATGTGAGAAAGCGAGAGTAACCTCTATTAATATCTGACAAATTAATATTAAATTGTTGTAGAAAAAACCTTCATTTAATTGATATGTTATAATGATTCATATTTAATTAACAAATAATAACTGAGAATTGTATAATTGATCATGGAATGGCAGGACAAAGAGTTGTGTAGCATGGGAAATGTGCCATAGGTCACATGACAGGGCGGCCTGTAGCGTAGTGGTTAAGGTACATGACTGGGACCCGCAAGGTCGGCGGTTCGATACCCGGTGTAGCCACAATAAGATCTGCACAGCCGTTGGGCCCTTGAGCAAGGCCTTTAATCCTGTATTGCTCCAGGGGAGGATTGTCTCCTGCTTAGTCTAATCAACTGTATGTTGCTCTGGATAAGAGCGTCTGCCAAATGCTCATTGTTCATTGTTTTCAGTGTATATTTACTTTGGTTGTGTTTAATGTACAGTATATAATGCTTTGTTTGCTTTTCATTACAGGCTGAGTTGTGTAACAGGGCAAATGTACCATTGGTCAGAGGAAGACATGCACAGAATATGGGCCAGTAAAGGCAGTGATGTCAGCATTCAATTAAAGGCTCAATGAGGCCTGATTAACAGCCCAGCTGAACCGAGAAGCAGCACATGCTCAAGGTCCACAGAAGCAGGACTGAGAAACACAGAGCACCAAGAGATAGGCTGGTAGGTGGAAATATCCTACATTTCTTTTTAGGTAGGTTTCTTATTGATAATTTTGACTTGATCGCTATAGGAATCCTGTACTGAGATTTACTCTCTGAACAATCCTCTGCTGGTACCACCGCATGTCACATTGCGCGTTATGTGCACGTCTCACGAACTGACTAGCTATCTGTAGTCATTACAGAGGTCGCAGGAATAGCTACTCTCGGGTATATCTGTTTACAGCCTAGGGACCCAAGCAGACCAACATAGCTACGGCTGTGCTCGACATGAATGAACTATCATGCGGAGGCGAGGGATTTACCAACATAGGTCTACGGGTGCTATACGCCGTGATACATTAAGTGGAAATAATCATCCTGCCTAGACCAGTTTGAAGGGGTAAACCAAGCATTCCCTTTATAACATTAAGTGTCAGTAAGCGAAACCACACAGATCAAGTTTTAACAATTTATTTTACCAGGCAGGTTACATACGTAATTACACACTAGTTCCAAATCAAAAAACATTACAATGGAAACCAAATTATGGAGTCTTAAAAGTCATACCTGGTAATAAAAGCTACATACGGGAGTCTGGCTACAGACACCCTGTACGTAGAAATTACGTGCACTCTGTGCACGGGAGGCTGATTGCATTCTCCCAGATTGCTTAGTTTGCTGTCCTTAAATCCAAAATCTGGCCTTTGATGTTAACCCTAAAAATGGGTCACCCATCTGTAATTTGGAGCCGCACCTCCCCAGGAAACGCAGGGGGGTTGAGGCACATGGCTTTCACTGGGGCAGAGCTCCACACAGTTTTTCCCTGGTTCCTGGTTGGTTATGATGTCCAGGGTTTGCTGTTGCAGAAATGAAACCATTGCACCAGTCGCACTGAAACAATCAGAATAATACCAAACATGAATATTATCTAAACTGACTTTGTCATGAAACCTCCAGTGCTGTACACATCATTTAGTGACTGAGTAAAGAGGGAGAGAGCAATAAAGGGGGGTTCAGGAGAAGGTCAGGGCCTAGCAGGAAGTATTTCCTCCTAACCTCTCTGTGCCGTAAAGAATGTTGCCCCGTCGTAACGAGTTTCACGGCTGGAGGCCTGAGTCTTCCCCCACAGGCTCCTGCCCGTATGGGTGCGGAGATAGTGGGGGTTAATGGTGCATGCTCCTGGGTTAAATTACTTTACAGCCACATTTTGCCACAATACCAGAGGAAGCCAGCAAGCTGACCAGCCCTGAGTGATAATGCCAGATATTAATATTTTCCGCCTTACAATCAAACCAATTAAGAAAGATCAGACAGTATGAAGATTAAAAAAGGTTTTTTAAGAGATGTCAAGCACTGAACGGGGTCAAATAGACTCCAAACATAATATGACGGCTGACCAGAAACACCTCAGCAGGTGTCCAGCTGGACAGCAGGAAATGGACAATGCCTGAAATCTAAGATGCTGTATCTGAACCACCCTGCACATGCGTGTCTACAAAGGAAATAAACATTGCAACAATGCACATTCATCATCAATGAGACAGCAAGCTGGATTTTGATAAGAGCTTGAACTGGCCCTGAAGTGCCAGTGTGGGTTCTTAGATCCTAGTTACAGTAGACACTTGTGACTCTTCTCAGAATGTGTCTTTGTTTCTCCTTCAGTAACTTCCTGTGCCGCTGTCATCTTCCTGTCACTTCCTGTTGTCACTGTTGCCATATAATGTATATGTAACAGAACAGTTAATTTGCTTTTTTCAAACTGACATGTAAACAGGCACTTGTGTGTAAACAAGACAGACGTATGTAAAGCACCACACATTTTTTCAATATCAACCCTGACTTTGATCAACCCGCATAAACCAGATTTATGAGAACCCTCTCAAATTTCCATTTAAGAGAAAAGCTAAGCCTGTGCTTTCTTCACAAAGCTGGGACTCACGTGTGCTAAGAGGCAACGCAAAGCAGGAGTTGAGGGATGCCTGTTGACTTTGGGGATTCTGCTGAGAGACAATTGTGTTTAAATAGCAGATCGACGCAACTGTCCACCGTGCATATGGCAGACAGTGGGTTTTGCAGTGATTTCTTAAAAGTAACCAAGACAAATAACATGATCATATGGAAAGGCACCGAGGCAAATAGGTTTATTCTATACCATACTATACACTCAGTGGGCACTGACTTTTTTTTTTTTTTTTTCACTTTTTCAGTCATCAATGGTTACCCAGAAGATATGGAGTTTGCAGGGATGAAAGTACTGTCCATTACACAAGTAATTCTGTAAATGATTCACGCTCAAAATTAATATTTTTCTCATATACGGAACACTGGTATACCATCCAGAGAATCGCAATTGATACAATTATTACATACGTGGAGTTGCTCCATTTTCCCCATAGGAAGACAATACATTCCCAAACAGTTTGCTTGCATGTTTACAAAAACAAATGTATTAGTCCATGATTCGGAACAAAGCAACCAAACCATAGGTGTGAAAATGCCTTTAGTCTATCCCCATGAAACCCCCCATATTACAGTGTTTTATTAACCGCAGAACAACTACCTTTTTACCCCAAAACAACATTAGGGCTTACTTACTTTGTCAGACAATTTTTATTAATTGAGTATCGAATTTAATAATAAATAATCACAACCCTCACCACAAATCAGTACCCTGAAATATGAGACTGACAGGAGAGTCCTATGCTCCATATTTCACAAAGAACCTTCAAACACACGTGCCAAGGACTGAGACCCACAACTAGCCCCAAATCCACCATATAATGAATTCCAATATAAATTACATCTATCAACTCCCTTGAAACAGATTAGAAAATGTAAAATGTAGGGAACAGTTGTATTACAGCATAGACCTCTTGACATTTTTAGGTCAGGAGCAAAGAAGTCATGGTGTAAGCTTAGCTCTAGATTTAAGTGGAAGTGCAGCCATGAAAGACATCTTTAATCTGCTGATGTAAAATCTCATTAACTTTTTCTTCTTTTTTTTCTCCCCGAAGCTCAAGGAAAGTACACTTTGGGAAGTCCTTGCAAATATATCCTTGGAACTTGATTTCGACTGTCCATACACTTAAAGTAAATAAATCTTAAAGCCTATCATCCGAGAAAGAGATTACTTTTCCCTCTTTCTCAGCGTTGAATCGCTCACAAGGCCCTCACCTCTGATTATTCTCATCTGAACTTACCACTTGGTCTCTATTCTTCAATGCAAACAAGGTGTTGGCTTGTGTGAGCATCAAGCTCACCTCATAAAATTGAAAGCAGGTGACGGTTGCAACAACTTGAGGGAGCGGCTTCAAAAGCAGTCCTTTTTAATGATGTTAGCAGGGTGCAATTTTCTGTGCAAATGTGACTATGACCACTAAAAATTGTAAAAGGATTAATAACAGACCAGCATTATCCTGGGATCTGAAAGCTTGTAGTATTTCCTAATGAAAATTAGCCTTGCAAATGTTGGATTCCCCACAGCTGCTGGATTGGAGAGTTCTTCACAGCAGGCAAGCCCTTCACAGACCTGCAGGCTCCAGAGACGCTGGGACCGGATTACCAGGACCTGGCTCAAACCAGGACACACATGTATCTCCTACGGGTCTGAGCCCAGTGCGTGCCCAGTGGAATCTAACTACAGACACTCACTGTAACCAATTATATAAGTTGTTGCATTTTGGGGGAAAGCACCAGGACCCCAGGTGCTCTGCAGCAGTGGGCTGACACAATAATCACTACTGAGCCTCAGGGACACCTGACCCACTGTACTGCAAACGTGTTTATACAACCCAGTTCTGCATTATCAGTACTGCTATATCTGTTGTCCACCGGCTGCAACTTGTAGTCCCTTGCTACTTTACAGGCTTATGTACTGCCGCTGGTAGCTTGTGGGAGGCTCAAGGGTGCCTGTTCTCTCATAAGAACATGTGTTTTCAAACATAGTCCTGTGGGATTGCCTGTGTATTCCGGTTTGCTTTTAAACAGCAGCTGCAATCTCTAAATTATAACAAGCCATTTGACCATTCTGAATGAGACATGTTTTATATGTATTGAAGAATTTGGCCAAACCATTAGAAATGGATATAGTGGCAAAAACAAAATGGCCCGTATATTAATATGCAGAACAAAAGGACCCAGTCGCAGAAATCCAGAGAGCAAAGTTCAGTTCAGAATCTTTATTAAAAGATTGGCAGGTCAGAGAGGTGGGTTTCAATAGCCAGCAAACGGGAATAGCAGGGAATACACAGTTTGTTATTAAGTGTCCAAGCAATGGGACAATACACCAGCAAACAGGAACAAGGATAATCCAAAACGGGGTTGTGGTCACAGGCAAAGGGTTGATAATAAATGGGCAAAGCAGACAAAAACAGAATCCAAAGACAGAGGCCAAAAAATAAAAACAGGTTGATAATCTACAGTTCAAAACTAGACAGACGGGATAAGCTAAATGCAGAAGTCGTTCAAACGTTGGAGAGCATGGTCGGGACACATAACAATCTGGCGACGAACTAGACAAACAAAGAGGGTTTTATTACACTGGTAACAAGAGGGAAATGGCAATCAGATGTGGGAAACAATCAGTAAGTGAAACACAGGTGAAATTAATGAATGGAGTAAACTGAGCTGACAGACAAGCTACAGTGTGCACAGAGGGTAACAAAACACAGGAACGCTAAGCACATAAGCACAAGACCAGACAATGAAAAACACAGATCACACACAAAGTCAGATCAATAAATGATTTCATTTTCTATAATGTTATATTATGTCAATTCCTTTTCCTTTTAAAAGTTGATTCAATTATAGACCGATAGTGTGGACACTATGAAATGAAATAATTTGTGGAAGGTGGACAGTTGAAATGTAAATGAATCAGACCTGCTCTGCATTAAAATAAACTCCAGAAAAAATGACTGAACTTAAACACATGTTTTCAACAACTCTGACTGATCAAGAGATTGGCTGAAACAAAAACCAATATACACATGGGTCCACTAGGACTAAGTTTGAGATCCTCAGCCTTGGGGAAATAAATGTGTTTGTCAAGCGGAATGAAGATACAAGCACCACACAGCACTGCGCTCCTCCAAGATACACTATTAGCTCAGTGTGCCAGACTCTGGTCCCTTGCACAGGGAATTGATGGATCTCTTATCACTACTCCCAAGGATGACATCAGCCATCCTGTTGCTGTCTGTTCAGGAAAGGATTGTGCTGCATGCTTACACCAAACTTGTTCAAAAGCATGGAGCTAGCCTAGACAGAGCAGAGCAGGGCCAATGATCTAGAACAAAGAAGCATTATAGATGCAGAAGAATTAAACAAAATTATCAGCAGTATGATGAAGCAATGCTGATGCAGTTCAATGAAGTACTATACACTGATTCAGTATAGTAAATCAGTATGATGAATCAAAATAATGAATCAGTACAATAAAAAAATATGACAAAGCATTATAGTTATTATAGTTTATAGTTATAGTAATATAATGAAGGTGTGCAATTGAACAGTTTGAGGATGATGAGGTACTTCACTCCTCAAACGTTTGGGGTTATCTTGCTTTTTTTATTTCATATTTTATCCTGATCAGATGCCCAAACCACCTCAATTGGCTCCTTTTGACGCGAAGGAGCAGCGGCTGAGCCTAAGGCTGAGCCCGGCCACCCTACGGAGGAAGCTCATTTCAGCCGCTTGTATACATGATCTTGTTCTTTCGGTCACTACCCAAAGCTTGTGACCATAGGTGAGGGTTGGGACGTAGATCGACCGGTAAATCGAGAGCTTCGCCTTCCGGCTCAGCTCCCTCTTCACCACGACGGTCTGGTGCAATGCCTGCATTACCGCTGCACCGATCTGCCTGTTAATCTCACGCTCCCTTCTACCCTCACTCGTGAACAAGACCCCAAGATACTTGAACTCCTTCACTTGTGGCAATGACTCGTTCCCAACCCGGAGGGAACCATGGCCTCGGACTTGGAGGTGCTGACTCTCATCCCGGCCGCTTGACACTCAGCTGCAAACCACTCCAGTGCGTGCTGAAGGCCATGGTCCGATGAAGCCAGCAGAACCACGTCATCCGCAAAAAGCAGAGACGCAATTCTGAGGTCACTAAACCGGACACTCTCCTCACCTCGGCTGCGCCTTGAGATCCTGTCCATGAATATCACAAACAGGACCGGTGACAAGGGGCAACCTTGGCGGAGTCCAACACCCACTGGAAATGTGCTTGATTTTGTGCCGAGGATGCGGACACAGCTCTCACTTTGGTTATACAGGGACCGGATGGCTTGTAACACTGGTCCCGGTACCCCATACTCCCACAGTACCCCCCACAGGGTTCCCCCGGGGGACAAAGTCCACAAAGCACATGTGGACTGGATGGGCAAACTCCCATGACCCCGCCAGCAACCCCGCCAAGGTAAAGAGCTGGTCCACTGTTCCACGACCAGGACGAAAGCCACATTGTTCCTCCTGAATCTGAGGTTCGACTGCCGGTCGGAGCCTCCTTTCCAGCACCCTAGAGTAAGCTTTCCCAGGGAGGTTGATATCCCGATAGTTGGAGCACACCCTCCGGTTCCCCTTCTTGAAGATGGGGACCACCACCCCAGTCTGCCACGCAGGTACTGTCCCCAACCTCCATGTGACACTGAAGAGGCGTGTCAGCCAAGACAGCCCAACAATGTCCAGGGCCTTCAGCATCTCAGAGCGAATCTCATCCACACCCGGCGACTTGCCGCTGAGGAGCTTTTTGACTACCTCAGCAACTTCCACCAGGGATATAGGTGCAGATTCCCCCGAGTCTTCGGGCTCTGCCTCTTCCACAGAGGACGTGTTGTTCGGGTTCAGGAGCTCCTCAAAGTGCTCTTTCCACCGCCCGACAACATCCCCAGCCTGAAAACAACCTGAGACAAGCCCTGCTTTCCCTTTCTGAGTTGTCGGATGGTTTGCCAGAACTTCCTCGAGGCCAACCGAAAGTCCTTATCCATAGCCTCCCCGAACTCCTCCCATACCCAGGTTTTTGCTTCAGCGACTGCCGAAGCCGCAGCCCTTCTGGCCACCCAGTACCTGTCTGCTGCTTCAGGGGCCCCCCGGGCCAGCCAAACCCGAAAGGCCTCCTTCTTCAGTTTTACGGCCTCCCTCACTGCTGGTGTCCACCAGCGGGTTCTTGGGTTGCCGCCCCGACAGGCACCAATGACCTTCTGGCCACAGCTCCTGCTTGCCGCCTCTGCAATGGAGGCTTTGAACATGGCCCACTCGGACTCCATGTCCCCAGCCTCCCCCGGGATACGTGAGAAGTTCCTCCGGAGGTGGGAGTTGAAGACCTCGCGGACAGGGGCCTCCACCAGACGTTCCCAGTTCACCCTCACTACACGTTTGGGTTTACCGGGTCTGTCCGGCAGCCTCCCCAGCCACTTGATCCAACTCACCACCAGCTGGTGATCAGTTGACAGCTCTGCTCCTCTCTTCACCCGAGTGTCCAAGACATACGGCCGCAGGTCTGATGATACGACCACAAAGTTGATCATCGATCTTTGGCCTAAGGTGCTCTGGTACCAAGTATACTTATGAGCTACCCTATGCTCGAACATGGTGTTTGTTATCGACAATCCATGACCAGCACAGGAGACACCGCTCGGGTTAAGATTGGGCAGGCCATTCCTCCCAATCACCCCCTTCCAGGTTTCTCCGTCATTGCCCACGTGAGCATTGAAGTCGCCCAGCAGAACTATGGAGTCTCCAGGTGGCACCCTTTCCAGGATGCCGCCCAGTGACTCCTAGAAGGCCGGATACTCTGAACTGCAGTTTGGCAGGTGGTGAGCCCACAGGGCGGCACGTTAGGGCTGTGCCCGGCCGGGCCCCATGGGATAAGGCCCGGCCACCAGATGCTAGCGGACAACCTCCCCTCCCAGGTCTGGCTCCAGAAGGGGGCCCCGGTTTCCCTTTTCCAGGCGAGGTATCTTGGTACTTGTGAGGCCGTATCATGGAGTCTCCTCAAAGACAGAGGAAGTATCAGATTTTTTTCTCAAGACAATATTTTCTGTACAAATACAATGGAGCCACAGCCAAACCAAAATCCGCTTTCAAATTTCATGATATCTTCAATGAGCTGCCTAAACATTTTCAAAGCTATGTCTAGGCAGTTCTCAAAAAAGGACATTTGGAGACTCCAAATTATATTATGGGTCTCATGACATGTAAAACACTCTATTTTGCTTTAAGTATTCAACACTTTTTATCCTGAAAAAAGTGTTTGCACTTCACCCCACCTGTCACCCTCCCCCTACCTCTCCCTCTCCTTGTGCTCTCCTCAGACAGCAACAGGTCGAGAAGATTGTAAGAAATAAGTACAATAATCCCAAAAATAACATCTTTTATGCTAATATATTGACTGAGGTCCATTGATTGAAGTTTCTCAAATACGCAACCACCATCAACAAGTCAAACACATGCCATAATTTCACATGCTATGTATTATTCAAAAGCAGATTTGTTCTTTATTTATAAGTATACTAAATAATAATAAAATATTTTGAGAATATATTTAGATGCTCACTGATATGAAATCAGATCACATCAATGAAAATTTCCTCTATATTGGAGCCAAAGGTGATGTCACGGTCTTCCTCATAAATATTCCAGAGATTCCTTGTAATTTTTCCAAAGAAAGTCCTCTATTTAGATGTAGGCATGGGCTGACTTAAGGGGTTAAGTCATCAAGGGTCCAAGGTATCAAATGTGCCTCAAGCCATCATGCTGCTGTCAGATATGCAGTAGAGACTACAAGAATTGTGTCTCCATAATATTTTTGACATTAAGTTCAACGAGAAAATTCATCAGGAGAAATAATTCTTGTAGTATCTACTGCATATCTGGCAGCAGCATGATGGCTTGATGCCCATTTGATACCATGGACCTTTAATGATATAAAGTAATTTAGCCAACAAATGTGTTCTTTACTGTATCGGCATAATTTACAGCTGAATCTAGTCCCACCTCCCAATTCCCAGTGAGATCCATTCAAAAGCAAACAGTTACAGTATCGCTGAAAATAGAATATCCAGACTCTGTTGATAGGTCACAGACATCAGGAAGTCATGGCATGGGATATGCAACCAAATACAAAACATGATTCTTGACATTGTTCATGTATCTGAAACATTGAAATTGGGGACTACATATAAAAAATGCTGTACTTACTGCATAGTAAAAAAAAACTCTTTAATAAAAGCTCTGAGGCTGTGCTCTGACCATGTGTGAATTGTTTGATTACAAACGGAGAGAATCAAATAATGAATGAAATTAAAAAAAAAAGCTGAAAAAGACAAGGTGACCCCAAACTTTTGAACAGGAGTGTTTGTTGAAATAGTAAGATATAGTATGATCAAATAGTATGAATTGATATGATGAAACTGAAGCAATATGATGAATCAATATCATGAAACGGCACAATGAATCAGTAACAAATCGGTGTGATGAAGCAGGGTGGATGGGCCAGTAAGAATGATCGAGTCAGTATGATGGAAGAGTACTATGAAGTAATACACTCAAACAACTTTCTGAAACTATACAGCGAAGAAAATGAGAGGGGGTATGTATTGGATGTTGCTTTTTCTCAGAAATGTAAGAGAAGTGAACTGAGGAGCGAGACAAACCTCCTAAACACAGAAGCCTCACGTAGTATGTAATTACAAAATACACAATGATGTCACCTGTCTCTCCTTCTGGAAGAGCACCGATAAGAGCTGACTGGCAGGCTACACTGTGACCCATACCCTGAGAGTGAAGTTTATCCTATCCATCTTTGGGTAAGCAGAGAAATTTGCCAATTCCCTAGCACAGCACCAACCACCATAAACATATGCTTATATATGTTTATATCAGTGTTGAAAGAATAAAATTACAAAAATGCCCATCCTACAAACCATCAGGTAAACATCAAAACGACAGGATAGTTGGTTTGATGCTGGGTTATGAAAGATACCGGAATTACACTAGTCGCAGATGCCAGAATACATAAGGAGGAGTCAAGCTGTTACAGATCATCTTTAGAAAGTTACATAAAAAGAAAATCCCCCATTCATCAACATTATGTTAGTGATTCCCAACTGAATGCAAACATGAGATTATACAGTAATATTCTTTTTTTTGGCACTATGCAGATGAGAAAGAGACAAAATACACAATAATAATAAAATATATTAAGGCACATGGGAATACAAGCAGTCTTTTCATAAAACATTCATGGTTCCAATTAATTCACATATCCAACTGCATTTTGATCCCCACCGAACAAATATTTACAATGGCTCTGCAAAACAAAAATATGCTGCTTTCATTTGAAAAACTTGAGATATAAACTTCAGCTTTTTTATGGGGAGATAAGATACTGTGTTCCTCTGTGTTTTTGTCATACAATTCTCAATTTAAAATGGTCAATTAAAGTTGCAGTTAAACTCATTTTCATCTTTTGGTCTGGCATTAGATAATGTGACAAAATTCATATCAACACACTGATGCATATTCATCAGGATGAGAGTCCTCTACCTCTGCTTTGTGAATACCTCAGTCAGTTTTGAGCTAGCTTTATTAACCCTGTTCCTAATCAATGGAATAAACACATTCAGGCACAGTACAATGGAGGAAATACTCATTTGTGGGTGATGCAAACACTGCTAGGCCATTTGAGAAGCCACTTATAGGACACTAGAGATTACCTTCTCTATCCCAGCTCCACAGAACGGAGCCTCAAGGGATGTGGAAGAGCCACAAGATGATTGCTTTTGCTTTCACACCAACACCTGACTACTGTTTCATGGTAGATTGGCTTCACACTGAGCATTCATCATGTTCACGAAAGAGAATGCATCCATGAGTGGTTTTATATACTGTAAGTAGATATACACTCACTGAGCACTGTATTAGGAACACCTGTACACCTACTTATTTATGTGATTCTCTCATCAGCCAATAGTGTGGCAGCAGTGCAATGCATGAAAGCAGATATAGGTCAGGAGCTTCAGTTAATGTTCACATCAACCAACAGAAAAAAATATATATGATTTTGACTGTGGAATGATTATGGGTGCCAGACAGGTTGGTTGGAGTATCTCAGAAACTGCAGATGTCCTGAGACAACCGTCTCTAGAGTTTGCAGAGAATGGTGCGAAAACAAAAAAACATCCAGTGAGCAGCAGTTCTGCAGGCAGAAACGTATTGTTAATGAGAGAGGTCAGAGGAGAAGGGCCAGACTGGTCAAAGCTCACAGGGAGGTGACAGTAATGCAAATAACCACCTATTACAACAATGGCAAGCATAAGAGCATCTCAGAACGCGTCAAACCTCTAAGTGGAAAGGCTACAGCAGCAGAAGACTCTGTCCCAGAAAATAAGTATAATAAATACCTAATAA
The DNA here is from genome assembly GCF_963514075.1 of Conger conger. Taxonomy (NCBI): domain Eukaryota; kingdom Metazoa; phylum Chordata; class Actinopteri; order Anguilliformes; family Congridae; genus Conger; species Conger conger. The sequence continues at coordinate 27,799,672 of NC_083764.1, forward strand.
AGTGCTCACTGAGCGTATATGGAGACTAACTTTAGAAATGCCAATTCCACAAACTCTGGTAGGACCATATTATAAAGAGCAGCACCCTCAAGCTCTCCCAGGCTCAAGATACTTGCCCAGGGAATACTGTTGGAAATTAGCCAGCTGGCTAAAACTGGCACATTTTATAGTAATGTTCATTCATGTTTCAACTAAACTAATTAGATTTTTTGCAACTTACTTAGCTGAAGGTTAATTGGAGGAGTTTCATTAGGGGCAGCCATTGTGAGGTAGGTGAAAATGGGCAGAAAATATGAGAAAATAATGAAGAAATGCCCCATCAATAGCAATCTCACACCAAGGCAGAAATATGGATCCTTTCAATAGTCTGGAGGGAGCCATTTTGTTGCCTGCCATCATAGCGGCACACCGCTTGGTCCACTAGAATCTGTAACATTCAGGAATCAACTTACTGCAGGTGTACTGAGTTAACAGAACATATTTGTGTAATAATAATCCTATGTAACCTGTATACGTATTGAACGGTCTACTGGCATGTATTAATCTGCCTTCATACCTCAGCCTTCTGCTCAACTGGAATTCCTGGAGGTATTAGCTTCACGCCAGTGGTGGACTTTTTTCTCAACCCTCTAAAATAGCTTCTTGCTGCTCTGCAATTGGAACAATTTACAAAAGACCTTAAACCAGACAACCATCCATCCATCGATCCATTATCGTAACCCACTTATCCTGAACAGGGTCACAGGGGGGCTGGAGCCTATCCCAGCATACATTGGGCGAAAGGCAGGAATACACCGTGGACAGGTCGCCAGTCCATCGCAGGGCACACACACCATTCACTCACACACTCATACCTACAGGGCAATTTAGACTCTCCAATCAGCCTAACCTGCATGTCTTTGGACTGTGGGAAGAAACCAGAGTACCCAGAGGAAACCCACGCAGACACGGGGAGAGCATGCAAACTCCGCACAGAGAGGTCCCGGCCGACGGGGATTCGAACCCAGGAAATTCCCATTTCAAATTTTCAGAAAAATCCCAGCCCATAGAGAAGAAACACGTTATATTACATGTAGCCATTTCAACATTTATTCTTCAAGGGGGAGAGGGGAGGAGAGAGAGAGTGAGAGCTGAAGTTTTTGCCTATCCCCCTCACGGGTTCTGAGCAAAAATAATAAATGAAAATAAAAAAGGCAAAATAAATCAAAATAAAAAAGCTTTTCAGTTGACCTTTTCTCTGGCTCCACACACTCAGCTCTCTCTTATGACATGATACTTCCCTGGTCTCAGCCACCTACTGTGGAAGGAAGCACACTTCTAAAATCCTGGACTGATTCCTAATGCCGTCCAGGTGTGTGCCTACTTACCAGTAGGCATGGTCCTTGGATTGCCCTGCTTCCTTCCTGCAAATCGAGCCTTGCCACACTGTTACGTTGATGAAGTTATGGTGCTCCACATGTTATGTAATCATTTGTTGTCAATTGGCATCTCTTGACAAATATTGAACATTTTCATCAAGTGTCACCTTAACATTTTCATATAGAGAATCATGTAAACACTGCTAAGTTCAGCAACAATGTGAAATCATGCCAATACATATAGAATATATAAAAAAATATAAATAGAAGAAAACATCACATGAAATTAGCCTTTTCACATGTGAAAATCACAGCCCCTTTTTGGGGAATCTTATATAGAGAATGCACACATGAAAAAAAACAACATGTGGGTGTTCACATTATAATTGCAGTGGCTAAGGTGCTTAACTGGGACCTGGAAGGTTGGCGGTTCAAGCTGCAGTGTGGCATCAATAAGACCAGTGCAGCTGTTGGGCCCTGCCTAGTCTAATCAACTGTAAGTTGCTTTGAATAAAAGCCTGTAGTGTGTTTTTCACATGGTTATGGATGGGTTTTCACATGCAATCACACAGGTTTTCACGTGGGTGTTTATGATTTCCACATGGTTTCTCACATGTAGTTACATGGGTTTCACATTGGAGTTTACATCCCATGTGTAAACTTCACCCGTTATACCATCAGAACATTCAAAAACAAAGTGCAAAACACATATTGTCCATATGATTTTAACCTGTAAAATTTCACGTGATCATTGCATGTGGGTCTTTTCACTTTTGTATTTTAGTATTTTTGTAAGGCAGTTAACCAAAGCCTCAAATGCAATTCATGAAAATTCCTGTGTGCACAGTGACTCAGGTTCAAGCATCAGGTCTTATCCTGAATGTTATTTCCTGTACCCTGCTGCAGCGTCCGTGTTAAACCTTTAATCATAACTCCTGTGAGGGCAAGTCTATAATCAAGAACCCTATCATTGTGCCGGACAGCGGCAGGCTAAATTAGACTTGGCTCAGGTTCAGATTGCTTTCTGCCAGGAGAGCTGCACCTCGTGCACTTTGTTTCGTGGCATGTGTTTAGCTGTGATAATGGGCCTGGCAGTGGCGTTGTGAACCAACGCCCCCGCTTCCATTAAGGGACCCGCCTTCGCTGTAGCATGTCCTTCTGCTCCGCCTGGCCATCGCTGTCACTGACCCAAAATAGCCCGCCCAACCCATCCATCCATCCCCACTGGACACAGGAGCACTCATGTCCAGGGCCTGATAGCACACGCCACACCTGGGTTGAATACGTAATTGCTTTGGATTCAAATACTTGCTTGATCTTGCCAGGTGTAACTGAACAACTGAGGACCAGAAAGCAGGGTTTGCACTTTTTGAGAGTATTTCATAGATTCCAATACACCAGAAACGCTCAGTAAAAGCACAAGCCCAGTTTAAGTAAGCTCAATCTGTTTGGCTTCTTTTAATTTCTCTCAGATTTACAAATTGCACTATTATTGGTGTTTGGCAGACGCTCTTATCCAGAGCGACGTACAGTTGATTAGACTAAGCCGGAGACAATCCTCCCCTGGAGCAATGCAGGGTTAAGGGCCTTGCTCAAGGGCCCAACGGCTGTGCAGATCTTATTGTGGCTACACCAGGATTAGAACCACCAACCTTGCGTGTCCCAGTCATTTACCTTAACCACTACGCTACAGGCCGCCCCTGTCACACGAGTCACAGACAAACTGAATTAAGCTATATGAATAGAGTAGAGTATAGTATTAAGAGAATAGATTGCAAGTAAGAGGGTCCAGATGCTTTTTGGGGAATGCATAACTGTTATTGCATATTGTGTTATGTTCCTGTGTTCTGTGTGTTAGTGTATCATTGTTTAGTATTATTTATTCTTGTTATTTATTATTTTTCATATTTCTTGTCTGGTTCTGTTTATTTTCATTAGTCTTTGCACTCGTCCTCCCCTGTTATGTCTGCGTCTGAATGTTTTCCAGTCTAGTCACTCCCCTGTCTGCGTGCCCCACTATTCGGGTGGTTACGGTAGTGTTCGGGGTTCAACATTTTTTCTAAACTCGCGATTCTTACTTCCTGCTTTTTCTTGATAGTTAAATGTTGTAAAGCACTATTCTTACTAACCACTTCTAATCTAGGTTTTGTACAGTACTAATCCGATTAATACACTTACTGTCTGTCTAACTAACTAACAATCACTTTTATTGGGTAGTTTAGAAATATTCACGTTACTAACTCACTCACGCATCTCTTAGCATTTCTGCGCTGTTCTATAACTCCGCCTTCCTATGCTATCCCTTATTACTCATTCGTTTCAGCGAAGTGTTCGCACCTGTCTCTTAACTATCACTACGTCTTCAATCTATGCATTGTCTACTCTCTAGTCCAGAGCCGTTTGTTGTACATGTGTGTCTTTGTGAATCCAGTCCGCGTTTTTGTTTTCCCCCTCGTTATTGTCCCATTACCCTTTCATGTGTCTCACCTGATGTTTATTTGTTAGACCGCCCTCACTCCCATGCCCCGCCTAGTTTGTCTCATTCCCCTGTGTATTTATACCTGTCCTTTTCAGTTGCACGTTGCTAGTTCGTCTTGTCCTGTCTCTGTTCCCGAGCCCTTGATTCCTTCCCCAAGTTCTAGCCTCCTTGTTTCCTTGCCCCTGCCCCTGCCCCTGCCCCTGCCCTTGTTCCCGAGTCCTTGCCCTTGCCCTTGCCCTTGTTTATCTGGTTTTCCTGTTTTGACCCCTGCCTGCTTCCCTGGACTATTCTTTGTGTTTTGTGGAATTCTGTACCTCTGCCTGTTTGGACTGACCCCCTGGATTTTGACCTTGGCTTGTTTTGTGACTACGCTCTGTCTGCCCCATCATCTGTGAGTAAACTTGCCATTTTCCACACCCCTGTGTCTGCTTCTGGTTCCTCTGTCCGCCCTGCCGTAACATACCGTAACTAATTGGGTCAATCAATCCAGATAGCTCACTAGGTGATTGTATTTTCTGTTGCCAAAAATAATTACGATTAGCTCAGCAGCAAATAACATTGCTCCAGGATATAAAATGAGACCTGATCTTGTACTGAAAAAGTGTTGTCTGGACCGTAATAGAAATACAGTCCAGTCTGGTCCAGTATTAATAAAGATGACTATGTGTCACGTTTCAGGTCTGTCTCGCCAGGTTTTATGTTGATTTATGTTTATTTATGTTGTCTTAGTCACGTAGTGTCTTATCATGTATTATGTTGTCTAGGTTCGTCATGTTGTTTAGTTATGTCTCGTTACGATTTATTTTCTTGTCATGTCTAGTTATGTTTTTCGTACGATTTTATTACCTGGTTATGTTGAGTGATTATCGTCTTAGTTTCGCTTTGTGTTATGTTTTGATGCATGTTTATTGTTACGTTAACTGGTCGTTGTTATGCATACACTTTTACATGTTTTTCCGCAAACCTTGCGTTCCGCCTTTTCTCTCTCTCTCTCTCTCTCGTTCTGTCATTCACTCCCTAAGTGTTTCCATTTGTCTATTTACTAAAACTACTAACGCTAGATCAGGATTGGGTAGAGACTAACAAACTAATCATGTGTTCATGTTACCTTACGTTTCTCGTGCATGTCATTTACTAATTTACTAATGCTAGGGCAGGATAGGTTTATTAGTAACGATTACTAATCTCCTTGTTAAACTTGTCATCCATCGCACCTGTTTTCCATTTCCTTGCTACGCTCTAACTAATTGTCTACACCTGTCTACACCTGCATTTATAGCCCAGTCGCGCAACTGTTCACTGCGAAATTGTCTGCCTCTGTTTTCCACGCAACTCTTGAGCATTTACTGTTTTGATTACACGTTACGATCCAAGCCCTTTACCGACTATTGATTATTGATTTCTGTTTTGTGACCATCGTTTGTTTTTTGACTACGTCCCCGCCTACCGTTTTTTGTACTTTTGCCCCGCTGATTGTTTCATGGTTTCGACTCCCGCCTCGCCCACGACTACGCCTCTGCCTGCCGTCCGCCTGTTCATCTGCCCCGCTGACAGCTCTCCTGCTACCGGACCTCCCTGCACGCCTACCGACTACGAGATTGCCTCTTCCCTCGGCACCGTGCTTTTTGTTTGTTTTGTATTTGTTTGGCTGGATCTTCGTGTATGGACTTTGCTTGTGTTGACTACGCTCCTGGGACTCGTCCCGAATAAAGCCCTAACGGGACTTTATTTTACTATTGTTTCTGAGTCGTGCATTTTGGGTCCAACCCCCACGCACCCCTCTCACTATGGGCTGGACTAAAATAAACAACACAGGTAATGAGCTATACTGTGTGTTCAAAAATGGGAAATTATATTTTGTTGCACTACAACAATTGTTCAGATAAAATATTTTGTTTTTAAAAAGGAATGATTCTCTTTCCAAAAATGACCACCCCTTTCTTTGTGTCCCTTTACAATGATCACACTACCCCCCTAGAATGTTGTTGGGACTTCACAAACCATAGTACCAGCATGAATATGAACCTACTTTCACCACTGTGTATTACAACAGTGGTATGCTGAAGGGGATCTCTGAAGACACAACATGTTGTATCTTGAAGTGGACGGGCTACAGCAGCAGAAGACCAATAAATCCCCACCCAAAAAATCTAATAAAAACCTAATAAAGTGATCACTGAGTGTATAGCCTTAATTGTCCTCCAAGAGGAAATGTATATCTAGAAGTAGCTGCCAACATATTTTTGCTTCAAGCTATTAAAAAAACAAATGCTATCTGTGTGTTCATTACACCCATATGTGCATACCACAGGGAACACCAAGCAGCTACGCTTTTGTCAGGATCAAACTGAAGTACCACAACCCCCAAGGACGCATATTTATAGCTTCTTTTTGAAGGCAATCTGGTGACTTTACAGTACATCACCTCAGATCTCAGCAGCAGCTTTGCACGTCCCATATAACAGCTCCTCTTATCGGGCAGTGATGACGCTATACAAGCATGTTATCTATTTAATGAGTGCAATAATTTCATAATAAGGGCCACTTGAATGCGCTGGCATAAATGTGAAATGTATATCTGCAACGTGAAATGTATAGCCCCATAAATAAAATTGGCTGTCTGATGTCCTGGGTGAAGGCATATTGGCAAAGTGTGTATAAATAAATAAATCATAACAGTTGTCTCTCCTTAGCATATGAGCCTACCCTGAGATAAACAGCCCTTTTAAAGGAGACAGCCATTTTGATTAGCTGAGGGGAATGTTTTGGGGTTGGTAGCCTGCCCTCTTTTAGAGTCTGGCAGGCCTGTAGATTGAGGCTGAAATAAACGGGGTTGCTTCGCATCCCAGTGGGCATGCTCCCAGCCTCTCCGCCCCAACCATGTCTTCCCATTAATCCTTTGGAGCCAGTCCCTGCGGACCCTGGAGAAGGGTGATCTGCCAGCCGAGCACTTCCCCGGCTTCTCCAATGCACAGAGGGAGAGTGCTTGAGACACCTGCCCGCCCCCTCTCTCCGGATCGCCTCCCGTCTCGAACGTTCCTCCACCGCAGGGAAAGCTCTGGAGACAATTTAGGCGTGTTTACTTTATTTATCTGCAGGATGTTCCCCTCCTGAGGGATTTATGAGGTCATCACAGAGAGGTACGCTAAGCGAGTGTCGCAAGAGGGGTATAAAAGTGAACACACATACGGAACAGTGAGTAAGACTTGACTGATTAAGAGTCGCAAGGCCTTCTGTCCAGACCAGGGTGAAATAGGTCATTGTTTTGGATCCAAATACTTTTCTGTACTTGATCGATCGTGCCTGGTGCAATTGAGCTAACCAAGAGGCTCAATTGAGAATTTTTGAGTATTTCATAGGTTCCATTACACCAGACAAGCTCAGTAAAGAGTAGAAAGTATTTGTATTTCAATCCGAAACAGTAACATATTAAACCCAGGTCTGCTTCGGTCCAGTGTCAGTTTGAAGGGAAGGGGTGATAGCCACTGCTTTCTGTGTTGTCTTCACAGCACTATTACCTGCAGCACCCCCAATGTTGACTGATTAAGAGTCGCAAGGCCTTCTGTCCAGACCAGGGTGAAATAGGTCATTGTTTTGGATCCAAATACTTTTCTGTACTTGATCGATCGTGCCTGGTGCAATTGAGCTAACCAAGAGGCTCAATTGAGAATTTTTGAGTATTTCATAGGTTCCATTACACCAGACAAGCTCAGTAAAGAGTAGAAAGTATTTGTATTTCAATCCGAAACAGTAACATATTAAACCCAGGTCTGCTTCGGTCCAGTGTCAGTTTGAAGGGAAGGGGTGATAGCCACTGCTTTCTGTGTTGTCTTCACAGCACTATTACCTGCAGCACCCCCAATGTTTAGACATTGTTTGGGTATTCAGCCCAGCTGTGCAACATTCAGTATTGCGCAGTCGGAGCCGTTCAAATTTGAGCCCGCTCCCTCCCCTTCACTCTTTAATCAATCCTAGAGAACACAGCCGAGCGAGAACCTTGCTGGAAAAAAAACAGCTCAAGCTAGGTTTTGAAACAGCTGATAGCTGGTTTTCCTGTTCAGGCTAGCTCCCAGCTCAACATGGTTTACCTGGTCAACCAGCACATGGTATGTATTGAAACAACTGGTAGCTGGTTGACCAGCTCATACCCAGCTAGTCCAGTTCATGAACAACTTGACCAGCTTGAAAATTGAGCACAGCTGGATTTTACAGCAGGGGAATACATCCGGCTGAGATCACAGCCGGGTGAGAACATAACCAGGTGAGGACACACACTGAAGAGAACACAGTCTGAGTTAGCAATGTCACCCTAGCCCAAACAGCCATTTCATGCCTCCCACTTGGATGGCAGGTCGTCTTCATGGCCCACATGTCTCTGAACGACTTGTTCCAGTTTGGCTCTGTTGCAGAGGACACCCTATAACCTGTGTTTGAGTGCCTGTATTAATCTTTCATTCGGGGGTTGTCTAGCATTCATAAAAATTTTATTAGCCCAACTGGAGTGGACGGGAGTGCCTGAGTGCCGAAACATTGACGTGATGTGGAGTGGACGGAGGAAACGCTCGTCGGGATCCTACCCATCAGCGAGGCAAACACCCTCTCCTCCATTAGTCATTCTGCCGCTGCTTACATTCAAATTCATATTAACATCACACTTAGAACTCCCTCTATAAAACAGCCTTTTGTAGTCTGTGCTACTCAGCGTTGTAACATTTAATGTGTCTTAGGTTGTAGTAATGCCAGAATAGCTGTTGGAAGGGCATAGTGGTTAAGGAGTGGCACTTGTAACTTAATGGTCGCACATTCAATTCCCAGGTGGGATGTTCCCATTGCACCCTTGAGCATTCATTAACGCTGCAGTACAACTCCCTCTTGCACAAACGGTCGTCGCAAAGGATTCTGAGCTATGCAACTTTCCTGGATGAGGAAGATGGATACACAAATAAATAATGTAATGTAGATCATCGAGGAACTTAGAATACAAGTGGGCGCTTGACCTGCAATAACTGCAGTTTTCTGTCTCTCCCAAACGCCTTCTTTCCCTGTTTTGGGAGAGTTTGGGGAACTGGCTGCCTGAGTTCTTGGTGGTTCTGATGCGCCATTAGGAAGCCATGTTAATGAGGGGCCCCTGTCTCTCGTTGCTGTGCATTATTAATGCCGGTATCCCTTTCCATGACATAGAAACACTCAGACGTAGTAGCAGCCTGAGCCAGGTTGGTGCGTCAAAGTAAAAGTCTCCCGATCAATCCCAGCCCCCACCTCACAGGCTCCAAACACTGCGGCAATAAAAGAAGAGCACTTCGCTGAATGCGTTTAAAAGGGAGGCGGGAGTGTGAGTGCTGTGTCTGAAACACTGAAACAGCATGGCTTTTGTTAAGCAAAAGGTCATTAAAAAAGGCAGAATTAATGGCTCACGATATTGTTCACAAAAAATGATGGTGACAATCCACTTCAGAGAAAACAACTATCTGATGTAGGGACACATAGCATGGGCTGCATGTACTGTTGTTGCCTATTTGACATGCTGGGTAAGTCTCTGGGTTTTTAGCATGCACACGCGCGCAACCACACACACGCACACACACAGCAGACACAGCAGTGGTACATCTGGTCGTCATATCTACTTTGTTACACTGGGAGAGGTGAAGGGAGCACATACATTTAATGATTCACTGCAAATTCATTAAAACAGAAGACAGAAGAAGGCAATGAATGATTCAACGGCATACTCTATGCCATCTCACAACTTTCAAGAGAAATTTTGAGAATGTTTTGTCTGAATATACAGATTAAAAAGATTGAGTGAAATGTATAGTGATGATGTTCAGTTCCAACATTTATTTTGAATATTCAGTCAGAACATGCAGGTAGGAGGACTTCAATTTGAAAATCGTGGTGTAACATCTTAATGTAGGGATTGGTTGTAATGTTTTTAGCAATAAGAGCTACTGGTTAAACATGAATGAGAGCAATTGGAAGGAAAAATAACTTTTTGAAATACATTATTATTTTTGACCCTCATCTGTTGCTCATTTAAGCACATACTGTAACCTGTAATGTACTTTACCATTCATGTACAAAGTTATATACAAAGTTACATTAAAGAACCACAGTAGGTCCAAACTTTGCCCACAATGAACTCATCACTCAAAAGCTCCAAATTAAACACATATCTATTAATTACAGCTCCATATGGTGCTTTTAATCAAATCAGAGGAATCTTCTAGATTATGAGTGATGGGAACCCTGCGGAGCTAGTTCAGGCAGACAACTTGAGAAGCGTTGCCCCCTCACATGATCCTTACATCTAATGGGAGGGGCTATATAAACCACCAACCTTACCTGTTCAGGCCCTTGGTCATTTTGTGTTGCTCCGGAAATCAGGCGAAAGTTGCCTGCTGCCTGGACCATTCTGTATGCTAAAGCCATAGCGCTGCCTGGCTCTTTCTGCTGCATTGTTTGTCCTATGCTGCCATTGCTCATAATTATTTTATGCTATTGCTGCATTTTCGAGCTGCATTTGCTCTAATTATCCTGCTTATTCCTAAATCATGCCTTTTTTGTACTCCCACCACCACCCCAGCATCCACCTGTGAGCTCTGCTTCTCAAAATCCCCATGAGGGGGGGTTTGAAGTCACTCCCTGTTTTGGCTGGCTTACAGAGTGTGACGAGAGGCAGAGCCTTCATGCCAAAGTTTTCATTTACATTAAACCTCAATAAATGTTGCTTAATTCTTCCTGAGTTGTCTGACTGAAATGCAAAAATGACTAAAAACGTAAGCTCCAGATGTGGAGGTATATTTTGGCAGTCATGGATACCTTGTAACATCTGGATCTGCTTGTTCACTCATAAGTCAAACCTGAAACAAGCAAAGACTCTTTCAAAGACTTGATGCATACATGCTATATATAATTTAAATGATTAATTTGCCTGAAAGAAGTATGGGGGCCACAATGCACCTTAGTAAACCACAGAGAACATTAAGCTGGGAGGGGCACTTCCTTGCACTGCTCTTTATTTCAAGAGTTGAACTACACAGACAGAGCATTTCCCTGGTTACTCACTTCCTGTTTTTATTCTTTTTTCCTGCATAACACCAGTTATGAAACCAATCTGGCCCTAATGGAAAATGCTCAATATTTTATGGCTAAGCATCCAGTTGTTGCTTTACGACTATGGATTAGAAAACAAAGTTGTGTTGAAAATGGACACATTCATTTTATTTCTACTCTGGAATCTCCGAGACCAAATTACGTTTCTACACAATTGATTCTCATTAGGAGTCTTTTAGTACAAGAGTACAAGGAATATGTCGTTTTATATTACAATGAAATCTGTAGGTTATCTTCCACCAATAAATGTTCTTTCACTCATTGCAGATTAAGTATACTCCGTGAGTACTTTATTAGGTATTTATGAGACTTTTTTTTTAGACTTATTAAGTCTTCTGCTGCTGTAGCCTACCAATTAGATGTTTGATGTGTTGTGTGTTCAGAGATGCTCTTCTGCATACCACTGTTGTAATGTGTTATTTGCACTACTGTCACCTTCCTGTCAGCTTTGACTAGTCTGGCCCTAGTCCTCTGACCGCTCTCATTAACAACGTTTCTGCCCTCAGAACTTCTGCTCACTGGATCAAGTAATTTCCAGAAATTAACTAAGATTTCCTATCGATTCTTTCTCATTCTTTCTCCTGATGGCTGCTCAAGCAAATACGTGTTTTAAAAAGAACAACACAGCTTGACTAAAAAATTGTTAACTGCTAAATAGGAGCAATGAAAAAAAAGCCTACTTTATAGTGAAGTATTTTAATCCATGCCCTTTCAACATTCCTGGAATAATTTTGGCAGAAAAAAAATGGTAAAAGAGAATCTTCTGTTGCCCTCTAAAGTTTCTGCTGTCCACTCTGGCACTTGTGATAGGATACCTCTTTGTGTGTTTACTTTAACAGATAGCTAGCTGTAAGGGATCAATACTACCACCTGATTGGTTAGATAATACCTTATGCAAATGAGATGGACACACCTACTTCACCCATCCCAGGATGCATTTTTCAAAATTGTGCTGTAGGTGGTGCCAGGCTGTCATAGAGAGCACAAGCGACCAATCCTATCCCCAAGGTCCAATCTCAGCTTAACTATCTTTGCAAACCTATAACATTGGTAAACTAAGTTTAGTGCCAATCACATTCTAATGAAATGTGATTATAGAGATTTTGTCAGCAAAAATGGTAAAATGATGTGCCTGGGGGACTTCCAATAGTGAAATGCTAAATTAATTGTGGGGTGGTGTTTTTTTCCTTTTACCAAGTTAAGGACAATTTTTTTGAAATATCAGGAGTGGCTAATGGTGCATGACCTCTCATCACCAACTGAACTTTAATGCCATCTCCAATGGCACCTAAGTCTGTCTAAAAGTAACTCTTTAGCTAAAGCAGAAGTCCACCAATTAACAGCATTAGCTGATTTAATTGCCTAGAACTACACTATGGCTTATATTTTCTCCAGCTTGTTTGATAACTTTGTCTCTTATTGAATGTGACTTGGATAAAAGCGCTATATAAATACAGTCCATTTACCATGCAAAAATGACCAGTGACAGCAGGGTACCACTCCTTTTTGCATGCTAACAAAGTACAGCTGAGACTGACAAAGGTATAGCTTAGACTGAAAGCTGTCTTACTTACACAAGGTGTCATGTGTATTTGAAATACCTGTGTGGAAAAGAAAATAGTAAAAACAAGAGACGTTGTTTTCTGAGAAGTTCAACCTTTTAAAACTACCTTCAGAACCAGCGGAAGATGGACAAGGATACAGTGTGTTCAGAAGTTATAGTTCCAGTTCTAGTTATAGTTATAGTCTCACTTTTTTTTTAAATCCTAAATTTCAAATTCACGCGATACCTCCTGTAAATGAATGAATGCACAAAAATGAAAATGAAATCGAACATCTCGCCTAAGCCTGGGTAAGTCGGTAATTGATAAGTCGGTAATTTCCCAAAATGTTGGTGATTTCCTAAATTCGTAGTTTTTTGACCCATTTCTGTACCTGTTTTTGGATTTTGTCTTTGTCTGATAAGCCCATTTGTTTTCGACCCTCCGCCTGCGACCTCGACTATTCTTTGGATTACATCCGTTGCCTGAACTTTTGATTACGAACTGCCTGATCCCTGTTGCAACTGTTTTCTGGCTCTCGACCCTCCTGTGTAACCTGCTACCAGAAAATAAAGAATTTTATTACAAATACATTTCTGATAAATAATAGTAATAAAAAATAAAAATAAAAATAATAATAATGAAGAAGAAGCTGCAGTATATGTATATGAATAAATATTAATAAAGTTCTTTATTCACATTTAGACACAGCTTTTGCCCCATGTGTGATGATGTGCTTTTCCAAATTGAATCTTATCAATAGGGATCCCTGGCAGGCTGGAATGCAATCAGTCTTAAGTAATAAAAGCGACCTCTTCATTTTCCACATAAATGATCCCCTTTGCTGACCACTCATTGTAAAATGAATTATCGCATTAACAGCACAAGTAAAGAAGGAAAAATCCTTAAAGTAACTTACCTATTGACATTCCTTTATCATAAATCAATGAGCAACTGGGTTTAGATTGAGATGGGTCTCCATGCCAGTAATGTACGTTAAGGTGATTTCGGTTTGCAGTTGTGTGAGAAAGGCTTGGTTGAATGGGCCTGGATGCATAGCCTTTACTTGCCTTACTGATGCTGCAAAGCTTAGCCAAACTTCACACCTGGAGCATTACACAGGAAAGAATATGCAGATGACTACAATGTTATGTAATATGTGCTGGATGTGTCTGATACCCATTGGTAGGCCAATTATAACATATGTGATCATTCTGTGATTATTCAGTGTCTTCTGTTCCTGTGTGTGCTTGTGGTGTTTTTATCCAGGCTAGCGCATGGTCATGTGGGTGTTTGTGGTCATGGAATTGGACACTGAAGGTGGAAATACACCATTGTAGTGTTTTACATCATTATAAATGATGTAAAATATTCCACCATGTTTTTTCCGCCATGTTCTTTGCTGATAATTCTATATATTATAAAGCAATGATATGTCCTATTGACATGGTATTACTCTTGCTGATACTTCATACAACTGATGTTAAGCTGACATAGCTGAGCTGACACTTTTGGTCTTGGAGATATACTCATGTGATGAACATATTTTTTTAGTGACAGAAATTATTTATTTCTCAAATAATAGGGCCTATCATCTAATAAATATCATAGGTAGACCTAAGACCTGACATTTCCTGATAGGGACAAGTCATGTGAACAAAATGGGGGGCTGTATGAGAGATTACCTATTATATAAACCTGTTTAATCTGTAAAATCTGTTTTGTTTGTTTTAGAGTCAAACTGATTAAATGAGGCTGGTCAGATTATAGGTGTAGTTGGTAGTTTAGAACTAACTCAGATCAGAATTTAGACTTTTCAGAAACATGGCATTCAGTTGCGTAAAATCGGAACTGAGTAAATCTAAAGTAAAGTGTGAACTATGGGAAGAACAATGCAGTGTTCATGTAATAAGGCCCAGCTCTCGTCATGGTTGGTTGACTAATGGTCAGTGGAGACACGGTTAGCAGAGTCACGGTCAGAAGAAGCATGATCAGTGAGCTCAGACAGCAGGGTCACAGTCACTGGAAATATGACTGATGGGGCCAGTTAGTGTGGTCATGGTCAAAAAAATATTGGTTATTGGGATCATATCTCTAGAGTTACTGGTGACAATTTCAATGGGAAAAAAACCCCAGTATTTCTTAATGAAGGATGAAACTACAAATCCTTGACTTTAACCAGAGGAAGCGATCGATTTCATCATTCAGTCTCGCAGGCACTATGAGTGCTATCACAAAACAACCATGCTTTGTATTCAGTCTTGGATTCTTTAAATTACCAGATGCTATGGAAAAACGAATTTCTGCAGGCAGTTCATCAATTAAAATGATTAATGACATCTAGAGGATGGCACGGTGGTCCAGTGGATGTAATTGTCTCACAACAAGAAGGTACTGGGCTTGAATCCTGGCCTGGGCCTTTCTGTGTGGAGTTTGCTTGTCCATGTGGGTTTCCTCTGGGTATTCTAAAGATATGCATTTAATTGGAGAGTCTAAATACCCCTAGGTATGGATGTGTGAGTGAATGCTGTGTGCCCTGAGATGGATCGGTGGCCTGTCCAGGATTTATTCCAGCTTCTCACCCACTGCATGCTGGGATAGTCACCAGCAACCTGTGTGACCCTGACCTGGAATAAGTGGGTCAGATAATTGATGGAATAATATTTAGACTGGTGCTATGGACTGCATTGAAGCATACCACAGACCTGGGTCAATTACGCAATTGTTTCGGATTCAAATACTTTTTTACGCTTTACTGAGCTTGTCTGGTGCATGAAAACCTACTCTCAGAAAGTGCGAACTGGTCCTCTTGGCTCAATTGCATCAGGCAAGATCAATCAAGCACAGAATTTTAATCCAAAACAATTATGCAATTGACAAAGGTCTGTCTCCAAGGCATCAGAGAGAATGGTGTACAGATGGTTACACACGGTAGCATACTGACTTACCAGCACAGCAGTCAAATAACTGGGTGAAAGACACTCACAGTGAGAGTCACTCTCATTAAAATGACCCGACACAGGATGAACATAAACACCACTGATATTCCTCACTTGTAATAACTTGGGAGTGACCTGTGTCCTCATTATCTGATACAAGCTCACTGGGCCCTGTACATGTCACTGGAGAAATCCATTACACAAGGAGAACTTTGTAAATCTCAAACTGAGTGCGAATAATGGAGGTGCAGGACTTAAACCATGACGCGCTAAGCTAAAATGCTCCTTTCTGCAAGATAAAAAAGCCTATTAAGGGATTTGAAGCCATACAGTATTTTGAAATGTGCTCGAATAACAGAAAAGGCATTACAAATCTTCACTCTCAGGATGAGTGGTTTGTTCGCATCTAACGTCCGTGAGTACAGTGAAATAATTACAAATATCTTGCCGAAAGCAAGCTTAAGGGCAAAATTAATTACGATTTGCTTGCTGCGGAGAGAAGGAGAGGGAGGCACACTTTACTGTGAGGCCGTGCAAAACCAGATGGAATTACAGCAATTGTTCATTTGCGGTGTACAGTCGTCACAGCCCCATGCTGAAATCACAGATATTAGTCACGTTCACAAACCCTGACACTGCTGTCCCTGCTCCGGCAGGTGGAGGCTAGTAATGTGGATACTCTCCATGGCTCTGAAACACATTATACATTGTGCCCAATGTAGCTGTCCTCAACTCAATTGTAGCTTTTGCATCTGAATGCCATCCTTGGCCCCAGTGCCTTTGGAGAGGGCATTGAGGGCCCACACCTCCTATAAACTTATCCTACGTTTATACACAGAGAAATGCAGTGAAACATCCATTAATTCATTATCCTAACCCGCTTATCCTCAACAGGATCGCAGGGGGGCTGGAGCCTATCCCAGCATACATTGGGCGAAAGGCAGGAATACACCCTGGACAGATCGTCAGTCCATCACAGGGCACACACATCATTCACTCATACACTCATACCCACAGGCAATTTAGACTCTCCAATCAGCCTAACCTGCATGTCTTTGGACTGTGGGTGGAAACCAGAGTAAACTCACACAAACATGGGGAGAAGATGCAAACTCCACACAGAGATGGCCCCGGGCAACCGGGATTCGATCCCAGGACCTCCTTGCTGTGAGACTCATATGTACTTTGTTATTGTTGAATCAACACTGTACTGGATTGTATTGTACTGTGAACTGATTGATTGACTAGCAGACCGATTGATTTATGTTCTATTGAATAACATATTTTTAATAATACAGTATTTATTTGCTATTTTATGTCAATATATGTGTATTCATTACGTCCAGGGGGAAATCGAAAAGAACACATAATTTAACCTAATAAAAAGGTACTTACCGGTGTTCATTCCACAAAGATAAAAGTCTGATGGTCAGAGGCCAGTGAGTGTACCAGTAGAAGTTATGACTTAAAACAATATATTGTGCTGGATGCCACCCACTGGCACAAGTCATTCAGTGACATAGTCTTAATAGGGCTGTTAATATTCCTGACAGCAGCAGAGTACCTGCATCATTCAGCACAGAAATTGGGAAGAGTAAATCACCCAATAGAAATGCTCTGCTATCGTTAAAGCTCACTGTATGATGAGGTATGTGAAAACCCCACCTGCTAACCTTCACCCTTGGGGCTGGGAGAACCACAGTAGAGAAATAGATCTCGCCATGCCTTCATAGGGTTTTCACAGGAAGCAGTCTCAGGGTTGTCCACACAGGTAGGTAAGCACATAAGCTGGCTAGAGAGTGGTGAACAGATACTGTGGCCTGAAAATCCAGTGTCTATTAAATAGGATGAAAGGGAGAGTTCACTCTGGTGATGTTGTTTCTGTGTTTTTGATTCGCCCAGACAGTCTTTGCATCAATGATGCCTTTGAAAGTAAGGAATACCCAATAGGAAGTATGGGACAAACGTATAATAGAGTGGTCACTGTGTGAAATTGCTTGTTAGGTCAGGTAGTGAAGGCAGAAACTCAAAGATTTTCAAGACCAGGATTGATACGGTGCTAGATACTCGCTTGCTTTTACATAAACTAAAGGCCAGTTTATAGTTCAGCGATGTATGATCGTTGCCATCAGCGATTATAGGATTTTACGGTCGGGTACAAAGACTTCTCCTTTATACTAGAACGATGGTCGATTTGACGTCGCCACTACACCACGTTCCAAATTATTATGCAAATTGTATTTAAGTGTCATAAAGATTACATTTTTTGTTTTTCAATTAAACTCATGGATGGTATTGTGTCTCAGGGCTCTTGAAATCAATCTCAGACACCTGTGATAATTAGTTTGCCAGGTGAACCCAATTAAAGGAAAAACTACTTAAGAAGGACGTTCCACATTATTAAGCAGACCACCATTTTCAAGCAATGTGGGAAAGAAAAAGGATCTCTCTGCTGCCGAAAAGTGTGAAATAGTTCAATGCCTTGGACATTGGATATTTCACGGAAACTTAAGCATGATCATCGTACTGTTAAGAGATCTGTGGCTGATTCAGAGCACACACGGGTTCGTGCAGATAAAGGCACAATGAGGAAGGTTTCTGCCAGACAAAAACATCGGATTAAGAGAGCAGCTGCTAAAATGCCATTACAAAGCAGCAAACAGGTATTTGAAGCTGCTGGTGCCTCTGGAGTCCTGTGAACATCAAGGTGTAGGATCCTCCAGAGGCTTGCAGTTATGCATAAACCTTCTATTCGGCCACCCCTAACCAATGCTCACAAGCAGAAACGGCTGCAGTGGGCCCAGAAATACATGAAGACTAATTTTCAAACAGTCTTGTTCACTGATGAGTGCCGTGCAACCCTGGATGGTCCAGATGGATGGAGTAGTGGATGGTTGGTGGACGGCCACCATGTCCCAACAAGGCTGCGACGTCAGGAAGGAGGTGGCGGAGTCAGGTTTTGGGCCGGAATCATGGGGAGAGAGCTGGTCGGCCCCTTTAGGGTCCCTGAAGGTGTGAAAAAGTATGTGGAGTTTCTGACTGACCACTTTCTTCCATGGTACAAAAATAAGAACCATGCTTTCCGTAACAAAATCATCTTCATGCATGACAATGCACCATCTCATGCTGCAAGGAATACCTCTGCATCATTGGCTGCTATGGGCATAAAAGGAGAGAAACTCATGGTGTGGCCCCCATCCTCCCCTGACCTCAACCCTATTGAGAACCTTTGGAGCATCCTCAAGCAAAAGATCTATGATGGTGGGAGGCAGTTCACATCCAAACAGCAGCTCTGGGAGGCTATTCTGACATCCTGCAAAGAAATTCAAGCAGAAACTCTCCAAAAACTCACAAGTTCAATGGATGCAAGAATTGTGAAGCTGCTATCAAATAAGGGGTCCTATGTTAAAATGTAACTTGACCTGTTAAGATGTTTTTGATTGAAATAGCTTTTGATTTCAGTAAATATGACCTCCTAATGCTGCAAATTCAACAAATGACCATTTTCAGTTCTTTACAACCTATAAAATGTTGTGAAACTCTGTTGTGCGTAATAATTTGGAACAGTGCATTTTAAGTTTTTTATTTTTGAAAAAAATACTGTTATCATTGGGAGGTTTGTTCAATAACATTCAAATTATACCCTAACAGTTGATGACTTGAAAATTACGCTGACTGTCATTTGCATCGACTATTTAGGAAAATCAGAGAAAAATATCACTTGCATAATAATTTGGAACACAGTGTATAGTCGAGTGATAATGGAATGTTGGCAACATTGTAGCGATATCCATTGTCTGATCAAATCACAATAAACTGGCCTTAATGCATTTTAATGATAGGAAAGGGCAAGCATTGCTGGGTTAAATGGTCTTTTCTCATCATAATGTTATGTACTGCAACTTTTAAATTACTGTACGTCCTATTTGCATTCTTTCGGAGGACAGGGGGATGAGGGGATGGGTTCTGTGTGGTTTTTGTCAGTATGTTAGTTTTCATTATAAGGCAATGTTCCCTGTCAGGGAAACTCAGTTGGACCTACAATATGTGTGGAACAACATATCCTATGAAAATCCAAGCATGGGCCAGCTCTACACTGCACTATTTAAAGCATTTTGCATTGTAGTGCTTGGGAACTGATCTCCCCAAGATCCTCATTATTTTGCAGGTAGTGAAATGCCTGTTGAACAATGGTAGTAATTTCATGATTGCTGCAACTCAGTGTTTTGGAGTTGGGAAGCTGTCAAATGGAAGCTTTTTATCCCTTCAGAAATAAAGCTGTGGTGGTGTGTTTATGTATATAATCCCTCTCTCTCTCTGTCTCTCTCCCCCCCTCTCTCTCTCTCACTTTCTCAGTAGCGCTTATCCACCCTCCAGAAATTCAGTCAACGGCATGATCCTTTCCGCTATGCGCTGTCATTCATGCTGAATTTAAATGGAGCAGAATCATACTCGCCCCGCTGTCAATTTTCTGCCCACGGTAGCTTTAGCTTTTTCTCATTTTGTAGAATAAAGGAATGATGTTGTTATGAGCAAAGGAATGAACACCAGCTCTCCTGACGTGAGCTTTAACATCAGGTCTCATGGACCTAAGACATGCTTTACTGAGCTTGTTTGGTGTATTGGAACCTATGACATACTCTAAAGACCTCGCCTTCTGGTCCTCTTGTTTGGTTTAATTGCACCAGAAAAGATCAATCAAGCACAAACAAGTATGTGAAACCAAAACAATTATGTACAGTATTTGAACCAGGTCCATGGGGCCGGATGTCAAAGCTCACGTCTGGAGAGCTGGTGTTCGTTCCTTCACTCATAACAACATCATTCCTTCTTTCCATGAAGGTCAGATGGAGACTATTTTTTTTCCCTTCTTTTTTCTTTTTCTTGCTCCCTTTTCTACTCCAAACTCAACTCATCAGGAGAGACTAGAAAAGGAGGCTAGAAAAATAAGTGAAGACGGGGACATTGAGAAAATGTGAATTAGCCAAATGGAATGTCCTTGCTCCTTCAAACATCAGTTCAAAGCCACAGATATTACAGATGTAACAGATGCATGGCAGATGGGGAGAGATGGATCAACTGGTCACTCATTTATACGTCACACTTTCTAAAAAAAAAAACTTTGAAGGATGTGCTCATGTTTCCTTGCTCAAAAACAAGATTTGGAGTTCCTAACTTCTACTTCTAGCTCCTAGAAGGAACATTAAGCTGGCTGAAATATCCTTAAAGATGGTGGACCTTGATCGATTTCCAAGTCGGGAACAAGGTAGAGATAAAAGAGAAGAAAAATAAGCGATTGAAATGAGCCCTGTGTCTCCTAAAGGACCCGGCTTTAGAGGCAGCTTAGAACCAGAGTGGCCCTCACAGAGATTAGCCGTTTGGCTTGGACACTCAAGCAGCATGTCCTGTAAGCAATTGGGCTTGTAATTTTTTGCCTGGCTCATGTACCACATTAAAAAATGGCAGAAGCGGTTGATTTAGGTGCGTTTCTGGTGACAGCATGAACATACTTTCAGCTCGCGTTAACAAATGCTGCCTCTGAGACAGCAGTGCAACACATTAGCACATGTGCTCTTGGTTGTTTCTCTCCATTCCTGTCTTCTATCTGTGTTCTGGGCGCATACCTGTATGTGTTGGTCTAATTTTCTGCCCTCCCTAACATGCACAGTCACCTCATTGACCTACTCACTCTTTCACATTCCCTTCACCCCCTCTCTCTACTTCTCCTTCCGTTTCTCTCTCTATCCCTCCCTCAAAAGGAGCAGATGTATTTTTCTTGTAAAGTGTAAAAAAAAGAATTGCAAT
The DNA here is from genome assembly GCF_963514075.1 of Conger conger. NCBI lineage: Eukaryota > Metazoa > Chordata > Actinopteri > Anguilliformes > Congridae > Conger > Conger conger. Next base: position 27,820,907 of record NC_083764.1, read on the forward strand.
AATTTTAACTGTTATATTATAATTATAACAGTTTTGGGTCAATTTGACGTAAAAGCGTCATAAAATCACATAATATGAGGCTGGTTCCAGTCTTAAGAGAGATCCTACCCATTTGCTTCCCACAGTACAGTTCCCCAGCTGAACTACAACAGCCGGACCAGGGATAACAAGATAGCAGATATCTTGGGGTCAGGACTACTGAGCCATTACTCAAAACTGAAGAAAACATATTTAATATTTAAACACCAGCACCTGCCCCCCAGCTGCCCTACTGGTTGACTTGGTTTTCATTGATGGAAGCTACAGTAGCCACACGATAACCATGAACCCCATTGAGGTTTGACGGGAAAATGAATGGCGTTATGCCTCTGGCTCTTCCTGGATTTCACTCTGTTCTCGATGCACTGAAGTGCTGACATGGGAACTGTGTGCATGGATAGTCATGCTCTACAGGGCTGGCAAGCACGCATCTGCACACGGAATCTCCTCCACATACATGCACATAAGCAGACATGCACACACACACACACACACACACATAAATGAGCACACCCACACACCTACAGGCACAGCAGGGGGCAGTTGACTGCTGGTGAGCAAGATGGGAAGCCTTGCATGGCTGACTGAGCCTTTAGCTCCACTTTTGAGACATTCTGCATGGTCGTTCTATGGAGAGAGGAACTGAAGTGTGAGCTGCTGACGGGAGAATGTGGCTTCATGCACCCACAACGGGTTGCTGCTAATCACCGACTAGTATGAGCCTATCAAGGCTTCGTCGCATGACTCGTTTGAGATTTCTGGGTCTCTGACAAGCCCTCATAGCCCAAACAATTTTCAGGCTTTCCAATCACTAGTATGAGCTTTGGGGTCCTGGGAGACTGGGAATTGCAGGATTGCAGTGTTGACAGACATACAGTTTGTTTTCAAAGGAGAGAAAGAGATACCACAAACAGCAGGCTTCAGATTAAGGGAATAGTCTGACTCTGGGAAATTTGATTGTTGGAGATCTTACCCATAGTTAGATGATTGATACCCATACAATTCCATCCCTGCACATCCAGCACAAAATTAGATAACACATTAGATAAACAGCATTTTTCTGCATATTGATGGTTGCATATGCAAAATTGCAAACCCAATACTTTTGTAGAGTACCAAATTGAATTTGGCCATTAATACAGCAAGTCAATAATGACATCACTACCACTTAATTTGCATTCATAGACTACGCTGTTCCACCAACAAAGAAGAATGCGGAGGACCGACAGGAAAAGCGGCTGGACTCAGCTAGACTTTATACATTTGTTCTTCATATTGTGACACATAATGGATTTATAGCTGAATGATAGAAGTATTTTAAGATTCTAGATCTGCGCTCATCTCATTTTTGGCCAAAATAGAATCTGAGAAGTTGAGAACTGCATGATGGTGTCATACACCTCAAACCATGAGATTGTGCTTTGTAAAGAGGGGAATTCTAATTTTGAAGTCCACACCTCTCTGCAGGACACCACATCATAACCTTTCTGTCAGGCATTAGGATAGAAGAACCAATCGCAAACAAAAAATTGGCAGTTCTAGTCTATTTATTGAGCAAAGTCAGACAGGCATTGGTTGAGTGTTGGCAGACTGGAACAGCAGGCATAATTACAGTTGTAAGCAAAAGTCACAGTAAGGCAATCAGAACTGGTGACAGTGCAAAATGTAATCCGGGAATCGTAAACCAAAAATCAGAATCCGGTAACAGAAAATCAAACAAACAACAGAAGGGTAATCTGAAAGAAGCAGGTCGGGGTACACGGAACAGGTCAATACACGAAGCAGACAGGTAGGAAACCACTGAACAGAATGGCATACACACATTACAATCTGGCAAAGACAAAAGCAAACAGGCAGGTTAAATACACAGAGTGATGGAACAGAAATGACAAACAGGTGTGAGTGAAGGAAACAGATTACATGAACTGAATGGCAGAATGAATATAGAAAGCGAAACAAGACATGAGGCATGAAAGACACAGGGAAGCAGAAAACGCTAGGCAGGGGGATGCAGAGTGTGACTGTAGCAACAGTGTTTCTCATTTTTGTTGACTACCGGTAACCACCTCTATGTATGAATGTGTGCATCCATGTGTCTGAATTATCTAGAAGTTAAAATAGTTTAAAACTGAGTCTAGATTAAAGCTTTAGAAGTCAAGTCCAAGCCATAACATTGAGGCAATGAGCTTCCTCAGGTGAATATACAGAAAGGAAGCTTGGACCAATGAGCTGTCTTCTGTAAGCCAGTCAAAAGTAACATTTGGTCTCATGCGCTGGTCAGCCTCCTGGAGCATACTTTGTTAGCCCCCACCGTTGGCACACATGCCTGTGGGGGAGAGCTAGAGAAGGATTCTTAGAGGCGCCTTCTTGGGCCCTGGGGGCCCCCTTTTCTCACATTCCAGAACAGGAATATTGGAGATGGTATAAAGATGTTTCATGATAATCCCAGGTCAGAATATAGTGATGTTTGGTGTTATTCTGATTGGTTCAGTGCGACTGGTGTAATGGTCTAGTTTTTGTAACAGTCTACCGTTGATATCATAACCATTCAGGAGCCGAGGGGAAACTGGGCAAAAGCTGTCTCTGTAGAAGCCATGTGTTTTAGCCCCCTGCCTGGTGGGCCTGGCTGTAAATTATAGATGGGTGACTCACTTTTAGGGTCAAGAACTAAGGCCTGGATTTCGGAGATAAGGAGAAGAAACCAAACAGTCTGGGATGTCTCCTTTCCTTTCATTCACCCAAATCAGGTTTATCCAAAAGGTATATTACCATGAGAGGCACAAAGACATATTTACAGCATAATGCAGTTATCATGAAAACTCCCAACTACAGCATTCATAGATATGATGGGGCGGCCTGTAGCATAGTGGTTAAGGTCAGGAAGGGCTGCCATTTGTGAGGGGCCTGAGAGCTGGGGTTTCAATGTTGTTCAGACTACCTGTTGGGGAGTTAAGATGTATGAGTGGTCCAAGGCCAGTTGGGTCATGGGAAAAGAATCCTCCCGAACATTGGTGACCTCCCTGTGACACTTCCAAGGGGGAAGACTCCGGACAATGCCACAGTGCCCTCATTTGGGCACTGCTGCCATTACACCGGTGACTGTTCTCCTAGATTAAATATTCAAAACTGCTATTAAGATAGTAAATAGACTCGGTAACACCTTGAAAACATTGCCCATGTGATCCTTGTATTATTGCATTAAGTCTTATGTAATGGTAACAGGAATTGCATGTAAAATGGATAATCAGGAGGGAAGTTTCATGATAACTGCAACATAATAAAAGATAAGGGTAATCTGTTTGGTATGGATGTGATCTGATAAAATCAAGGAATCGGATGAGATACATTTCATACCAAATGGAATTTAATAAACTATAGTTTCAGTATCCCAAGGGAAAACCTACACGTCCTCTCCTGGTAATCATCTCATTTTCCCTACTCAACAACCCCCAACGGTGGGGGTCTAAATTCCAGATTTGACCACCCCTCCAGGTTGATTTATGGTACTGCCACCTGGTTCCAAACGTATGATTTGGCATAAAAGCAAGGGAGACAGACCAATCTGGGAAGATCGTATTCGACTTCCCACACAGCATATTGTACATGTATGTAAGTATCAGGAAGATCGTATTCGACTTTCCACATGGCATATTCTATACTCTGTGTTTGTGTGTAGTCCAAGCAGGCTAGGTATGATTCTTTACTCTATCTCTATTCTTAATTTGTGTATTTTATACTTGATTGTGATATTCTAAAGCTAATAACCTACCTGTCTGCGAATAAACTATTTTGTTTGTAACTTGCGTGATCTCCATGACTAATTCATCTTGTACCTTTTCAGCCTAAATTATAACTGAATACTCAGGGGGAAATGGTGGCCAAAGACCGACCGATCGGCGGGGCGGTACACCTGTGGTAGTTCTAAGCTGTGCGGCCAGCAATTTCTGTCCCTTAAAGGGTCGGGGGACGCACGGCTCTTGTAATCTGGTGCGAAGGGAACCCATGGGCGTTACGGCGCTGGTTCCTGCCAAATTAGCTCTAAGGAGCCCAGTTAATGCTACGCCGACCTGGGCTCACAACTATCATGGCAGGTTTGCATGTATTGTGTTGACTGGACCCTCAGCCTCTGAGTTCTCCACCGAACTGAGATTTCAGCAGTAATGCTAATCCCGGGAGCATATATTGAGTAATGGTCGAATGTAATCACTCCCGAGGTCCGCGTAAATTGCAAACCCAAATTTCTAAATTATATTTTAAATGGAGTCAGATAAACGAGTAAAACTATAGTAACCACTAAGCGTGCAATACGGCCCCGTTTGAGAACGGAGAATATTAAGAATTGTACTGATCCGTTTCTGGCCAGCTATAAGCGGGATATGGGGCAGGTCAATCCATATCTGACCCATGGCAACGGACCCAGTATATTCTTAAACATAATTGTGCTCTGTTCTTGTACGGAGGATAATAATTAACCCAACTAATGTTCTCCCAGCAACGCCAGAAGGACAAGCACGCAAAACCCCCTTCGGCCCCCGCTAAATTCCGTCACTGGGTTAGCGTGGGGTTTTACACTTCTATGAACAATGACAGGAAAACAAGGCCACAGAGCTTTCACACATGGACATGGACAGATCAGCAGCTGGCCTGTGAGCTTTCCCACATGGATTAAGATAGAAGGAGGACAGAAAGGCAAAAGAGGACTTGCATAAAGCCGTCATCTGGTACCAGGCTTTGCCACTGCCCAATCCCTTGCATGTTTTGTATGAAATATCATTAATTTCACAAAATTGTCTCAAAATTATGTTCACTATATCTAATATCCACTCAATTTATTTTAACCCATCTCTTTTTAGATGTTCAATCTACCTTTCGATGGATTTACACTCAGTGAGAACTTTATCAGGTATTTATTAGACTTACCTGCTGCTGTAGGATATCCACATAGGCTTGACACGTTGTGTATTCAGAGATGCTCTTCTGCATACCACTGTTGTAATGTGTGGTTATTTGCGTTACTGTCACCTTCCTGTCAGCTTCAACCAGTATGGCCCTTCTCCTCTGACCTCTCTCTTTAGCAATGTGTTTCAACCTGCAGAACTGCTGCTCACTGGATGTTTTTTTGTTTTTCGAACCATGGTCTGCAAATTCTTGAGACTGTTCTGCATGAAAATCCCAGGAGATCAGCAGCTTTTGAGATACTCAAACCACCCAGTCTGGCCCCAACAATAATTATATGGTCACAGTCACTTAGATCACATTTTTTCTGAAGTGTAGACAAGTTATGTATCATAGCAGCACTGCAACCACTCATTCAGTGACTATAAGTGCAGCGCTGCAACCCCTCATTCAGCGATTGTAGCCATAGCATTGCAGCCCCTCATTCAGTGACTGTAAGTGCAGCACGGCACCCCTCATTCAGCGACTGTAACTGCAGCGCTGCAACCCCTCATTCAGCGACTGTAACTGCAGCGCTGCAATCCCTTATTCAGCGACTGTAATTGTAGCGCTGCAACCCCTCATTCAGCGTCTGTAGCCGTCGCATTGCAGCCCCTCATTCAGTGACTGTAAGTGCAGCACGGCAACCCCTCATTCAGTGACTGTAACTGCAGCGCTGCAACCCCTCATTCAGCGACTGTAACTGCAGCGCTGCAACCCCTCATTCAGCGACTGTAACTGTAGCGCTGCAACCCCTCATTCAGCGACTGTAGCCGTAGCATTGCAGCCCCTCATTCAGCGACTGTAAGTGCAGCATGGCAACCCCTCATTCAGCGACTGTAGCCGTAGCACTGCAGCGCCTCATTCAGCAGCTGTGCAGTGATACAAGTCAAAAGCTTAGAAAACATGCAAAAGCTACATTTTACACTGCTTTTATCCTGTAATCCCTAAATCTTCGGTCTCTATAATTTGAAGAGGATTAGAGGGGCAAAAACCAAGTTTGTTCAAGTGGAAGCAAGCAGGGTGAGTGAGGGAAGCATGAAAAGAGAGGCCTGATTCCTGTTTATGCCACCTCATAAAAAAACATAAAAAGAGAATCACCTCAAATGTTAACAGCTGTAGATGATTGACAATGCTGGACACTATTGTATGCTCTGTGATTATGCTGTGATCATGTATGTCTAAGCATGTTATTGCATGTTATGTGTCTGCATTTACATTAACATGTTTCTGCATACTTGATTACGTATCCAGATATGCATTATGTCAATCTACGTATGCGCTTGCTTCATTTTTTTTATTTCTCCCTTTTATGTTCAACCTCAAAAAATGTCTTATAGCAACTTCAAAGCCTCCATTTCTTAGACATTCTTTGATGTGTGCTTTATTTATTGAAATATGTATATTCCTGATGTGCATTCTGACCAAGTTTAGTTAAGCCATGAGCCAATAAGAAAAACCTCTCTTACACATTCACCAAGGTATTCACCAACAGATACAGAACTACACTGACATTTCAGTGATTTTATCTTGTGAAATTAGTGTATGAGTCCAGCCTGACTGTGTTGGTCTTTGTTCTCTGCGTAAGTAAGTAAGTAAATGCCCTTTTTAACATTTCACAGATTAGCATCGTCTGATGAAACAGATCCAGTAAAAAGCACAACAATAGCTATTCTTCTCTTTAACTTCCGTGTTTATCTGCAAAGAGATGACAGAAAGTGAGAAAGCTTACCGGCTTTCTGATTTGCATCAGACACCGTAAGATTCTTATACACACTTTTCCAGAAGGGGGGGCTTTACCAAAACAAAAAGACATGAAGCTGGCAACAAACATTTATCAGTATTTTGTCTTCTGAATACCCCTTGTTGACCTTGCTGTAAGGCCAGAATGTGCTAGCTGAGAAGCTGACATTAATGTCAAAGGCTGTCTGTCTGCTTAATTCAGAAAGTGGTCTAATAGTAATAAGGATTATCACTAAAAGGTTATTTGTAATCATGTGATTGTCTTGATGTTAACACACATTGTCAATTAAGAATCAATTAAGAAAATGACCCTTACAATTACACATAAAGTAATATGAAATGAAATGAAATATTTCAAGCCTTTTTTGTTTTAATCTTGATGATTACGACTTACAGTAAAAATCCAGCTTCTAGAGATATCCTAATACTACATAAATTAAAAAATGATTTATAATACAGAAATGTCGACCTTCTGAAAATATGTTCATTTATGCACTCAATACTTGGTCGGGCAAACATGGGCAAAACTTCTGACTTGATAGTTGTCCAGAAGACACTCATTGACACCCTCAATGTCAATGTGCATCAAGAGCCACCACGACATGTCCAGGAAATGGGCTACAATGTCAAGCCAGTCCTGAACCAGAGACAACGTCAGAAGCATCTTACCTGGGCTAAGAGGAAAAAGAACTGGACCGTCGCACAGTTGTCCCAAGTCCTTTTTTCAGATGAAACTAAATTTTGCATTTTATTTGGAAATCAAGGGTTCTGGAGGAATTGTGGAGAGGCACAGAATCCAAGTTTCTTGAAGTCCAGTGTGAAGTTTCCACAGTCAATGCAATATTTCATGCAAAAGGAGCCAACCAAGTATTTAATGCATAAATTAACATACTTTTCATTTTCATTTTTAAGGTCGACATTTCTGTATTATAAATCCTTTTTTTGATTGGTCTCATGTAATATTCTAATATTTTGAGATACTGAATTTTTGTAATCATCAAGATTAAAACAAAAAAATGCTTGAAATATTTCACCTTATGTGTAATGAATCTAGAATATATAAAGTTTCACTTTTTCAATTAAATGAAGTAAAAAAATGAACTTTTCCACAACATTCTAATCTTTTTAGATGCACCTCTTTGTGCTGGTAGCAGTAGGGTATAATGTGGTTGGTCTCTCTGTTGTTGGCAAGAAGGCTGTATATTGCTCCCGCATATTATTACCCAGCATGCATCTTACAAAAATCGTGCCTGATTCATGATAATGGACAAAAGTGCCACATGAACAGCAGAAGTGATTCATTCCAGTACCCACACATTTCATTTAATCCCACACAGACTTTTTTTGAAATTCTGCGGCAGCGATGTAAACAAAAGAGGGAAAGCCTATTTTATTCCTTCTGGACACAAGTTAATGCCCGAGGCAAATAGAAATGTGTTTGTGCTTTATAATAATCTCCAAATTTCATTACTGCATGATCATTGACTGTAAAAACAGATATGTTTCTCGCTCCAGTGATCCTGGCCTTATCACAAGATTTATTCTGCATGAGCAGATGTATCGTCTCTGGTGCAGATAGATGATACAACTCAATCCAGTTAAAATTCATGAGGATGCAACATAAAACAGATCCTGTAGAATGCTTTGATTATGGCAGCGCTACTCAACTCCTCATCCTGCGAGCAGTGTCTGCAGGCATTTGCTTCAACCATGCACTACACCACCTAATTTCATTAATTCACTTATTATCTTAACCAAGCAGGTAAAATAATTAGTGAAATCGGGTGGTGTAGCGCACGGTCAGAGCAAATACCTGCAGACACTGTGGCCTGCAGGACGGGTATGAGTAGTGCTGGATTATGGTGTCTCTGCTGTTGTATTGAGTGGGTAAGTGGTAACCAGCTTTGTTCCTGGAGATCTACCATAACCCTAAGAAAACACAACTAATTCGACAACTTGTGATCTTGTTGAGCTGCTAATTCAAGTCAGGTGTGCCAAATTATGGCTGAAAGGAAAAACATACAGGATGGTAGATCTCCAGGAACAAGGTTGGTAACCACTGGAGTGGGTGAATTTGGTTGTACCTTTATATTGGGTGAATGAGTATGAGGTTTTGGAAATGCAGATCCACATGGCTGCAAGTCTGAAACTGTTTTTAGGCAGCTCAGAACTCTGGTTGGAGATGATTGTATTTGAGGCTTTCTACTAAATGACAGGGGTTTAAAGGATTTAAAAAATCCCTTATGGCTATCAATAAACCCGATTTAAACATGCACACAATTGCATACACGTTTGTTTAGGAATATACTATGGATATAACAAAACTGCGTAACCGATACTGCTTACAGCTAGCAGTTGTATCTTATTTATGGAGTAGCCTACTGATTAAAATGTAATTGCATTCTCAAACTTTAGTTTAGGCTATTTTCAAATAGTTTCATTTAAATGCCAGCATTGTATATCAGATAATAGCCTGATTGCCAAATTAGGGATTTACATTTTCATTGACATTGTGCCTGCAGATGTCCAGCAGTGTAGTTTAAATGCATGCACACATGACATTAGGCATGCGGGTAATTTTTAAAAATGCTTCAGTTAAAATTTGAATTCTTTGTGTTTTCATCCCTCTTCCCATGACTTCTGCCTGACAGACTTTAGTGGCATAACATGTGGCCAATCTGCTGCTATTGAGAACTTAACTCAGACAGATAGGCTTGTGCATAATTGTGTCAAAATTCCAAGGTCACGTTAATGTCCAATATTTGCATGATATACAGTAACATGATAACACCGTGTTGTAGTGGTAGATGCTTTGCCAATGCATTTTATACAACACAGCGCAATCTTTGTGGTGACAGGATAAACGTGGTCCTTTTAAAGCAGGGAATTTTCACTTTCAAGATCCATTGGATCCTGGTTTAAGGATTTTTCTTTTATGCCAACAATTGTACTTGCTTTGGCCAACATTAGATATATAAAGCACAACATAAAAAACAAACAAACTAACACAAGCCCTGTACCATGCCTAAGTGTGACATGGTTGTGTTTCTCTGTGCCAAAAGACATGGATTTGTTTGTGAAATGTACAGACTTTCATGTAAGCATTACATTTGACATGGATACCCTATGAAGAATCCACGGTAGCTTTCAAGGATTTTCTAAGCTCAGATGGCTTTTTAGGAACTACATTTTTCAAGTGTGTACAATTTCCCTTGCAAAGCCTAAATCTGACACACTTCTATTTGGCCCAAATGGGTTGATGTCATACTTTGGTATACACATCTGTGTACCCACACATACATGCACACACACACACACACACGGTGGTCCAAATGGGAACACATTTTTAACAAAAGTAAGTGCAGGCAAAACTGAATTCTTTATTCATCAGAAATTGATTTTAAATCTGGCTGCAAAGCCTGTATTGACTCAAAGAGAAGAAATAATTAATTTTAGACAGGCAATTCTGACAGCAATCCATTCTGCACAGCAAAGCTCTCTTCAGACAGTTCAAGCAACCAGCTAAAAACAAAGTACTGTTGAACAAATTTTACCTGAAAGCTAAAATTATATAAATGTAACTACTACCCATTTATATGGCCGGATGTAATTGTTAATTAAAGATGGCTGGATATAGTGAAGCGCTCTTCAAATGGCAGCGCCTTACCTAGGATTTGAATCTTGTGCTACTGTTTTCCTTAAAAATGCAAGTTGGCTCAAAGCAGCAAACTGACTAAAATAAACAGAGCAACTGCTGAATGTAAAATTAATCATAAATGTATTATTTATTATTAGGCAGTTCTAGGCATTACAAAAGAATAATTACAACACAGAATTTCAACCAATCTGGCTGTCTTCATATGATATGTGAGACGGGTGCGTGGGGGTTGGACCCAAAATGCACGACTCAGAAACAATAGTAATATAAAGACCCCTCAGGGCTTTATTCGGGACGAATCCCAGGAGAGTAGTCAACACAAGCAAAGTCCATACACGTAGATCCAGCCAAACAAAAAGTAAACAAACAAAAGGCACGGTGCCGAGGGAAGAGGCAAACTCGTAGTCGGTAGACGTGCAGGGAGGTCCGGTAGCAGGAGAGCTGTCAGCGGGGCAGATGAACAGACGGACGGCAGGCAGAGGCGTAGTCGTGGGTGAAGCGGGAGTCGAAACCATGAAACAATCAGCGAAGCAAAAGTACAAAAACGGTAGGCGAGGACATAGTCAAAAAACAAACGATGGTCACAAAACAGAAGTCAATAAACAATGGTCGGTAACAGGCTTGGATCGTAACGTGTAATCAATAGTGGTAAATGCTCAAGAGTTGCGTGGTAAACAGAGGCAGACAATTTCGCAGTGAACAGTAGCGCGACTGGGATATAAATGCAGGTGTAGACAGGTGTAGACAATTAGTTAGAGCGTAGCAAGGAAATGGAAAACAGGTGCGATGGATGACAAGTCTAACAAGGAGATTAGTAATCGTTAGTAATAAACCTATCCTGCCCTAGCATTAGTAAATTAGTAAATGACATGCACGAGAAACGTAAGGTAACATGAACACATGATTAGTTTGTTAGTTTCTACCCAATCCTGATCTAGCGTTAGTAGTTTTAGTAAATAGACAAATGGAAACAATAAGGGAGTGAATGACAGAAAGAGAGAGAAAAGGCGGAACGCAAGGTTTGCGGAAAGACATGTAAAAGTGTATGTTTAAACAGTCGACCAGAAACGTAACAATAAACATAAATCAAAACATGACACAAAACGAAACTAAGACGATAACCACTCAACATAACAAGGTAATATAATCATACGAAAACATAACTAGACATGACAAGAAAATAAATCGTAACGAGACATAACTAAACATGACAAGAAAATAAATCGTAACGAAACATAACTAAACAACATGACGAACCTAGACTAACATAATACATGATAAGACACTACAAGACTAATACAAAATGAATAAACATAAAACATGGCGAGACAGACCTGAAACGTGACAATATGATCATGATTCTTTCAAACCATTGTTGTTTGTTCATTGTCCACCTGTTTAGCTGCCAATACGGTGGAACCAAAATATAAAGAAGGCACACTTTTTTCATTCAAATGGCTCAACTTTTTTTGTGTAGCTCATAGCTCCTTTTGGTAGAACTTATTACATTTTCTTGGACAGTGTTACCTTTTGCATTAAATAATCTTGCCAGCTCACACTTCGAAAAATAATTTGTAACTTGTTGGCATTTCCCTCACTTTACAGGGGATGCAACTGTGATGGTATGCTCTTATATGCAGTACTGTGCAAAAGTGTCAGGCAAACACAAAAAAAAAAACACAAAAAAACACATAAAAAAAGAATACTATGAACAGTTCAAAATATTTGTTGTGACCACAACCATCCTTTAAAATGGCATCAATTACCTTGCACTGTCCTGCAGTTTTAGAATTGGTAGGTTGTTACAACATATTGGAGAAATTTGCACATTATGTCTGCGGACTTTGGCTCTCTCACTTACTTCTGGCTCTCCGGGAAATCCCAGACAGCCTTGATCAAGTTTTTCTTTCAATCTGCGGTTCTATTACAAAGTGGCTCTATTACAAAATCTATGTAACATTTAATATTTTGGCAAATCAATGCTTGGAAATCTCGAATTTGCTATTTTCTGCTGACACACTAATGCTGAAACATAAATAAATGAACATCAAAGACCAAATGTATATTAAAGACATCTACAGTGCCTTTGCTAAGACTTTTGCACAGTACTGTACAGTTCTATTCAGAAAATTTGTGTCAGTTGGCAAAAGGCAAGGCAAGGCTAGTTTATTTATATAACACATTTCATTAACAAAATATTTCAAAGATAAGTGCTTTATATAAGCATAAAGTAAAATACATTAAAAAAATGAATTAAGAAAAACATATCTATTTTAAAAGGTGACCAGACAGACAGATAAACACACAAATTTGCCAGCAATACCTGTGCATTGCATTTACTTCCTTGAATTCAAAATTACTTACAGACCACCACTTGGAACAAAGAGTTAAATTAAGTAAATCAAAATGACTTTACAGACCACTGTCAAGGTTCTAAAGAAAAGAGACTACTGAACCGTCCATAGACTAGGTAAAAAAATAAAATGAAATAAAATTTTAAAATAAATAAATTCAGACAAAGAAATCAATCAAAGGGAAGGTAGCAAAAGTACTATTGAAAGTCATCTCTCTTATCTGCTACATCAGACGGCTGGAGAAAAAATAATGAAACAAAATGCAAGAAAAACAAACCAAAGGCAGCAATGAGATAGCATAAGCAATATATTTTAATATACAAAAGGCAGTGCTTACTGACTCAACAACTGCTACTGCTCCAGACAGCTCTGACTCCCACTTAAGCCTACTCACACAGTTTAGAGGCAACTAGGAAGTGGGTGCATCGGTGACCCACAGAACAACCTCATCGAATCATGGATGGGTCAAAAACAGAAGCAGGAAGCAGGAGGCGGAGAAGAAAGGCAGTCTTGTGATAAATTGAAATGGAAATGTACCAGCTTTGCTAAGAGTATTGGAGGACACCTAGGGAGGGGATGTGGCTTTACAAAAGGTAGTGCTCATGTGAAAAAGCTTCACTTAAGGCCAACTTCAATCTAACCGCTATAGGGATGGACCTAAAAATAGACACAGTGAGGGCTACATTATTGTTCTTAGGAATTGAGTAGGTGCAGGCTGGTGCAGTGCAGTTTTTATTGAAAGTGCTGGCTGGGACCTGCTGTGTAGAAACCAGGGCTATGGTCAAGGCTGTGGCTAAGGGTCTGCCACAGTGTCACTCTTGGTTTTGGTTCTGTGAAGCATCACAGAGTTGAGCACAAAGTGCACTAGAAGCTGTCATTGGGAAAGGTGTTTTCACTAGTCATGGCTGAATGTGCTGCATTAGTCTGGCCATGGGGTTTCCTGCTTCCAAAGTAACAATTGCTCATTGTTATATCCATAATTATAGGTTTTCTGAACAAACACAATTTCAGATAATGGACATGGAGCTACCGGCACAAAGGGCAAGTCCCGTGTGATGATGGCCAAATCATCCACACACACCCCCACCCCTCCGGGGGCTGAGGTATGTCTGCTCAGCAAAGTGTTTCAAGTTCTCATCCTCCAGATCCATTTTAAAGAGAGGTTTTCCATGGGCCGTGATGGAACGGCATGCTGATGAGAGGTCTGGGAGGAAAGCAGGCCCCCAGGGGTGCCGGTGAGTTGGTCTTTCCCATGCCAGAGATGGCTATCCAATTCTACAGGCACGGGGCTATTTAACACAGTTTGCATGAAGGGCTTAGATGGAGAGAAATATGGAATGGCTGATCTGTTTGAGGAAGCAATTCAAGGGCTGTGTGCCTCAGGCTGTGTTTAAAATGAATGTATTCTCATTTCATACAGAGGGACAGGCAAGTCATTGATAAGATGCATACCAACTTAGACAGATACAATAAGCTTACAATACAGAAGCATTTCTGCATAAATCAGAAGCATATATATATACACTTTATTAGGTATTTATTAGACTTATTTTTTAGACTGCTGTAGCATATCCACTTAGAGTTTGTATGCGTTGTGTGTTCAGGGATGCTCTTCTGCATACCACTGTTGTCATATGTGGTTATTTGCGTTACTGTCACTTTCCAGTCAGCTTTCGGGGCAAGCCCCCCTTGGGCCCTATATGTGCATGTGCCTGTTCCACGGCCTGTTAGATCACATTTCTTCCCCATTCTGACATTTGGTCTGAAAAACAGCTGAACCTCTTGACCATGTGTGCATGCATTTAATTGCTTCAACATGATTGGCTTAAATTACTTAAATCAGATGGCAGAACAGGTAGATATCATCCTCCTCATCAGAGCACACAACTTTCATGCAGTTTTGGGGTCCAGTCGGATGGAAGTTCCCCAGCACAATCAACCAGGTAGGACCAACCAACCACTACAGTGCTATGTCTGTTCTCTCCCAGGGGTGACAAGTCGAAGCTGCCGTAACTGCAACCCAGGAGAGATGGAAGCTGCAGGCTCAGCTACACTTCAGCCAGATGGACTAATTGGAGTGCTGAAACAGCCACCTCATGGAGTGGATGATGATCGCCAACATGGGAGAAGATTGGAACTACGCCGTGGCTATAGCAGGTCACAGAATGGTGGTGGACTGTTCCTAAGTATTGTCATGCTACCTGTAATTAGTGATGGGTTCTCAGTGTCACCCTGGAATACTCCTCTTCTTGTGTCGGTTCAGGTTAGAGGCGACTGGCTATAAGATGAACACCAGTGCATCTGTCTCTGCAGTGCAATCAGAGATGATCCACAACTACGAGAATACAGCCGTGGACAGCACCCCCTTTGACCCTGGTGGACATTGTTTGCCCCGATGGTCAATCAATCAATCAATCAATTTTTATTTGTATAGCTTTTTATACAAAGGCACAAAGCAGCTTTACAGAGAAACTGGTCCCCAAGAGTACGCCAAGGGCAACAGCGGCAAGGAAAAACTCAGGAAGAAACCTTGAGCAGAACCTGACTCAGTAGAGGGAACCCATCTCCTGCTGGTTGAAAGAATGGTTTACAAAAAAAACAGATTATTAAAGTACATAAACGTCCAATTAAAAAGTTGAAGCAGAGATGAGGTAGAGGGATGGTAAGAACACCAATGGGTGGCACTGTCAGGTAAGGGGACAGGCTTGGTGTTTCTTTTGGCAAGAGGTGCGAGCCACTACCCCCCGCTGGAGGAGGAAGCCAGTGCAGTAGGCATGGAGAACCTGGGGGGAGACAAGATGCTAGAGGGGCCAGTCATTGCTTCTATTTCATCACAAACCGTCCCTGTGACTGACAAAATAGCACATGCCAGAGGTCCCTATCAACTTACCTCCTTATCGTACATCACCAATGAAGAGGGACATAATAGAGGGCCAGATAAACAAGACGGTTCAGGAGGGTGTCATTGAGCCTTGCTCAGGGCCTTGGGCATCACTGGTAGTGATTATAAAGAAGCCTGCTAGAGAACAACGGTTTTGCATGGAAACTAAATTACACAGCCAAGGATTCATTTTCCCTCCCACAAATTCATGAGACCCTAGATTGCCTCGCCTGTGGTAAGTTCATCTCATCTTTTGACATGTCCAGTGACATTTCAATGGCTGATGCAGTCTGTCCTGGCTGGCCTTGTACACAAGACCTGTGCCATCTATTTACATAACATTGTGGTGGCCTCTCCAAAATGTGAGGCACACCTGGCTGACCTCAGAGAGGTGTTCAGCTGACTGCATGTTGCTGGTTTGCAGCTCAAGGTGGAAAAAATCCAGTTCCTGAGAGACAAGTTAAAATTTCTGGGCTACCTGGTGTCACCTGCACCTGTTCTTGGGTCTGACAGGGTACTACCAACTGTTTATCAGTGGGTTTCTTGAGTGTTGCTGAGCCTCTGAACGCATTTACTCAGGACAACTCTCATGTCTGCTGGGACAAGGTATGCCAAACTGCGATTGACGAGTTAAGTGCGAGTGACGAGTTGAAGACTGATCTTGCCTGTTTTAAGCTATTCGGACTTCAACAGACCCTTTTTCCTACATGACCACAACAGTTTACAGTAGCTTATGTCCTGACTGAACCCTACAGGCAGCCTAGCGAGGTTGTGTCGCCGACTCCAAGAGTTTGATTTCAAGATTGTTTATAAGCCAGGCAAAACAAACTGTGTCCCTGATGCTGTGTCACGAAAATCCTGCACAGGCCACAGACCTTCTCCCTGGTCACGCCATCCTAGGCTCAGTAAATTTGCACCAGCAACTACTGGTAGTTCTCGAGGATCGAGACCATCCACTGCAATGCTATGGCATGCTATAGGATCCCAAAGTACTTAATCTCCGACAGGGGAACACCTTTCATCAGCCATGTGTTTGATTCCCTGGCGCATCGGCTTGGAACAGAACATAGCCTCCCTATCGCGTACCACCCACAAACAAACATGATGGAGAGAGTGAACAGAACCCTGAAGATAGAAATTTGAGCTTTCGTTGGGGGCTCACACAGATCCTAGGATATCTCCCACATATGTATATAATTAACAACAACATTAATAATGATCTATATTATAAGTTCAAACATACAAGAAAACAATATACTTTTATTTAAATACATTTACTCTCATGTTTCAACATTTTTTAATTAACGTGCTAGTTTGTTTGTTTTCTTGCTTTTATACTTGTTCCCTGTAGTTCTAGCCTCTGTTTCCTGGTTACCTGCCTGTTCTTTTGCCCTGCTTGTTTTTTGTTCTGCCACTTGCCTGCTCTGCTGCCCTACCGCGGATCCACCCCTCGCTCACCCTGGACCTGCTTCTCTGTCCCGAACTATCCTCCAGCATCCTTCTTCGCCCTACTCCTGCTCCTGTGTTCTGTAATCCCAGGTTTTGACCATTGCCTGTCCCTTGCCTGATCCCATGTACCCGTTTGTTTGGATCCTGACCTGATGCCTGGACTTTACTTACCAGAGCCCACTTACCGTTACCAGAGCTGCCTCAATCTTCATCCCTGGCCATGACCCCTTCTTCAGGCTTCCCTGGCTCGATCGTGAATAGTATAATATCAGACTCTGTCCATGGAATCCTTCCCGACATCAACCGTGGCATCGTTCCCAGCCCCTCCCAGGCTCGGTCTCTCATCTCTTCCCCTACGCTGCCCTAGGTCTCCCCCGACGCTGTCTCCAGCTCCCTCTCAGGTCTTGTCCCCAGCTCCAGCGCCTCCGAACCACCCCAGTCTTTCAAGCCTTTCCAAGCCACCTCAGTCTCTCCAGCCTCACCAAGCCACTCCAGGCCCTCCTGAACTACCCAAGCCACTCCAGGCTCTCCAAAGCTACCCAAGCCCCCAAGCCACTCCTGTTGCCCGAGCCTGTCCTGTCACCCCTGTGTTCCGCATTTCCCCAACATTCCCTGCATGTGCGTGTGAATGCACACCGAGATACATTAGGCTTGGCATTGATGCCTCTTTCAAGCATCAATAATTGACTAACTTTCCCACTGGTTATCGATATTGGAAAATAGCCTGCTGTAAACCTTGTCACCTCGTTAAATTGGCTATAATAATGATAATAATCACAAAATACCATGAATGCAAATGTTTCATTAAAATACATTATGAATTTAGCCATTTCGCCACACATCTGCTCCATTTGCTTTATTTTTGTCAATTTAGAAATTGAAATGAATGAACATATGGGGCAGCCAATAGCCTATGGCCTAAGGTGCTTGACTGGGACCTGGGGGATTGGCGATTCAAGGTTCAAGCCCTAGTATAGGCTGTTGGGCCCTTGAGCAAGGCCCTTAACCAGACATTGTTCCAGCAGTTTTTTGCCCCTGTCTTGCCTTATGAACTGTTGATGTGGGCATGTAATGTAATGTAACATGACATATCCGTTGCATTCAATGGCACATTTGTAAATAATGCTGAGATTTTATGTCTTTTATAGGATGGTTGGAAATCCTCAATACCGTTTCTTATAACTGGAGTGTGTGTATAGTCAGTTGCGCTTCTACAACCCATAGTCTGTATTTGAGCGGTCATGTGTCATCAAGGGCTAAATCTTAAAATAGGTAGATGAGGTTGGACATTTTATTTCAACAGAAACCATTGCAGTCCAACCTGTGAGTGAATGGAAAATCACATAAAGTAGCCTCCACTAAACCACACCATTCATTTCTGTGTTAGCTTTCAGCACATCCTGCAATAATGGGAATAATCTGAACCTGCACTCTCTAGTGGCATAGAGTGTCACGAAAGAACAGCTTTAAAACACAACGAGTATAGACACATTTACATGAAGCAGCATGTTCAGCTGTGGTTTAATTTTGGCCAAGTTCCCCTTTTTATTGAGTATACCACTGAACTGAACACATCCAGTTTGACTAAGGAGGCAAGATGCGAGAGGACAAAATTAATGGGCCAATGAGATGAGCATATCGTGTGCACCTGTCATGAGAATGCAGGGTGGACACAAGTGAAAGACCAGGAGGCTAGACAAAGGTGAACTAACTAAAGCAATGAGTGAACTAATAAGGGGATGAAAACCAATAAACCAGAAACAATATAATAGAACAATCAGGGAATTTAATGAGGAACACAAGAAACTGATAAGAAAGAAAAAATGGCAGCAAACCAGGAAATGGGGTGAAAACAAAAAACAGACATGCAACACACAAAGCTAAGACAAAGTATCATATGTAGCATCATCTCAAATTGACTTAATTATTGGAGATGCTGTTTGTAAATTACAATGATTTTTATAATAATAATAATAATAATAATAATAATAATAATGCATTAATAATAACAATGACAACAATGATTGATCACATAAAACACAATTCATTGTTTAGAATATATAAAACAAATATGGATATATCAATAAATCTATAGTCCATGACAATGAATTCAATGTTTTGAATACATCCCTGAATTCGAGACACAAATGACAACTTAATTTAAGAATGTTTTTCAAGCAACTCTAGGAACCTTTTTAAAGAGGGGATCATTTTTGAACTTACAAGTTAACTTAATTAGTTAATGCCACTCATGTGTATCTCAGAGTGAGCAATACATGTGCAATGAAAGACATTCAGCATCAAGTCGTTGAGGGTTTCATTGGTATGATTTAATTGTGTATCAATATCTGTGTCACGGCGGGGGGGACAGAGGAACCAATAGCAGACACTGGGATGATTTAAGTTAAAAAAGAGTTAAAAAAACCAGGAGGTCAGTCAAAATAAGGCAGAGGTACAGATAACCATAAAAACGAGAGAAAAGTCAAGAGAAGCAGGCAGGGGTCATACACAGGGATCAAGAAAACAAAAACCAACAGAACAGAATGCCACAAGGGCAAGGGCTTGGGAACAAGGAGGCGAGAACTGGACGGAATTAAAGGGCTCAGGACTCAAAAACAGGACAGGTCAAACTAGCAAGGTGCAATTAAAAAAGACAGGTATAAATACACAAGGGAAGGAGACGAAATAGGCAGGGCATGGGAATGAGGGCGGTCTAACAAATAAACATCAGGTGAGATACATGAAAGGGTTCAATAACGTGATAACACATGATTCAATAACAAGGGGGAAACAAAAATACGGAATCGATTAACAAAGACAATTGAAACTGGAGATGCATTAGTAAGTTAGTTACGTGATTAAATTACAAATACCCAAAACTAGTGAATGTTAGTTTGTTAGTTTGACAAACATATTAGTGTGTTAATATAATTAGTACTGTACAAGTTTTGTTAGTTGGGATTAGTATATTAGTGCTATCTACAAACATGAAATGGAGAGAAAGCAGGAAGTAAGGAATGCAAGATTGGAAGGAAGGTTGAACCCCGGAACTACTGTAAACACCCGAATAATGGGACACGCAGACAGGGGAGTGACTGGGCTCATAAACATTCAGACACAGACATCACAGGGGAAGATGAGTGCAAAGACTAATGAAGAAAACAGAACACCAGACCTGAATATGAAAAATAATATATTACATTACATTAATGGCATTTGGCAGACGCTCTTATCCAGAGCAACATACAGTTGATTAGACTAAGCAGGAGACAATCCTCCCCTAGAGCAATGCAGGGTTAAGGGCATTGCTCAAGGGCCCAACAGCTGTGTGCGGATCTTATCGTGGCTACACCGGGATTAGAACCACCGACCTTGCATGTCCCAGTCATTTACCTTAACCACTACGCTACAGGCTGTTATTACAAGAATAACAATAAAAAACTAACAGACAGATAATAGGAACATCTGAGACAAATACAGTGACATAGTTGAAATCAGCATGCATTGTATGACGCTATCTGCAACTGTGCTGTAATGGAATCAAGGTGCACAGTGTCAGTAAGAATAGCTTTTAAGTCAGATATAACTGAGTTTCCTACCTGTTTTAGGAGGATACTTGTCTCCTCTCAAATATTGATTGAGAAAATTGAGTGATGTAGGGTCCTCGCACGGGCCGCCAAATAACGTAGGGATTTTACTCTCTACAAAACCGGGGTGCCAATTAATAAAAGTAATCAGCCTCATAAAATTACTGTTATCAGAAATATCTAACCACAAATGGAGTATTTTAATTAATAATTACAATAACCAATATCAATGATTAAACATACCGATAACCTGAAGGTTGGAAGTTCTTCGAAAGACTGCTTGTAAAACGTAATTGTAATGGGACAAACTAACAATCATTAATAATTTAGAAATTTGGGTTTGAAACATAGGCATAGGTGATTACACTTGTGATTACCTGCGCCACCATTACTCAATATATGCTCCCGGGATTAGCATTATTGCTGAAATCTCAGTTCGGCGGAGAACTCAGAGGCTGAGGGTCTAGCCAACACAATACATGGAAGGATATTCACAGACAGGTAGGTTATTAGCTTTAGAATACCAATAGTCAATTACAAAATACACAAATTAAGAATAGAGATAGAGTAAATAATCATACCTAGCCTGCTTTGCCTACACACAAACACAGAGTATAGAATATGCCATGTGGGAAGTCGAATGCGATCTTCCGTTGCAACACATACATAGAACGTGCTGTGTGGGAAGTCGAATGCGAGCTTCGGTTGTCAGGTCAGGTCCATAAATATTGGGACATCGACACAATTCTCCTCTTTTTGGCTCTATACACCACCACAATGGATTTGAAATGAAACGAACAAGATATGCTTTAACTGCAGACTTTCAGCTTTAATTTGAGGGTATTTACATCTAAATCAGGTGAACAGTGTAGGAATTACAACAGTTTCTATATGTGCCTCCCACTTTTTAAGGGACCAAAAGTAATGGGACAAACAAACAATCATAAATCAAACTTTCACTTTTTAATACTTGGTTGCAAATCCTTTGCAGTCAATAACAGCCTGAAGTCTGGAACGCATAGACATCACCAGACTCTGGGTTTCATCCCTGGTGATGCTCTGCCAGCAGTTCCTGCTTGTTCTTGGGGCATTTTCCCTTCAGTTTTGTCTTCAGCAAGTGAAATGCATGTTCAATCGGATTCAGGTCAGGTGATTGACTTGGCCATTGCATAACATTCCACTTCTTTGCCTTAAAAAACTCTTACTGCTTTCGCAGTATGCTTCGGGTCATTGTCCATCTGCACTGTGAAGCGCAGTCCAATGAGTTCTGAAGCATTTGGCTGAATATGAGCGGATAATATTGCCCGAAACAC